>NC_041384.1:740584010-740636907 GCF_002162155.2 Triticum dicoccoides
TTGGGTCTCGGGAGTGGATTTCTAGGGAACTTGCGCAAGCATCTCTAGCAACTACCTATCATGTGTTGCGCTAGTTTTTGTGCGAAAAAACACAACTCTCTCAGGGATGGATCTCTGGGAAACTTGCGCCAGCATCTCTAGCAACTACTTATCATACGTTGGGCAAGTTTTTGGTGAAACCACGTCACTCATGGGAGCGGATCTCTAGGCAAGTCATGTCACTATCTCCCGCAACTAACTATCGCGTGTTGGACATGTTTTGTGCACTTCCCTCCACAGACTCCTATTTAACCTCCCTATGGAACCTCATTGTGGAACGGAGGAAGTACATCGGATGCTATTAGATTTTATACTACCCAATCAATTAAAGTGTTGTGCTCATCCTGTGGATAGGTAGATGGGTGCATAAGTACGAACCAGATTCACACAAGTGATCTCTCCCTTCCCGCGTCCAGTTACAAAATAGACAAGGGACTGAGCTACGTCCATGAATTACCCCCTGATGTTCAACAATGACTAGAGATCCCCCTTTTTTATAGGAAACTTTTACTGAGTGATTTAGGCAAGTATTATTTATATTGAGGCAACTTACTCCATTGGCAATTGCAACTTGTGTGCAAATCACAACAATTTGCTGCTTAAATAATGCTACTGATATAAAGTGTACAAATTTATTTACAGATTGCCTAACTTCACTGCACAGGTAAAGAATTCATAATTCAATGGGCCATCACGTAGATTTCCGGGCAACTACAGTTTACCTAGTAAATGATGGGCAAGTTTTGGTCAATAATAACATAATATGCAACAAATGATATCCTGGTATCCTTGAGTCATCACTTGTTCCTTGCGAGTTGACCTATCAGAGGAACCAGCACGTATGAGTATGGATTATATTTCACATAAGTTGAGAGGCCTTACAGAAGTAGCTTCGAGCACAACCGTATTGTCTTAACCTCAAAGTTTTACAGCAAAAGACTATCTATTTCTGAACCGATTGAGAAACTGTTGATTCCAAGTCAACAATCTTGAAGAAATTGTTAAAATTTCTTGGAACTAAGAAAATGAAAAATCTGTTTGGATAAGATAAATTTCGTATGCAACACATACAATGAAGATACTACATCAGAAGCTACATGTTGAACCATGATGCTACTGATTAACTAGGATCTTGTTGCATAATTAATCACATAGCTATTAAGCAGTTAAAACACACCTGAAAGGGAAAATTTGGTGTTCCAAAAGCAGAACGCAGCTCCGCCAGTGGTGAGCACCTTGTGGACTTCGAGCTATGGAGAATTGCACATTCATGCAAAGGATTGAGTCAGAAGCAGTAGTAATGGGCGAAATCCAAAATGGCACGTACATGATCTAGCTTACCTGAGAAAATGACTTTGCGCAGTGTTGGCTTTCAAAATAAATAACATGAAGAGTAAATGTTGTGTTGTTATGAATGCATCTTTCCTCCATGCATATTAGATTGCATTTGTCTAGAACAAAAAATATAGGCAAGTGACATTTGTGTGTTTTGGGGCAAATTAAGTGTAATCATCAGGCAAAAAGTTTGTGTTTTTTTGCAGGCTACTTTGATTTGTAATAAAAAAACACAACAAGTTGTTGGTGCCATTTTTGGGGGCAAATTCAGTGCAATCAGCAAGAAAGCAAAAAAAAATATCCTGCTTTTTGGGACAAGAACTGTTAAGCAAAGTTTAGCAAGTCTTTAGGCAAATTGTTTTTGTGATGTAGGCAAACCGCATAAAGCTTTTTGCAGGCACCAGGCTAATCCCTGGGTGATCACAATGAAGTTTTTTTTTCGTCCGAATTGTACCTGAGAAGTAAGTGATAAAGCTTTTTTGCCTGGGCATGATTTTGTTTTCTCAGTGTGTAGATTGCATGAAGTCCTGGTTGGGGGAAATAGGAAAAAAATTCAGAAGTAAGTCCTGTTGCGTGTTGTAGGCAAAATACATACTACTTCCAGGCAAGTTTTGTAGATTACCTGGGAACACATGATGAATCCTATCCCAGTAGTTAGCTATGATTGAGTATGTTGAGAAATGAGAAATTTCAGTGCTCCCTTGTAACTGCAACCCAACGGCCCCTGCAATGAAATTGTCCGGTGAATTGCGATGTGCAAAGGATGTAAACTATCTGAACATTAATTAAAGGATGTAGAGGTTGATCTATCGTTCGGTGCTTCTGAAAAAGATGTCAAAGGAGTGCAAATGATGCAAAGACTGTAGAATGTGGACGCATGTGCACCTGTTCTTAAAAGCTGTGTTGTTGCTCTCGTGTACTTGCTTTGAAGTTTGGTATGCACCGTGTTTCAGTTTCAGTGTCAGCAAAAACACAAGAACAGCAAAGCACACATCAACCTACGCACAGCTCACAAATCAAGTTGGTGCGAGCCATCGAGCGAGCGAGGAACACAACCCATGATGCGGCACTCGGGTAAGCCGTCGCAGGTGCAGCTGATTGACGCGGTCTGCGCGAACGACCCGAACCAGTCCAGCTTCCCGCACGGGTCCTTCAGGGTTACCTTCGCGCCATACCCGAACCCGAGACCACCGCTTCAGGGCGGCCGTTGCAAGAGGAGGCGACGGATCGGCCCTTGGTGCCGGCGGACAACACGGACGAGCCGCTGCGGGCTGACCTGAGCACCAGATCGCCCTCCAACGTGGGCTCCGTGGCGGCCGTCCCCGATGGAGCCGCGACGGTTAGCTGACCCAAACTCCAGATCCTGGAAAGAGGGGGAGGAGACGGCGGCGCGGCTGCTCTGTATCCCCCGCCGACCGGCTTGCCGGACTCCTCTTCTCTGCCATCTCCCCCTCGACCTCCCGGGCGTTGTCGCCGGCGCTCCTCTGCTCGACAGGGAAAAGGGGATTGGGCTAGTGTGTTTTTTTCTGAGAGATAGCGAAGCAGTTTCGCTGTGTGCCCAAGCAGTTTAATTAACTCGGACGATTCGCTCCGACCGTGTCACACCTGGCGATCGTGATTGCGGATCCGACGGCGCGCAGGCCTGTGTGCTCGGGAGAACTAATCAGCATAGCTGCACTTTTTAGAATTTAGAAAGATATATACTAGATGGAGATACTTGCGTCGCGCGTGAGGAAATAAAAATCTCTTTAGCTGTGCGTACGATGTAGGTATGCGATGGAGACTCGTGGCAGAGCAAAGCGCGCCGCCGCCAGGGATCAGCCGAGCAACCTGCCGGACTGCCTCCTCCAGGCCATCCTCTCGCATCTCCGGTCCCGCCAGGTGGTTGAGACGAGCGCTCTGTCGCGGCGGTGGCGCCACCTGTGGCGCGCCGTCCCATGCATCCACATCGACAGCGACGACTTCCCCATCCAGATCGTTGAGGATTCGAAGGACGCTGCCTCGGAGCAAGATGATGATGATCGGAACTCAGAGGCCGATTGGTGCGTCCGAGATCAACGCTTGTTTGAGGCGGAGGAGGACGCGCTAGCCAAGCTGGCGGATTTCGCCGACAATCTCTTGTTCCACCGTAGTCTCTCCGGCGAGGCTTTGGACACCCTGTGTCGGGGGACTAATCCACGAGCACCTATGGGACCGGCGGACTGGGTCCCTTTCGGTTCGGCGGGGGCAAGGGTCGCACGAAGAGCGGATCGAGGCGAAGCACACGAGCAGTTTACCTAGGTTCGGGCCGCACGGATGCGTAAAACCCTACTCCTGCTTTGTGGTTTGTATCGAGTTCTTGCTCGGGAGCGCGGAGTGCTACAGTACACCCCAGCAGCTAACGAGACCGAGCCTGAGTGTTCTCCTCTCCCTTCTATGTTGCGCATGAGCCTCCTTTTATATGCTCAAGGGGTCACCGACAGGTGGCAACGTAGACAAGGGTAAAAATGGAAAGGTGTTGCAGTTGGTACAACTACCTGCTACAGTGTATCATACCTAACCCTGACGGCAGGGGACAAGGGCATTAAATGCCCATCTGCGTCGTCTAAATAGTGCAAAAGGGACCGTCAGGGACGCCACCACTTGCCACGATGGCTATCTTGTCAGCGCCGCTTGCCACCGCTCACCGCTGGCTGCACAGCCTCCCGCCACGTACGCCTGGAAGGGTTCCAGAGCGACACGTTGGTGGATGTGCTGGAGCGCGGGCACAGAGTGATGGCTTGCCGCGGTCGTTGTCTTGTCGCGTCCGGGAGCTTGTCGCTCACCGGGCCTTGCCGGGACGCGCGGCGCGTCGCGGCAAGTTCCTTGAGATGCCTTGGTTGGCCTTCTCGGTAAGCTCCTCTTGCCGGGGTCTTGTCTCCTTGGCTTGGATACTTTGTCCTTGAATGGCTCCATAGGAACCACGGAGGATCTCAGCGGTCACCCGGCAAGCCTTGCCGCGGGATGCTGCGACTGCCCATGCACAAATTCGGGATACTAGGGTACCCCTACTCTAGTACACCGACAGGAGCCCCCGGGCCTGGGCCATACACGGTGCCGAGCGCTGTTGGGCCAGGCCCAAAACAGGGCACGGGCTCGCGCGGCCTGAGTTACGCCGTATCTCTCCCCGTATCCACCGCGCCCTCCCCGAACGGCACGCGTGGAATGCGGCGTCGTGGGAGAGATCGTGGGTGGTTTCTTTATTCGGAAAGGCGGAACTTCCGCCCCCTCACTCTTTATAAGCAGGGCAAACAGGGGTAGTTCGCCCATTCGCCGGTTGCTACTCCAATCTCGGAAATCTCCGCCGCTCCCTCGTCTTCCCAAAGCTGAAAGAGAGCAGCGCCCCGCCCCCCATCGCCACCAGCACCACCAACGCCGTCGACCTCCTCCACCACCTCCGCCATGGCTCCGAGAGCCGACAAGGGGAAGGTTGTGAAGTCGACCGAGGCGTAGCGGCTTGCGGCGCTGCGAAAGGAGCGGGCAGTCTTCCCCCCCAAGCTCGCCGGGAGGGAGCTGAGGGAGAACTACTACCTCTTCTGGTCGACTGAGACGCGAGCGCACCCGTGCACGAAGGTACTTCCAGCCGCCGCTTGGAAGATGGCTCCAAATGGATATCCTTTCTTCGCCTTGTTCTTCTACTGCGGGCTCTGCCCGCCCTTCTCTGAGTTCTTCTGCGATATTATGAACACCTACGGGTTCCACCTCCTTGATTTCACCCCCAATGCCGTTCTGACCATGGCAGTTTTCGCACATTTCTGCGAAAACTTCGTCGGAGTCCATCCCAATGTAGCCCTTTTTCGCCACTTCTTTATGCCCCGAGTAGAGAGAGGAGAGCCTTTATCTGGCGGAATCGCCTGGATCTCGAGGGCCGGCAAGAAGGACACTTATCTGGAAGGAGAGTTCTGCGGCAAGTGGGAGGAATGGAGAGCAGACTGGTGCTAGATTGTCGAGGAGAACCCGCAGCCGTTTACCGCTCGGCGCCAAACCCCAGTAGCACGCGGTAGCGATTGGAGTGACGTGGCCCCGGAAGACGATAGGCTGAAGATTGCCGTCACCCGGATCCTATGCCTCAGGCTTGCCGGGCTCACTGTAGGCGCTGTTGGCGCAGATTTTCTTCGCCGCCGCATCGCCCCCTGCAGGAACGGAGGAGACCCGCCTGGGAATTCAAGAATGCGGCAGATATCATGAGGCTACGTCCGGGCCTCAACTTCAACTTCACTGTTCTGGAGCTCAACGCGGTGCTCCAGGAGCTGTTCAAGTACGACCCTCAACATCCCGAAGTGTTCAGGTTGCCCGGGGGTGTCGTTCCGCTGTGCAACAACTCCGCGCTCGACCGCATCCGTGCAATAATGCCGCTGTGCGATTCGCATGGAATTGTCCCAACTTGGCAAGAGCCTGCGACGGCGTCGTGCAGGAGTTCTTTGACGGCTTGGTAGAAGTGCCGGTCTAGTCCGACGAAAAGGATAGCCTCACCCACGACACCACCGATGCGGAGATGACACGCATCGCCACTAGGCTGGAAGAGGCGGCGGCGGCCGCAGCCGCGGGCGAATTTGGATTCACCGTGGAGGAGGCAGATGCAGCAGAGGCGGCAAGCCGTGCCGAGCGAGGGGAGCCCGCCGGCGAGAAAGAGCTTGCCGGGCATGGCGTCGAGTCGAGCGAGCCCGCCAAGGATGCGAGCGGCTCGCTGGAGATCAACTCCTCTTCCTCCTCATCTTTAGGCAGCTCGCTGCAAGCAGAACCTCCATCTCCACCAAGAAGGCGTCTCCGCAAGGCCAGGGACGTAGCGGGGCAGCTGGCCAGTGAACAGCCGCCGCGCCGCGCGACACGCTCCACCGCGGCAAGCACTGTTGCCGCGGGAGCACCTCACGCTGCTGCGGCAACTGGAGCGGGGTCCACCCGGACCACCGCTTCTGCTCCTGCCGCTTCTCATGCCGCGGCGGCAACCGGAGCGGGGTCGTCTCATACCACCGCCACTGTTCCCGCCAAGCGGTCAAGGGAAACCACTCCTCCGCCTCCTCGCGCCGGACGTGAGGCAGACTTCGACTTCTCCGCGTTCAGCTCCGACGAGGAAGAAGAAGAGTAGGATTCTCTTGTTGTACTTGTAGTTCTTCAATTCTTGCTATTTTGTCTTGTATCTCACTTGCTTTACTCTGAACTTATTCCTTTTTAGGACTCTGCCCAGAGAGCAGCGAAGAGAGACAAGGTCCCGGTGATTGTCATCGAGGACGAACCCACCTTGCCGGACCCGGCAACTGTTCTCCAGAGAAGCCCCCAGCGTAAGTATATGGTTCACTTTCCGCTGTTAGGCGCGCATGGATACTCTTTCTTTGCTGACATCTGACTGTTGGTTTGTGTAGGAGCAGAGCAGCCCCACCAGGAGCGCCCGGAGGCCGCCCCCGAAGTGCCAAGGGAGAGTCCTCCGGCAAGGGAGAATTCTCCGGCAAGGGACAGCACCGGCGTCCCCCCGGCGGTGGAGACTATGACTGCTGAACCCAGTACAGGTAATCCTCTCGCTTCAAAACTTCCCTTGGGTTCTTCTTCCCTTGGGTCTGGCGATCGCACTGACGGCCCTAAGGCCGCAGGAGCGCCAGGCGCTACGTCGACCGCCGACCCGTCCGCCGCTGCCGCAGCGCCAGGCTCCGAAGAGCCCCAGCCAGGTGTCTACTTGAAGGCCGGCGATGGCGTCTTCATCAACCTCCCCTGGGCGTCAAGCTCCAGGGCGCCGGTCGAGGGAGAGAGCTTTGATGGAGAGGTGCTCGCCTCCGCTGGGTTGACGCTGGTTGACGCGCCGAGCAGCAGCAGCGGCGAGCCTGAGGAGGAGCGGCTGCTGCGGAAGCTGTTGTCGCTCTACCGCGCGCGGCAAGCCAAGCTGGAATCCCGCGAGGCGCTTGTCGTAAAGGCGGGAGCGGACATTGAGAAGCGCGCAAAGGAGCTCCGGGGTCTCAACCAGGAAGCTCTCCAGTCCCTGGCGGAGGAGCGGGAGCAACTCGCCGAAGAGCAGAAGGCCTTCTACCTCGAGAAGGCTGAAGTTGAAGAGCAACAGCGGCTTGCCGCTGAGAAGCTGTCTGCGCAGGAGGGCGAGCTGGCGCAGCAGAAAGTTAACCTCGACAGCCACGAGGAGGAGCTTGCCGCGTGTGAGCAACAATTCGGCGGAGCCCTTAAGCAAGCAGAGGATGCTGCCACTGTTGCCGAGGCCGCCAAGAAGGAGCTGGAGACGAAGGTAGCGCAGCTGGAGGCCGATCTCAAGGCGAGCGGTGAGGAGCTTGCCGCGCTCAACCGTGAGCGGGAGAAGGACGCCCACAGCAACTCAGAGCTGCAGGTTCGTCTCGCCGAGAAGGGCAAAGAGCTTAGCGCCGCCAAGGACTCCAACGCAGATCTTGAGTTGAAGCTGACCACTTTGACCAAGACGCTGGACGGCGCCAGGGAGCAGGAGGCGGCCTTGAAGGAGGAGATCAAGGCCGATAAAGGGCTGCTGGTGAGTGCTGCCGCCGCCCAGAATGCTTTTAGGGAAAATGTGGAGCACTGGACGGGGGGTCTCGTGAATGCTGCCGCAGATATCGACAGGGAGCTGGCGCAGCTGGGGGTGGAGGATCTCGAGCATCCATCTGATGAGAACCTCCAACCCAGCGCCAAGCTCACCTTATTCTTCAAAGGCGTGGCGACGGCCCTCCAGCGGCTCCGGGAGAAGATCCCAAAGCAGCTGGCCGACGAGTCACGCAAGATCTGCGCGGGAGCTCTTCAAAAGGTGTTGATGAAGGTGGCCTTCCGCAACCCGGGCCTCAACCTCACCAACGTCCTCAAGACCCTGCCACCGGATGCTGATCTGGAGGCGCTCAAGACCCTTGTCGCACCCATTGTGGACAAGGTGAGCGGGATCAAGAGGATTGAGGGCGATCGCGTAGACTAGGCCGCCCGTTTTCTTCTTTTCTTGTCGCTGCTGGTCATGTTATGAGAACAATCGGTTAGAGCCGCGACAAGCTACCTTGTAATATAACTCTATTTCGGTGTATGCAACGTTATTCCCTTTACTTGATTCCATCCTTTGTATGTTTTTGCCCTACGCTTTTAGGGAACTTGCCGGTGCAGGCACCTTAGCCGCGAGCGCTGAGTGCGAGACGTCAGCAGCCTGCTGGCGGTGCCGCTACCGACAAGAAACCTTGTCGCAACTAGTCGCAGCTCACTTAAGTTGTTGAGCGGACTCGAAACAAAGTAAGGGCGCAATTAGCTACGAGTTGATTCCTCCGCGCACAGCTTTTCCATACAAAGTGCGGTCGTTCAAGGGAGATAACTTAAAAATTTTAAAAATCCGATTGCTCAAACTTTGGCAACTTAGCTTTTCTGTTGGTTTCTTCCCGGTAAGGCGAAACTTTCTTGAACGACGCCTGGTCCATACTATTATCTTCTCCTTTCCCCTCGGCAAACTTGTGGGCGAGGGAACCTTCCTTTCCTTGAGAAAAAAGAAAGAGGAGAAAATAAATATATGGAGCCTTACGGCTCGTTATTGCTTATCGGGGAGTAGGTGCTGCACAAAGTGTCAGATCACATATGCAAAAAATAGAAAGCATGAAATTGACAAGATGTGCGGAGCATATGAGCTTTACTTATGCACGGGGTCTGTGCCCGGCTTTGTACAAAGGATTACATGCAACAGCGGCAAGACTTGTACAAAAGGTGGTTGCCGGAACAGGTTCCGGCAACCGCGCCTTACGGGTAAAACTTACGAAGATGCTCAATGTTCCAGGAATTGCTCACCTGAATGCTATCTTCGGTCTCAAGGCGGACAGCGCCAGGCCTAGTGACTCGTTTCACCCGGTAAGGGCCTTCCCACTTCGGCGTCAACTTGTTGGAATTCTTGGCAGACTGAACACGCCGAAAAACAAGGTCGCCTTCCTCGAGACTTCTGGCGTTAACTTTGCGGCTACGGTAGCGGCGCAAAGCTTGCCGGTAGCGATCAGCTCGTACAGCAGCCTGAAAACGGTCTTCCTCAAGGAGTAGCGCGTCATCTTGTCGCAGCTGCTCTTGCTCAAGCTCATCATAAGCGAGCACTCGAGGTGACCCATATACGAGTTCCGTGGGGAGAACTGCCTCTGCTCCATAGACTAGAGCGAAAGGTGTCTGTCCAGTGGCTCGATTTGGCGTCACCCTAATCGATCAAAGAGCCACCGGCAGCTGCTCGATCCAGTTTTTTCCGCACTTGTGCAGCCTGTCGAAAGTTCTGGTCTTGAGCCCACGCAGCACTTCAGCATTTGCCCTCTCCGCTTGACCGTTGCTTCTCGGGTGAGCAACAGAAGCGAAGCAGACCTTGGCGCCAAGATCTTGGACTTACTACCTGAAGGTGCGGCTTGTGAATTGCGTACCTTGTCGGTGATTATCCTGTTAGGGATCCTGAAGCGGCAAACAATCGACCTGAAGAACTTGACTGCTGACTGTGCTGTCACCTTCCTCACTGCTTTCACTTCCGGCCACTTTGTGAACTTGTCGATTGCAACGTACAAGTACTCAAAGCCCCCGACTGCTCGGGGAAAGGGGCCGAGGATGTCGAGCCCCCAGACCGAAAATGGCCAGGATAAAGGGATCGTCTGGAGAGCTTGAGCTGGTTGGTGTATCTGCTTGGAATGGAACTGGCATGCTTCACACTTGGTTACTTGTGCAGTTGCATCCTGGAGGGCTGTTGGCCAAAAGAAACCTTGCCGGAATGCTTTGCCAGTAAGTGCTCTTGCGCCAATGTGGTGACCACATATGCCTCCATGTATCTCTGCCAACAGCTTTTGTCCGTCTTCCCGGTGAATACACTTCAATTTCACAGTGTTGAGTCTTCTTCTGTACAGTGTGTTGTCGACAAACTGGTACATACTTGACTGTCGGGCTACTCTTTCCGCTTCTTCTTGTTCTTCGGGAAGTTCTCCTGTCTGAAGGAAACGGACAATCTGTTGTGCCCATGCTGGAGCTTGTGGCTCGACAACAAGGACTAAAGGCAAATATGCTGCTGCGGGAACATCTCCTTCTACGTCGAGAACCTGCGGCTCCACCGGAGCTTGACGTTCCCCGGCAAGCTCGCCGGAGCAAAACTTGTCAGGAGCTTCTGCTTCAACGGAACAAACCCCATGGCTTGCCGGAGCAGACTGCTCCTCAGCGTTCTTGGCGTTGATCCTGGGGACCTTCTTGGCAGCGGCTTCGGGAAGCTCTGCCGGAAGATAGTCACCAGAAATCAACTTCCTCTTCTTGCTCTGTCCAGTTGATGGCGTCACAGACGGTTGAGTCAGCTTGAGCACAAAGATCCCTGGTTCCACAGGTAACTTAAGTGCGGCGCACTTTGATAGGCCATCGGCAATGGCGTTCTGAGCTCTTGGAACATGCTCCATCTGTAGGCCGTCAAAGTGCTCTTCTAGCTTTCTCACTTCGTCGATGTATGCTTCCATCAACGGACTCTAATAGCTCTTGTTCACTTGGCGGACGACAAGCTGCAAGTCACCCCTGACAATGAGCTTCTTGATCCCAAGGTCTGCCGCGATCCTGAGACCGGCAAGCAAGCCTTCATACTCTGCAGTATTGTTTGTTGCTTGCTCCTTGGGAAAGTGCATCTGGACTACGTACTTGAGGTGCTCTCCGGTGGGTGCGACAAGCAGCATGCCAGCGCCGGCGCCTTGCAGTGAAAAGGCACCATCAAAGTACATCAGCCACTCTTTGCTTGCTTCTTTGACGGGGATGCTCATTTCAGGAATTTCTTCATCTGGTGTTGGCGTCCATTCTGCTATGAATTCTGCCAATGCTCTGCTTTGGATAGTTGAAGTACTCTCAAACTTGAGGCCAAAGCTTGACAGTTCCCATGCCCACTCAACAATCCTGCCTGTCGCTTCTGGATTCTGTAGTATCCTCTTCAGCGGAAAACGAGTGACAACTGTGATCTCATGTGCTTGGAAGTAATGGCGCAGCTTTCTCGAGGCCATGAGAAGGCCGAAAAGCAATTTCTGCATGCCAGAGTACCTTGACCTAGCCCCTGCAGAAGGGAACTGACAAAGTAAACTGGGCGCTGTACCATTCTCTTCTGTATCTCCTCGCGTGTCTGCGCAGATCCATCCTTGTCGGGACCAGAGCTTGTCGGGGAAGCCCCCTGCTTGTCGCTGGATGCGCCTGCCGCGGTTGCTGGCTCGTCATCTGCCTCCCTCTCTGCTACTAACGCAGCACTAACCACTTGATTGGTTGCCGCTATATATAGCAGCAACTTCTCCTGTGGCTTAGGTGCGACAAGTGTTGGAGCGGAGGACAGGTATCTCTTCAAGTCTTGCAGCGCAGCCTCCGCTTCTGGAGTCCATTTCATTGGACCTGCCTTTTTCAATATTTTGAAAAATGGCAGGGCGCGCTCAGCAGACCTAGAGATAAACCTGCTGAGAGCAGCCACGCAACCGGCAAGTCTTTGTACATCTTTGACGCGCTTTGGTGCTTCAATCTGCTCAATGGCCTTGATCTTGTCGGGATTGGCTTTGATTCCCCGCTGAGACACGAAGAACCCGAGAGGCTTGCCAGAGGGGACTCCAAACACGCACTTCTCGGGGTTGAGCTTGAGGCTGATCTTGCGCAGATTTGCAAAGGTCTCGTCTAAATCTTGAATCAGAGTTGCCTTGTCCTTGCTCTTGACAACTATGTCATCCATGTAGGCTTCCACATTTCTGTGTATTTGTGGCTCAAGAGCGACATGGACTACTCTTGCAAATGTTGAACCAGCATTTTTTAAACCGAAAGGCATCCATATGAAATAGTACGTGCCACCTGGAGTGATGAATGCGGTCTTCTCCTCATCCTCTTCTGCCATGAAGATCTGATGGTATCCTGAGTATGCATCAAGAAATGAAAGCAAATCACATCCGGCCGTGGAGTCAACAATCTGGTCAATGCGCGGAAAAGGAAATGGGTCTTTGGGACAAGCTTTGTTAACATCGGTAAAATCGATACAAAGTCTCCATTTCCCGTTCGCCTTGCACACGACTACAGGATTGGCCAACCACGTAGGATGGAGCACTCCTCTGACAAGGCCTGTTGCTTCCAACTTCTTGATCTCTTCTGCGATGAATTCTTGGCGCTCCACTGCTTGCTTCCTGACCTTCTGCTTGACGGGTCGCGCATGAGGACAAACGGCAAGATGGTGCTCAATTACTTTCCTGGGAACACTGGGGATATCAGACGGTTGCCACGCAAACACGTCGACGTTCGCCCGCAGGAAAGCAATGAGCGCGCTTTCCTATTTAGGGTCGAGAGTGGCACCGATGGTGAAGGTACCACCAGTGCCGTCCTCCTTGGCGGACACCTTCTTGGTCTCTGGCGGAGCTGCCATTGTCTTCTTACACTTGCTGGTGGAGCTCGATGGTGCGTCCTCGACGGCAGCGCAGCACTCCGAAGAGGTGCGCTTGCCGGAGTGGGCATCAGAACTCTTGCCGGACTTGGTCTTCTTCTTCCCCCCGGGAGCTTCAACGGCAGGTGACTTGCGATCTGTTGCGGCTGCCGCTTCCCGGTAGATCTTGTCGGCGCAGATAAGAGCATCCTTCTTGTCGCCAGGGAAAGAGATGACGCTTATTGGGCCTGGCATCTTCAGCATGTTGTATGCGTAGTGAGAGGCTTCCATGAACTTGGCGAGTGCTGGACGGCTGAGTATCCCATTGTAAGGCAATGGAAAATCGGCAACGTCAAAAGTGACCCTCTCAGTCCTGAAGTTCACCTTGCTGCCAAATGCTACTGGCAACGTGACCTTCCCCTTCGGCTTGCTCCTTCCCGGGTTGATTCCTTGGAATGTGCCGGTCTCTTCAAGCTCGCTGTCAGGGATCTGGAGTTTCTGGAGTACAGCGGAGGATATCAGGTTCAAGCCGGCCCCGCCGTCAACTAGCATCTTAGTGACCTTGAGGTTGTGGATAGTTGGTGAAACCAACATCGGCAAGCACCCGACCGCAGTTGTGCGATCAGGGTGGTCTTCAATATCAAAGATGATAGGCGTGCTGGACCATTTCGGAAGCTTGCGTGACTCGACAGGTGGTTCTGCCGCATTGACTTCCCGCACCCACTGCTTGAGTTGGCGGTGCGAAGTATGCAGAGAAGCACCGCCGTCAACGCACAAGACCTCTGTGGCTTTCTGGAACTCTTGCTCACTGGTCTCGACATCATCCATGTCTTCGTCGTCGTCGTCATCTTCATCCTTGTCGCGGCCGCGGGGAGGTCTGTCTCCTTGCCGCTGCTTGGCCTTGCCGCGGCGTCCTCCCCGGCCGGCGCGCTTCTTGTCGGATTCTCCAGCGCCTCCTTGGGCCCTCTCCTTGTCGCGTCGCTCGTATTCAGCCTTTTGCTGCTGGACAAGTTGTTCGACCTTCTTGCAGCTCTGGAGGTCATGGCCCTTGGTGCGGTGGATCTTGCAGTACTGCTTGTCGGTGCCGTCCTGCTTGTCGGCGACCGCCACAGTCTGGCAGTTGGTGCTTGCGGCAATCTCCTTGCCGGAGCTACCAGTTTTGGCTTTCTTGGCGCCACCTTCGTTGCCGGACTGCTCAATGACTAGCACATCTTTGCATTTCTTCTTCCCATTGTTCCGTCGCCGGTTTTTCTTTGCCGGGGCAGCATCCTCGCTGTCAGATCCTCCTGCTCCTTTATTCTCTCCAGGGAGTTTCCTCCCTTCCTCAGCACGTGCACACTTGTCGGCCAGGGCATATAGCTCACTGACGTCTCTGATCTTGCACATCACCATCTCCTCCCGCATCCTGCGGTTACGCACTTTCTGATGGAACGCGCTGATGACTGCGGCAGGGTGGACATCTGGGATGTTGTGTTGTACACGGCTGAATCTCTGAATGTACTTGCGCAGGGGCTCTCCTTCCTTCTGGGCGAGCAGATGAAGGTCACTCTCTTGGCCATGGGGTTTGTGGCCGCCTGTAAAGGCGCCGACAAACTGATGGCATAGGTCTGCCCAGGAGGATATGGAGTCGTCCGGCAAGTGCATGAGCCAGGACCTGACGTTGGGCTTGAGCACCAGCGGGAAGTAGTTGGCAAGGATCTTGTCGTCCCGCCCCCCGGCAGCCTGCACCGCGATGGTGTAGATGCTGAGGAACTCCGACGGATGCGACTTGCCGTCGTACTTCTCTGGTACGTCTGGCTTGAAATTCTTCGTGCTAGGCCACTGGACTTGCCGCAGCTCACGAGTAAACGCAGGGCAACCTACCGCGTACGGCAAGTCGCCTGGTTCCCCTAGCGCATGCATGTCGACAGAGGGCCCAGCGCGCTGGTCCGATTGACGCCGCGCTTCTCTTCGGCGTTCGATGTGAGTACGAGCGTCTTCTTGCAGTCGTTCGTGAAGAACTTGGTGTCACATCCCTAGCTTTACCCTGGCCTTGGACTAGCTTGGTTGCTGCATCATGTTTAAATTCAAATGAAATTTGAATTGAGGAATTTTCAAAGCCTCAGAATCCTTTAAAAAAATGAAATGATCAAGATAAAAATTGCCTCAAATAAGTCCAAGAAAATGTTCTTGTTATCCTCTGGAAATATTGGCAAGAGGTAAAATCCAAACCAATATTTTCGGTATCTCAGAAACATTTATTTTGGGTATTTGAATTAAATCAATAGCTATTTGAATTGGACTTATATCTACTGTTAAATAAATATAGGTCCAATAATTCTAAAATATTTTTGTGGAGCATTGTTTTAATTCTTTTAGCTCCTAAAACTATTGTCAGAAGCAAAATAAATTGAATTGGTTTCAAAACCAAATTCAAAACAAACCTGCAAAATAGAAAACAGAATTAAAAAAAGAAAGAGAGAGAGAGACTACCTGGGCCACTTACCTGTAGCCGGCCCAGCTGGCCAGCTCCTCCCGCTGGCCCAGCCCACCGCCGCCTCCCTCCCCTGTCGCCTTCCTCCTCTGCCAGGAGGACGGGCACGCGCCCGGCGCGCGCGGCCACGCGCCCCGGCCACCTCCTCCCTGCTTCGGCCACCTCCTGCCTCCCTGCTTGCCTCCACTACTCCCTGGAGACGCCACGCGGCCCCCACGAACTCTCTCACTCTCCCGTATCTCTCCCTCCGTCCCTATCCCCTCTGCTCTCTCTCTCTCACGATCGACCACGAGCACCCGAGAGCACCGACGAGCTCCACCGCGGCCAGTGTCCACCCCTCGCCTCGGCGATGCTTCCAGAGGAACCGCCGCGCCTTCCTCTTCGTCCCCACCAACTCACGTGACGCCGGGAGCCCTGCATCGCCGCCCACGTCGCCGTTCCCCTCCTCGGCCACCGGAACTCGCCGCCGTTCGATTCGCCGGCTCCGGACCATCCCCGGCCTCGTCTCCGCCTCGAATGGATCCGCTGTGAGCCTCCGCTGCCTCTCCTGTGCTCGCCCCCTCCGTTCTCGCCCCCTAGCCCCATCTCCCACCGCGGCCGAGAGCTTCTCGCCGCCGGCCATGGCGTGGCCGTGGCCACAGCCACCCCAGCTCGTATCCGAGCCCACTGACGTGCTCACCGTGATCTCAGGAGTCCGTAGCACGCCCCAGCTCCTCCTGCCGTGCTCCCTAACCCCGACCCCGAGATTGTCCGAACTCCGGCAGCCGCAAAGGAGCTCGCCGCCGGCAGCTCCGGCCACCCCAGCTGCTGTCACTTGCCTCTTTAGATGCGCCTTCCTCCCAGGAACCCGTAGGAGCAAACCGCACGTCAAATGGTGCTCCGTAGCGAGCGCACGGTGCACCTCCGCTGTCGGCCGTGGTCGTCGCCGGCGACACTCCGGCGACTGCCGACGTGGCACGCCTAATTAGCACTAATGACGCTTAAACACCCCCCCCACAGCCACTGACAGTGGGCCCCGTAGTGGGTCAAAGCCCGGGTCAACGCGGGATTAGCCCCTGTGTCACTGACGTGTGGACCCCACACGTCAGGTTTGACCCGAGCCGGCCCCTGTTGACTTGCTGACGTCATGCCAACGTCATGCTGACGCAGTAATGCTTTCTGGATTTAATTTAATTCTGAAATTCCAGAAAAATGCCTAAAACTTCCAAAATTCATAGAAAATTAACCGTAACTCCAAATTAAATAATTTATATATGAAAAATTATCAGAAAAATTCAAGGAATCCATCTGTACCATTTTCATGCATGTTAGAACAACTTATCACTACTGTTTAGGACAAATGAAGTGAATGACATTTAAATAACCACATATGGAGTTTGAATTTGAATCTTGGATTCAAACCAACTTCATTTAATTTGGTTTTAGTTGCATTAGCTCAAAACACATTCATTTTGCCATGTCATGATCATGCATCATATTGTGCATTGCATTGATTGTGTTCCTTTCTGTGTTGCCGGTATTTGTCCCCTCTCGATAGACGTGATACCGATGATGTGATCGTTGACACTGATGAAGACTCAATGTTATCTTCAGAAGTGCCAGGCAAGCAAAACCCCCTTGTTCATTCCGATACAATCCTACTCTCTCGCTCCTGCTCTCTTTTAATGCATTAGGACAACACCGATTCATCTGTTACTTGCTGCGGTAGCTGAACCCCTTTATCCCTTGCATGACCTGTCATTCCACAGTAAATAGATGAAACCCACTAGCCTGAGTAGGAGTTGTTTGAGCCCTGTTGTGCCTACTCATTCATGTTTGTTTGTCATGCCTGCTACTGTTTAGAGTTGAGTCAGGTCTGATTCATCGGGGATGAATCAGAGGTGTGTGAACATGTCCTACTGTGTGTGAGCTAAGTGTGTGAACACGATTTGGTAAAGGTAGCGGTGAGAGGCCATGTAGGAGTACATGGTGGGTTGTCTCATTGCAGCCGTCCTCAGGAACTGAGTTCTGTGTTTGTGATCCATGATTCAGCTACTACCACGCATTGGGCCCGAAACCAATGGACCCTCTCGGCTTCTTAATCACCCTTGTCCTCTGTCCAGGAGTTGCAAGTAATTTCTGGTGTTTGTAGTATGCTGGAGGCCGTGGGCAGCGCTGACCGTAGGGGTGGGCTGTGATGCGGTAGGCACGTGGAACGGTGTACCGGGCGCCCGTTTGGTGTCTCGGGAACCCTGTTCACATCGTTTGGGGCTGTGAGCGAAACTCCGGCCGGATCTCCTCATGGATGGAACCCGAATAGGCGATAAACCTGGACTAGAGACTCGAGTGTTTAGGCAGGCCGTGGCCGACACCCACGTTGGGCTTCCGCTTGAAGGTTGCCGAGTACATGTCGTGTAAACGGCGGTAAGTGGTGAGAGCGTGTGTGAAGAAGTACACCCCTGCAGGGTTAACATCATCTATTCGAATAGCCGTGTCCGCGGAAAAGGACTTCTGGGTTGCTTATATCAGTTCATAGACAAGTGAAAGTGGATACCCTAAAATACGCAAGATAAGCGTGAGTGCTATGGATGGCGTTCTCGTAGGGAGACGGGAGCGGATCCATAGTGGTGTATTGATATGGTGAATATGTGGACTCGTGTGCGCCACCTCAAAAGAGTTACTTGCAGTCGTAGTTCAGGTTAGCCACCGAGTTAAAGCTGGCTTGCTGCAGTTAAACCCCACCATCCCCCTTGTTGAAAATGATGCATATGTAGTTAGTTCTGATGTAAGTCTTGCTGGGTACATTTGTACTCACGTTTGCCTATTTTATGTTTTTGCAGAGAGACTTCAGTCTCACTAGTAGTTTCGCGTGGACTTCGACGTTTAGCTTGATACCTCAGCTACGATCTTGTGCCCTCGGCAGGATCTGATAGATAGTCAGGCTTCTCAGCCTTTTTCATTTATAGATGTCTGTACTCAGACATGATAGCTTCCGCTTGTGCTTTGACTTGTATGCTCTGATTGTTGGGTCATGAGACCCATGATTGTAATATCGCGCTCCTCGGAGCCTATTGAATAAATTACTTGAGTCGTAGAGTCATGTTGTGATGCCATGTTGTATTTGCACATATCGAGCATATTGTGTGTATGCTATTGAAATGCTTGGTATGTGTGGGATCTGACCATCTAGTTGTTTATCTTTAGTAGCCTCTCTTACCGGGAAATGTCTCCTAGTGTTTCCACCGAGCCATGGTAGCTTGCTACTGCTCCGGAACACTTAGGCTGGCCGGCATGTGTCCTTCTTCGTTCCTGTGTCTGTCCCTTCGGGGAAATGTCACGCTTTGAGTACCGGAGTCCTGTTAGCCCGCTACAGCCCGGTTTACCGGAGTCCTGCTAGCCCAGTGCTACAGCCCGGACCCACTTGCTGATGACCGACACGTTCGAAGCTGGGTCATGGATGCCTGTCCCTGTAAGTCTGTGCCACTTTGGGTTTATGACTAGTCATGTCAGCCCGGGCTCCTTATCATATGGATGCTAGCGACACTATCATATACGTGAGCCAAAAGGCGCAAACGGTCCCGGGCAAAGGTAAGGCGACACCCGTGGGGATACCGTGCGTGAGGCCGCAAAGTGATATGAGGTGTTACCGGCTAGATCAATGTGACATCGAGTCGGGGTCCTGACAGCGTTGGTATCAGAGCTTGACTGCCTGTAGGATTACCAAGCCAAACTGGTCGAAGTTGAGTCTAGAAATTCTTTAGTTATGTAAGGGAATTGATTGTGGGATGGAACGTAAGGCTCTTTTTACTCCTTATACCTTATGCCCTTCTGATCTGAGTCATCTTATCTTTCCTACGGGGATTAAGAACTAGGCTATCTCTTCTTTCTATCAGGATCACGTGTTACTAATCCGTAGACTTATAAGATTGTTGGATTTAAGCTTGAGTTCAGTTTCTACTACTTTCGTACGTTAACTGTTGATCTCGAAACCTTGATACTATGCTTCTGAGTGGTTATGCCACCATTTTGTGAATGTCTCAAATCTTTTCTGAGCATTTACAGCCGTTATGCTGTCCGAGTCATCCCAGGTTTCTAAATAGTTGGATGCATTTGCAAATCCTTTTCCTCCCGTTTCGATGTTCCTTTGGGCCAGATTAACCACACTAATCGGTGAGTTGAGGTACTTTATTGCCTTGACATATATGTTGGAGCTGGTATTATGACCCTAGGTGTCTTAGGGGGTCACCTAGTAATCTAGCAACGTTTTGTGTTCCCAGTGTGAAGATTCTGGCCTTTATTATCGAAAGCATCCTGTGATGCCATTTAGTTAGTAGGCATTCTATTCCTGGGTTCTGAACCCGAGATTCACTCTACCTACTTCATGTTGATAGTAATTGCTAGTGCCTTTAGGATATTAGTAACCTTTGCGATAGTCCTTGAAGTCCGTGGTATCTTCTTCTTCCAAATACCATGAACTACTTATGGCAGATGTTTATTGGATCAAAAAAAATCACAATTAGAGTACTCTTGAGGAGTTCTCCATTCATAAATCGTGACTCTGCCAGTTCTACCTTTCTGCATGGGTTATCCGGAAGAAATATGTTGAACTTGGTTCGACATACTAATCTATGCATCCACAACCCAGAAAGTTATATGTTCCTTTGAGTTGTTCCCTTTAGTTGCATTCTGACCCTCGTCTATCAATTGATAGTCAAGAGTATGCGTGCGTTCGTTCATCGATGCCTATGACTCTTGTGGTCTGTCAAGCCATTCTATTCCGGAATGACTAGGAGAAACAAACTCCAGTACCTCTTCCATATCTAGGATTGGGTCAAAGTAGTTGTATTCCGCAGATCAAATGCCAATCCAGCTTTTGGTTCTGCTCTACCTTGGAGTATTACATATTTTATATCGAGATTGTTATAGGAATTGCACACCATCCTATGAACTCTTGGTACAGTGATACTTCTTGCCATCATTGTTCATTCCTCGGTTCCTGTGTTATTGTAACCGGAATGCCGACAAACCAATTGTGATGTGTGAAATCCATACTCCCAGCAACCTCGTTGTTTGGTAGTTAAAGGACAATAATTTCATTCTTAGCCTGTTGGTTCTTGAATCATCATTCTAAGACTGATCGTGCTATCTAGTCCTTATTTCCGGTGCACCCTTCGATCGATGAGTTAGGATCTTGTCAAGTCCTCACTCATTTGATCATATCGTCTTGCCCTCAAAAGCAAGATTGTTCTCGAGCCTAGCAACATATCGGTGCTTCGTGATTTTCCGAAGATCTTCTCAGAAGTATTACCAGGTTGTCACCTGACCGCTATGTTGAGCTCGTGATCAAGTTGGTTTCTTGTGAACCACCTTCTCTCCAAGAATCGGTGTTAGATATCCCTGAGCTAGTTGGTTAAGCTACACGACAACTTGGAGGGTTGGAAGATAAAAGCTTGCCTGACTTAGTTTGTTCCAAAGGGATATTCTTGTGTAGTGTGTGTTGAAGAAAGATGATATCTTCATCGATTGGTCCCTGTGATCAGTTGTTGGACCTATTGTCTTATCAATCCTTTGATTTGAGTGTGGGCTATCGTCAAATCAAGTCAGAACCAACGATGCTCGTAATGTTGTCTTATTCGTGGTTGATCCCTCGAGCATACACCATTACATCTTTGGTCTGACCAATGCTATCACTTGTTCACTTAACTATAGAATTCCTTTTAAAAGGAAACCCAGATGAATAGTTGTTGAGCCCATTGACAACATCCTTATCTCCTCCATGATTTTGTTGGACAATAAGTTAGTGTTGGAAACTTTTGAAGCATTAGTTCATGCTAGCTCATGAAGCATATGTCCGGATGAAAGATGTGACTTTCTCTAATTCACGTGCACTTGGTGTAAGTTGCCGCCGTGTATCCGAGAAAGATTGTTTTTGCTTCCTTGGAATCATCCCAAGTCAGTCATGCATGTGTGAAGTATACATTGGATTGTGAGATTAGCTACCTCCATTCTATATGTGTCCCGAGCACACCAAGCCACTGATTGATTTGTTCAAGGAGAAGAAGTTCCTTCTTAAGAGTATACCTTATGCAAGGACTTCGATATCCTCGATGATGGTTTTCCCCCGGAACTCGGTAGTGTTTTATTATAAGACTACCATGTGTTCATGTTTGTCTGTGACAGCGTGTTCACACGTGTGTAGCAGAACCAGCTCATGTTTTGGAGCTTGCTATCGTAGTTCATTTCCCGAGAATCTCGCAACATCATCTCGTCGATTTATGTTGCAAACTTTCTTATTCTTCCTAGACTCGATGAGTCTGGAATATCCTGACACCAACCAGATCTGAATCTCAGGCAGATATGATGGTTGGAATATTTCCCAAGAATTATAATATTGGTCGCGCGATAACCGGTAAAGTGGATGTCGTGGCCAACACACCCAGCCGGAAGACCTGTTATTATAATATCTTGATTGAAGAAGTTGGCCACCTCCCCATAGGGATTTCGTAGGGTTTACTCCCTAGTTGCCCCTATGGATTTTTGTATTCCCGAAGTCCGACCTTTTACTTGATGTTCTAGATATCAAACCATATCTATGAATGGGTTACACTAGCACATCAAGGAGAACATTAGAAGCGGAGTGCTAAATGTCTCTCGATCGATCATCCAGATTTTATCTCCTTGGCCTCGCTAAGGTGAAATCTGAGAAAATGTTATCTTCCTTTGCATCTGCATCCTCCATCATCATTCATCATGGTAGCAAGTTGTGTTGCCAGGATCCTTGACACGGATATTGGTAAAACCTTGATGAATGTGGAAATGCTCAAGTTCTTGAGAGCACGCACAAGCGCTACGTGTTATCATCGGCACTAACTGGGATGCTCTCAGTTTCCTCGGCAATGCTATCACTTATTCAAACAGTGAATTCACTCTTTATTGTTGGGTTCTTCCCCAGTTACCAGAATCATTCCTAGCATTTGCATTTTGTTCCTAGCTTGCACCGCCAATGTGCCATTCTACCATGGGTCTCTTCCATTTCCGGTGGCAAGGAAATTCATCCATTACGTTGTCTTCAACAAGGTAATCCACATCATCCAAGTCCGAGTATGCCATTCTACCGACCCCCTCCAAATGATCGCTTGTGATTGCCTTAGGCTGGTTTAAAGAGTTTCAATGATCTCTGAATCAAAAGTAATTCTTTTTGCCACTTAAGGGGATATCTCTACGAGTCACCTTCCCTAAGGTGTATCGTTATGGTATCATGGCAACTCAACTCCTCGCTACGTTGACAATCGTTTACCATCTTCTTAGGTGTGGAATTATTGTCCACCTAGTGAACCTTCGTCATCTGCTTCCCTCCATTCCTATGGATGTGTGCTTCGCCTCTCAGCTCGAGAGATGTTGCTATGTCTCATTCCGTGAGTTAATCCTGAGCTGTTCGACCTTCGAGAAGAACCATTCTTTTAGGATCTTTCCTTTCCTCTCGTTGTCATGATAGTTGGAGTTCTCAAGGCAAGACTTCAAGACAATGATGGTGAATGAATCAACGTTCAACTGAAGTGCACCCTGGATCGTGAAGATTATACTAGTTGCGTTTACCTTTCACCTTACCCTACGCTGGAATCTCGAGACGAGATTCTTGTTTAGTGGGGGTGAGTTGTCACATCCCTAGCTTTACCCTGGCCTTGGACTAGCTTGGTTGCTGCATCATGTTTACATTCAAATGAAATTTGAATTGAGCAATTTTCAAAGCCTCAGAATCCTTTAAAAAAAATGAAATGATCAAGGTAAAAATTGCCTCAAATAAGTCCAAGAAAATGTTCTTGTTATCCTCTGGAAATATTGGCAAGAGGTAAAATCCAAACCAATATTTTCGGTATCTCAGAAACATTTATTTTGGGTATTTGAATTAAATCAATAGCTATTTGAATTGGACTTATATCTACTGTTAAATAAATATAGGTCCAATAATTCTAAAATATTTTTGTGGAGCATTGTTTTAATTCTTTTAGCTCCTAAAAATATTGTCAGAAGCAAAATAAATTGAATTGGTTTCAAAACCAAATTCAAAACAAACCTGCAAAATAGAAAACAGAATTAAAAAAGAAAGAGAGAGAGAGAGACTACCTGGGCCACTTACCTGTAGCCGGCCCAGCTGGCCAGCTCCTCCCGCTGGCCCAGCCCACCGCCGCCTCCCTCCCCTATCGCCTTCCTCCTCTGCCAGGAGGACGGGCACGCGCCCGGCGCGCGCGGCCACGCGCCCCGGCCACCTCCTCCCTGCTTCGGCCACCTCCTGCCTCCCTGCTTGCCTCCACTACTCCCTGGAGACGCCACGCGGCCCCCACGAACTCTCTCACTCTCCCGTATCTCTCCCTCCGTCCCTATCCCCTCTGCTCTCTCTCTCTCATGATCGACCACGAGCACCCGAGAGCACCGACGAGCTCCACCGCGGCCAGTGTCCACCCCTCGCCTCGGCGATGCTTCCAGAGGAACCGCCCGCGCCTTCCTCTTCGTCCCCACCAACTCACGTGACGCCGGGAGCCCTGCATCGCCGCCCACGTCGCCGTTCCCCTCCTCGGCCACCGGAACTCGCCGTCGTTCGATTCGCCGGCTCCGGACCATCCCCAGCCTCGTCTCCGCCTCGAATGGATCCGCTGTGAGCCTCCGCTGCCTCTCCTGTGCTCGCCCCCTCCGTTCTCGCCCCCTAGCCCCATCTCCCACCGCGGCCGAGAGCTTCTCGCCGCCGGCCATGGCGTGGCCGTGGCCACAGCCACCCCAGCTCGTATCCGAGCCCACTGACGTGCTCACCGTGATCTCAGGAGTCCATAGCACGCCCCAGCTCCTCCTGCCGTGCTCCCTAACCCCAACCCCGAGATTGCCCGAACTCCGGCAGCCGCAAAGGAGCTCGCCGCCGGCAGCTCCTGCCACCCCAGCTGCTGTCAATTGCCTCTTTAGATGCGCCTTCCTCCCAGGAACCCGTAGGAGCAAACCGCACGTCAAATGGTGCTCCGTAGCGAGCGCACGGTGCACCTCCGCTGTCGGCCGTGGTCGTCGCCGGCGACACTCCGGCGACTGCCGACGTGGCACGCCTAATTAGCACTAATGACGCTTAAACACCCCCCCACAGCCACTGACAGTGGGCCCCGTAGTGGGTCAAAGCCCGGGTCAACGCGGGATTAGCCCCTGTGTCACTGACGTGTGGACCCCACACGTCAGGTTTGACCCGAGCCGGCCCCTGTTGACTTGCTGACGTCATGCCAACGTCATGCTGACGCAGTAATGCTTTCTGGATTTAATTTAATTCTGAAATTCCAGAAAAATGCCTAAAACTTCCAAAATTCATAGAAAATTAACCGTAACTCCAAATTAAATAATTTATATATGAAAAATTATCAGAAAAATTCAAGGAATCCATCTGTACCATTTTCATGCATGTTAGAACAACTTATCACTACTGTTTAGGACAAATGAAGTGAATGACATTTAAATAACCACATATGGAGTTTGAATTTGAATCTTGGATTCAAACCAACTTCATTTAATTTGGTTTTAGTTGCATTAGCTCAAAACACATTCATTTTGCCATGCCATGATCATGCATCATATTGTGCATTGCATTGATTGTGTTCCTTTCTGTGTTGCCGGTATTTGTCCCCTCTCGATAGACGTGATACCGATGATGTGATCGTTGACACTGATGAAGACTCAATGTTATCTTCAGAAGTGCCAGGCAAGCAAAACCCCCTTGTTCATTCCGATACAATCCTACTCTCTCGCTCCTGCTCTCTTTTAATGCATTAGGACAACACCGATTCATCTGTTACTTGCTGCGGTAGCTGAACCCCTTTATCCCTTGCATGACCTGTCATTCCACAGTAAATAGATGAAACCCACTAGCCTGAGTAGGAGTTGTTTGAGCCCTGTTGTGCCTACTCATTCATGTTTGTTTGTCATGCCTGCTACTGCTTAGAGTTGAGTCAGGTCTAATTCATCGGGGATGAATCAGAGGTGTGTGAACATGTCCTACTGTGTGTGAGCTAAGTGTGTGAACACGATTTGGTAAAGGTAGCGGTGAGAGGCCATGTAGGAGTACATGGTGGGTTGTCTCATTGCAGCCGTCCTCAGGAACTGAGTTCTGTGTTTGTGATCCATGATTCAGCTACTACCACGCATTGGGCCCGAAACCAATGGACCCTCTCGGCTTCTTAATCACCCTTGTCCTCTGTCCAGGAGTTGCAAGTAATTTCTGGTGTTTGTAGTATGCTGGAGGCCGTGGGTAGCGCTGACCGTAGGGGTGGGCTGTGATGCGGTAGGCACGTGGCACGGTGTACCGGGCGCCCGTTTGGTGTCTCGGGAACCCTGTTCACATCGTTTGGGGCTGTGAGCGAAACTCCGGCCGGATCTCCTCATGGATGGAACCCGAATAGGCGATAAACCTGGACTAGAGACTCGAGTGTTTAGGCAGGCCGTGGCCGACACCCACGTTGGGCTTCCGCTTGAAGGTTGCCGAGTACATGTCGTGTAAACGGCGGTAAGTGGTGAGAGCGTGTGTGAAGAAGTACACCCCTGCAGGGTTAACATCATCTATTCGAATAGCCGTGTCCGCGGAAAAGGACTTCTGGGTTGCTTATATCAGTTCATAGACAAGTGAAAGTGGATACCCTAAAATACGCAAGATAAGCGTGAGTGCTATGGATGGCGTTCTCGTAGGGAGACGGGAGCGGATCCATAGTGGTGTATTGATATGGTGAATATGTGGACTCGTGTGCGCCACCTCAAAAGAGTTACTTGCAGTCGTAGTTCAGGTTAGCCACCGAGTTAAAGCTGGCTTGCTGCAGTTAAACCCCACCATCCCCCTTGTTGAAAATGATGCATATGTAGTTAGTTCTGATGTAAGTCTTGCTGGGTACATTTGTACTCACGTTTGCCTATTTTATGTTTTTGCAGAGAGACTTCAGTCTCACTAGTAGTTTCGCGTGGACTTCGACGTTTAGCTTGATACCTCAGCTACGATCTTGTGCCCTCGGCAGGATCTGATAGATAGTCAGGCTTCTCAGCCTTTTTCATTTATAGATGTCTGTACTCAGACATGATAGCTTCCGCTTGTGCTTTGACTTGTATGCTCTGATTGTTGGGTCATGAGACCCATGATTGTAATATCGCGCTCCTCGGAGCCTATTGAATAAATTACTTGAGTCGTAGAGTCATGTTGTGATGCCATGTTGTATTTGCACATATCGAGCATATTGTGTGTATGCTATTGAAATGCTTGGTATGTGTGGGATCTGACCATCTAGTTGTTTATCTTTAGTAGCCTCTCTTACCGGGAAATGTCTCCTAGTGTTTCCACCGAGCCATGGTAGCTTGCTACTGCTCCGGAACACTTAGGCTGGCCGGCATGTGTCCTTCTTCGTTCCTGTGTCTGTCCCTTCGGGGAAATGTCACGCTTTGAGTACCGGAGTCCTGTTAGCCCGCTACAGCCCGGTTTACCGGAGTCCTGCTAGCCCAGTGCTACAGCCCGGACCCACTTGCTGATGACCGACACGTTCGAAGCTGGGTCATGAATGCCTGTCCCTGTAAGTCTGTGCCACTTTGGGTTTACGACTAGTCATGTCAGCCCGGGCTCCTTATCATATGGATGCTAGCGACACTATCATATACGTGAGCCAAAAGGCGCAAACGGTCCCGGGCAAAGGTAAGGCGACACCGTGGGGATACCGTGCGTGAGGCCGCAAAGTGATATGAGGTGTTACCGGCTAGATCGATGTGACATCGAGTCGGGGTCCTGACATCGTTGGCCATGTAGGAGTACATGGTGGGTTGTCTCATTGCAGCCGTCCTCAGGAACTGAGTTCTGTGTTTGTGATCCATGATCAGTTACTACCACACATTGGGCTCCGGGCGCTCCAAGCCCTCTCGACTTATTAATCAACTTGATCTCTGTCCAGGAGTTGCAACTAGTTTCTGGTGTTTGTAGGCAGTGTTAGTAGTCTACCAAGTGGCACCCGGTACAGGTGGGCTTGGGACAGACTAGGCACAGTGGCCCGGTGTACCAAGTGGCACCCGGATGGTGGGCTTGGGAACCCTGCACACATCGTTTGGGGCCGTAAGCGACACCCCGGCCGGATCTCCTTGCGGATGGAACCTGAATAGGCGATAAACCTGGACTAGAGACTTGTTCGGTTAGTCAGGTCGTGGCCGACTCCCTCGCCCGGCTTCCGCTTGAAGGTTGCCGAGGTACATGACGTGTACAGGGCGGTAAGTGGCGAGAGCGTGTGTGAAGAAGTACACCCCTGCAGGGTTAACATCATCTATTCGAATAGCCGGATTCCTCGGATATGGAAACGTGGACCCCTTGCATAGTTCATAGACAAGTGAAAGTGGATACTCTAAAATACGCAAGATAAGCGTGAGTGCTATGGATGGCGTTCTCGTAGGGAGACGGGAGCGGATCCATAGTGGTGTATTGATATGGTGAATATGTGGACTCGTGTGCGCCACCTCAAAAGAGTCGCTTGCAGTCGTAGTTAGGATAGCCACCGAGTCAAAGCTGGCTTGCTGCAGTTAAACCCCACCACCCCTTTGTTGATAATGATGCATATGTAGTTAGTTCTGATGTAAGTCTTGCTGGGTACATTTGTACTCACGTTTGCCTATTTTATGTTTTGCAGAGAGACTTCGGTCTCACTAGTAGTTTCGCGTGGACTTCGACGTTTAGCTTGTTACCTCAGCTACGATCTTGTGCCCCGACAGGATCTGGTAGATAGTCAGGCTTCTCAGCCTTCTTCATTTCTAGATGTCTGTACTCAGACATGATAGCTTCCGCTTGTGCTTTGACTTGTATGCTCTGAATGTTGGGTCATGAGACCCCTGTTTGTAATATCTCGCTCCTCGGAGCCTATTGAATAAACTACTTGAGTCGTAGAGTCATTTTGTGATGCCATGTTGTATTGCACATATCGAGCATATTGTGTGTATGTTATTGAAATGCTTGGTATGTGTGGGATCTGACTATCTAGTTGTTTATCTTTAGTAGCCTCTCTTACCGGGAAATGTCTCCTAGTGTTACCGCTGAGCCATGGTAGCTTGCTACTGCTCTGGAACATTTAGGCTGGCCGGCATGTGTCCTTCTTCGTTCCTGTGTCTGTCCCTTCGGGGAAATGTCACGCTTTGAGTACCGGAGTCCTGTTAGCCCGCTACAGCCCGGTTTACCGGAGTCCTGCTAGCCCAGTGCTACAGCCCGGACCCACTTGCTGATGACCGACACGTTCGAAGCTGGGTCATGGATGCCTGTCCCTGTAAGTCTGTGCCACTTTGGGTTTACGACTAGTCATGTCAGCCCGGGCTCCTTATCATATGGATGCTAGCGACACTATCATATACGTGAGCCAAAAGGCGCAAACGGTCCCGGGCAAAGGTAAGGCGACACCCGTGGGGATACCGTGCGTGAGGCCGCAAAGTGATATGAGGTGTTACCGGCTAGATCAATGTGACATCGAGTCGGGGTCCTGACACTTGGCGCTGATCGGGGCGAGCTCGTGGATCTGATGACGCGGTAGAGTCGTTGTCGAGGTGGATCCGGCGAGTCGGCGATCTTGGCCTTCGGGGCGGAGAGTGCACAGTGGTTGCACCCCCACCGGTCTTGTCGCCACCGACTCGTGCCTGGCTGACTTGCCGCGGCTGCGACGTGCTCGTCTGCCGTTGAGTGTCGCCGTTGGCGAAGCCGATGAGACTCTGAATGGTGGCCCTCCAGTCATCGATCTTGTCTGCCGTTGGAGGGTAGTCCAGGAGCAGTTGAGCTCGCGCCAAAGCTTCTGCTGGAGTGGCGGGTGGCGGTGGCGAACGGTGCGAGGAGCGGGATATGCTCGGACTTCTAACTATGTTAGAAGGAGCAGTATCCCGTCCAGGCGACCATGCCTCGCTCGTGCCAGCATGTTGGCGTGCATGCTGGTCTTGAGCACTCCGAGATCCACCAGCTCGATCTTGGTCCAACAAACGCATGGTACTGTGAGCACCATTACGCTGCCGGTCCCGCACCTCCTGAGATGGGCGCGGTGCATGTACGGACGCCGAGGTCTTGGAGTGCGCCCGGTCGTTGTGGGAGCCGGCTACGCCGCCGATGGGCAGCGCAACCTTGTCCTTGGACCTGGCAGCACCATGAGCTCCCTCGTCGACGCCCGTTCTTCCGCCGGCGTCTGCCCCATCAGCCGTTTGCTCCGGCGGTGGTGGGTTCGGCGCGGACGGAGCAGCCGCCTCCGAAGCCTTCTTCTTTGGCGGCATGTCGATGAAGATGATGAACATCTAGCTCGTGTGAACGCCGGATCTGGTTCACACAACCTCGATGCCCCTACCTGGCGCGCCAAAGATGTTGGGGGACTAATCCACGAGCACCTATGGGACCGACGGACCGGGTCCCTTTCGGTTCGGCGGGGGCGAGGGTCGCACGAAGAGCGAATCGAGGCGAAGCACACGAGCAGCTTACCCAGGTTCGGGCCACACGGATGCGTAAAACCCTACTCCTGCTTTGTGGTTTGTATTGAGTTCTTGCTCGGGAGCGCGGAGTGCTACAGTACACCCCAGCAGCTAACGAGACCGAGCCTGAGTGTTCTCCTCTCCCTTCTACGTTGCGCATGGGCCTCCTTTTATATGCTCAAGGGGTCACCGACAGGTGGCAACATAGATAAGGGTAAAAATGGAAAGGTGTTGCGGTTGGTACAACTACCTGCTACAGTGTATCATACCTAACCCTGACGGCAGGGAACAAGGGCATTAAATGCCCGTCTGCGTCGTCTAAATAGTGCAAAAGGGACCGTTAGGGACGCCACCGCTCGCCACGATGGCTATCTTGTCAGCGCCGCTTGCCACCGCTCACCGCTGGCTGCACAGCCTCCCGCCATGTACGCCTGGAAGGGTCCCAGAGCGACACGTTGGTGGATGTGCTGGAGCGCGGACACAGAGTGATAGCTTGCCGCGGCAAGCGCCTTGCCGCGGTCGTTGTCTTGTCGCGTCTGGGAGCTTGTCGCTCACCGGGTCTTGCCGGGACGCGCGGCGCGTCGCGGCAAGTTCCTTGAGATGCCTTGGTTGGCCTTCCCGGTAAGCTCCTCTTGTCGGGGTCTTGTCTCCTTGGCTTGGATACTTTGTCCTTGAATGGCTCCATAGGAACCACGGAGGATCTCGGCGGTCACCCGGCAAGCCTTGCCGCGGGACGCTGCGACTGCCCATGCACAAGTTCGGAATACTAGGGTACCCCTATTCTAGTACACCGACACCCTGCGGCTGCGCATCCACCATCAAGACGACGGACGCCGGCACGGCAACACCGAGAAGGATATGATCAGCAGGTGGATTCGCCGCGGCCTGAGGCTGTCACCGGCGGCCATCAACATCACCATCGACGATGTCCCGATGAGGCAACCCTCCTATTTCTCGAACGCCGGCGCCTGCTTTGGGCGCCTCGCCAAGCTCCGCATCGACAACGTTCTCCTCAGCCAAACCATCGAGAATCTCTTCAGCACCAACAGCCTCCCCGCCCTGCAAGACCTGGAGATCAGGAACAGCGCCCTCGGGTACATCGTGTCCGACACGCTCAGGAACCTCACCGTCGTCTAGGACTGCCTGACGTTGCCGCTCTTTGGCCACATCGCCGCTCCTGGCCTGTTGTCGCTGCGGCTCGAGTTCCCGCTCGCCCGTCTCCCCGACTTGGACATCACCATAGGGGAGCTACCTTGTCTTGCCAAAGCATCCATCCGCCTACTGGACGACCGCTGTGAAAACAAACCAGACACTACACGTCCCGTGATCAGCAATCTGTGCGACCTCCTCGGCTCTCTGTGCAATGTCACCAGCTTGCACCTCTCTGGTTTCCAGGAAATACCACGTACGCACCCCGTGCTTCTGCAGGCAGTGCTAGACGAACCCTACTGCGTGTTCCCCGACCTCAAAAGCCTGGTCCTGGACGACTGTAACCTTGGCGACGGACTGCAAACTCTCTGGCGTTTGCTACACAAGACTCCTGCCCTCGAGCGCCTTGCTCTCAAAAGTTGCAAGGTATGATTAAATACCTATGACATGTGAAATAGTAATACACAGTTGCGAGATTCAGTGTATGATTATCTGTACAACATATATGCTATATTGTCGCAATTGTATTTATCGGAAGTAGCATCGCCAAGTGTCAGTAGTGGTATATATTTTTCATGTCTTCTTTTGATAGAGGATTTATTGAACCATGATCTAACTGGTCCCACGTATTAAACAGCACAACATACAGATTAAGTGGGATGGCTATTAAGTGCACACAATTGAAAGTTTATCCAAATTTGCTTTTTAAGGGCACATTTAGATTTATTTTTACGGGAGCATATAGTTTGTTATTTTGGCATGAACTTTTGCACGCATATAAAAGGCACGAACATGTATGGTCTCACAAAGACAATAATCTTTTGAATTTTAACATATCTTTGAAGGATATTTTATTAGGTATGCTAGCTAGGTGGAATTAAAAATAGGACAGTCTATATAGTAGCCTATATAGGCTTATGGTTCGGCCAATGATATTTTTGTTCTTTTTCCAATAAAAATGTCCAAATATGATACTCTCTTCATTTTTATTTACTCCACATATTAGTTTTGACTAAAGACAAATTTTATAAACTTTATCAAGAACAATATAAAAATTCACAATAACAAATTTATATGATGTTAGAATATATTCAATAGTGAATCTAATGGTATTGATTTGGTGCTGTATATGTACTGGTTTTCTATAAATTTGATCAAGGTTTATAAATTTTGATTTTAGACAAGCTAATATGAGAAATAAATAAAAACAGAGGAAGTAGCACTAGTGCAGAACCGGGCAATAGCACCGGTTCGTAAGGCCCTTTAGTGCCGGTTCCATAACCGGCACTAAAGTGTGGTCACTAAAGCCCCCCCCCCCCTTTAGTATCGGTTCAGCACGAACCGGTGCTAAAGGGCAACCACGTGGCACGAGCCAGCTCCGGGGGCCGGGAGCCCTTTAGTACCGGTTGGTAACACCAACCGGTACTAAAATGTTTGGGGGGTTTTTGATTTTATGATTTCTTTTTCATTTAATTTTGTGTTTTTCATTTTAATTCTTTTTTGTTTGCTGGTATTTTACGATACTACACATTGTACACATTACGCATATATATATATAAATAGAATTTCTAGTAAAACCAATCATATATATATCATCAATGTCTCACAAACCACCAAATTAATTCACACATACACACACGTATAGTTATATATAATTTCTCCTACATATGCATGTTGCCTTCGGAGCCAGTGACATTAGCCTAATTGGTGCCTTCGGAGCACGATGACAATTGGAAGTGGTTCATGACCTGGTCGATGGGGGCGGTAGCAGGTAATAGTATTCTCCCTTCGGATTTATGACCTGTTCAAGCAAAAATCCCGCCATTTCCTCTTGAAGTGCTTCTACGTGCTCCGTTTCTAGGAGCTTGTCCCGCACCTGTTTGAACTGTTAAGAAGGAGATCAATATGCATGTGTATTAGTTGTGTGACTAGATATCGATAATGGTGTAAAAATTGTGAATAGTGTTCTGACAAGCGTACCCATTCCTGTGTTTGAGATATGCTCCTCTCGGACGCCATCATGCGAATGTTCTTGCAAACGCAGAATGCACACAAATCAGTCCCCTGCGCCTGCTTCAGGGCCTTTATTATGAGAACGGAATTTAATTTGATCAGATAATAATTAATCAAGCATGATAATTAAAGAGATGGCAGCTAGCTAGCTAGCTAGTACTACTTAATTACTTACCTTGGGTCGAAACTATTTCAGCTATCGTTTCCATTCGCCTTCTGTCTGATGAACCTTGCCCAAGCCCTACCCGTCGACAAAAAAAATGAATAAAGGGGTTATTAAATAGTTCATATCATGAAATGACGAACTAAATAGGCCGAGATATATAGTTAATAATGATTGAAATTACCTGTTGACTATCCCAAACAAGATGTTATAGTCACTATTTGCTTTGAGTAGTGAGTTCAGTATTTGAACTGTTCCGGCGTCAACTTTAATGATACACAAGATCCAGTGAAATCTGCATGCACACATGTTTGCATGTCTTAATTAAGCAGGCATATGTAAGCAAAAACATGTAGCTAGCTAGTAGGCAAAAACAGAGAATTTGTAGTACAAGAAAGTGTGACTCACTGGAAGTTGTAAGGAAGTAGTATATCTTCATTGTATTTGAGGCGCTTCAAGAACTCTAGCATGCTGTTCTCTACCTGCTTTTCATAATGCTTGTTTATTTTCCATGTGTATTCATTAACGGTGTTTGGGTCAATGAACTCAATGCCATAGCGTCCACCTTTTCTCATTTCATACATCTTCATCCTGCATAATACCACAGAAAAGAATATAGTGAGGATAATTACAGGTAATGATTGATCAAAAGGATCACTACAGCTAGCTTGAGACTTAAATTACAGAAAGGAATCACTTACAGACAATAGCAACTGACGATAGATTTGTCGAGTGCGTCTTGATTGTATAACTGAAACAGTTCAGAATACTCAACGGTCACAGGATTCTCATGGTAGTAATGATCCTTCTTGACTTGCACCATGAGGGACTCTCGATCGGATCTCTTGGTAATGTCCATGTACCATTGATGCAATTCATACATTCTCGTTGGGAGCTTCTTGACCTCTTCTGGCTTGACCAAAGGTTGGCCTCGGGCATATTTCCGTTTTATTTCCTCCTCTGCAAGCACAGGCATGTCCTCGATCTCGAGGAGTTGTCCAACAGTGATGTTAAGAGTTTCAGCCTGCATTATATGCTCCTGGGTTATTACCACACCGCCCACCTTGGGAACGTAAACTGTTTGCCCACAATAATATTGGGCGCGCGTACTGTCACGTGTTGTTCGCGGCACAACAAGCGGGGGGATCGATTGCGCCGCCTGTTCTCCCAGCTGGGCAATGGTTTTCCCGCATTTTTTGACAGCTTCTTGTTGTTTGCTCGAGGTCGAGCTCGCCTTCTTCTGTAGATGTTGTCGATGTAACTTCCTGATGTGGCGCTCATAGTCTGTGTCAACAGGCTTAGGAGCTGGTGCTTGAGCCATACGAATGAAGTGGTCAACTACTTCCACAGGCACTTTCTCCCTTGGCGGCGGTGGTGGTTTCGGTCCAAAATGGGCGTCGACTTCTGCCCGCACTATGGCATTGGTTTGCTCCTCGGTCATGTCGTAAGCCCTCTCAGGAAGAGGAGTAGTGAGGTTTGGACCATATTTATATCGCTTGCCTCTGCCTGTACTTCCTGTACTATGACCTCGACTCGTACCGCTACGCACCATAGCTGCGGGGTGTCTCTTCTACGATTGTTAAGGCGGCGGAGACGGCTGACGAGGCTGAGTTGGACGAGGAGGAGTGGCCTGAAGCTGTGCCGGATTTGCAGTGGCCTGAGGTTGTGCCGGACTTGGAGGAGTGGACGTCTGACGCTGTGTCGGACTTGGAGGAGGAGTGGCCTGACACTTTGCCGGACTTGGAGGAGGAGGAGTGGCCTCACGCGTTGGTGGACTTGAAGGAGTGGGAGTCTGCTGACTCGGTGGCGGACTTCGACGAGGAGTCGGGTGACGCGGTGTCGGTGGCCTCCGAAAGATGATGCAATCATTTCTTCATAGGATGATACAATGTTTGGCATCTCCGAGTATGTGCTCCTCGTCACCTCCAGGAATGTCAAGCTCTAACCCCGAATATTGGTCCACCACCTCATCAACCACGACACGAGCATAGCCTGTTGGAATCGGGTTGCAATGGAAGGTTGCATCGGGGGAATTTTTATAAGCAACGTCGTCCGCCACCTTCAAGGATATGTTCTTAATTTTGAAGTGTAGCTCGCAGTTAGTGTTCTCCGCGATGTCATCCACGGGGTATCTATCCAGCATTGCGTCAAACGGGGCGGAACCCACGCTGCTTCTCGGCATGGATGGGGCGGTGGTATCCAATGCTGGATCATCCACTAGCTACTGCAGCTGCTGAGACCCCCTTTGCTGGCTAAGTGAGTCGATCTGCTCCTGCTGCCGCTGGAATTTGATTGCCAAGTCCGCGTGCGCTGATTCTAGGCCTTGAAGGCGTTCATAGTCGAGCTTCCTCTGCTCCTCCTCCATCTTCCTCTTCTTCTCCTCCGCAATCTTCTATCTCGCATGGGTTTTGTAGTCGGCGTTCCAGTCTGAAAACCCCTCATATCACGGAATAGCGCGTGTTCTTCCCGGGTGTTCAGGATTTCCTAGGGCATGCATAAGCTCGTCGTTCTCTCTGTTGGGCTCGAACAACCCGGATCGATCCTCTTCTATTGCAACAAGTAGCTTATCTTCGGCTCCGTCCAGACATGCCTTCTTGGAAACTTTGCCTGTCTTCGGGTCCAACTCCCCCCATGCGCATAGAACCAAGTCCTGCACCTGGGGGGCCAGCTCAATGTTTCTGGAGTGACACTTGCATCCAACATCTCTTTCTCAAACTTATCCCACTTAGGCATTTCCACCGCATAGCCACCTGGCCCCAGCTTATGGAACTTATCCTTTTTTGCGGCATTGGCCTTGTTTATTCTTGACCGTTCCTTAGATAATTCTGAATCCTTGAATTTCACGAAATCGTCCCAATGAGCACTTTGATTCTCTAGTGTTCCCTCGAATATTGGAGTCTTCCTTCCTCCCTTGACGTACTTGTCCCATTCACGATTCTTGTGGTTCTTGAATGCAACCGCCATCTTCCTAAGAGCAGCGTCCTTGACTTTCTGCACATCTGCTTCCGTGAAATGATCTGGTAGGGTGAAATGTTCCATGAGAGTATCCCAAAGCAGACTTTTTTGTCTGTCGTCGACAAAAGTAAGATCTGGACGTGGCTTTGCTGGCTCTCTCCATTCTTGAAGGGAGATCGGGAGTTGGTCCTTCACAAGAACTCCGCACTGACGAACGAACTTGTCTGCAATCTTCTTAGGCGCTAATGGTTCGCCATTATACTTTACGCCCTCCTTCAACTTTTTGTTCGGGCCTCGTTTCGTCCTGTTGCCTGAAGATTTGCTCGATCCGGATGGCTGAAAGAAGAAAGATCGATTCGTTAATATATCTTCAACTCAGTTAAAACATGTGATAATCACCAGATGTCTGCTTATATAAATATATATACCTCTCCGGTGTTGTCATAATCGTAGTTCATGACTTCATCAATTCGGCCGTCGCGATCGAATATCATATCACCCTCTCCGGTGTTGTTTAGAAATTCGGAGCCGTCATAATCTTCTTTATTGTGATCATCATCTGGCCCGCGTATTATATCGAACATGGTCTGTTCTCCCTCTCTGTCGGTATTGTCCGTCATAGCTTTTATTTAACTATGCCAAAAGAAATATAAAACAATTTAGTATTCAAATTACATCGTCTCGAATAATGGATATAATCTCGAATACATCGTCTCGAATAATAGATATAATCTCAAATACATCATCTCGAATAATAGATATAATTTCGAATACATCGTCTTGAATAATATATAATCTTGAATACATCGTCTTGAATAATAGATATAATCTCGAATACATCGTCTTGAATAATATATAATCTCGAATACATCGTCTTGAATATTATATATCGAGTACATCACTGGCTAGGTAGCTAATAAAGATCGAATACTACAGAAGAATATAGGACACTCGCGGTCCCTGCGGCGCGGGCGGTGGACACCCAAAGAGAAGGAACCCTCATAGGATCATAGCTGAAGTCAGATCCCTGAAGAAACTGCCAGGTATTGGAGAACCTGCCGCCCTCTAACGCAACCATGTAGCGATGGACGTGCTCGTCCTCCTCCCTGACACGGCGACGTACCACCTCCGGCGGGGCCGGCTCCTTCCGCACCGAAACTGGCCCACGCGAACGCCATCAAATGAGATCAGGGTCGACGACGGGACCCGGGGCCGGGTTCCTCATCAAGCGGCGCGCCCCTCCAGGTAGCACCTCCCAGTGCCAACCCGGCGGAGCCCAGTCGCGAACATGGGTCAGTCGGACGTCGTCGCGGACGGGTCGACGGCAAGGATGCGGGCCGGGCATCGTCGAGAACAAATACTAGCTATATGCCCGCAAAAAGTAACATTTTTTAATGATTGGATTTTATAACTAACATTTCTATATAACTAACATTTCTATAACATTTCTAATATTTCTAGAACTAAAAAAAAGAAAAAATTCTAACTTCTTTATAATTATTTCTATAACTAAAAAACAGAAAAATTTCTAACAATTCTAACATTTCTAACTATTCTAACAATTCTAACTATTTCTAAAAAACAGAAATATTTCTAACAATTTCTAAAAAACAGAAAAATTTCTAACTATTTGTATAACTAAAAAACGAAAAATGTATGTGTGTGTGTGCGCTCACCGGCGAGGCGAGAGGCGACGGGGGGCGGCGACGGGCGCGGCGACGACGGGGACAGGGACGGGGCGGCGATGACGGGGACGGGGACGTACAGGCCGGGGCGGCGACGACGACGGGGACGTACGGGGCGGCGACGACGAGGACGGGGACGACGCGGGATGGGCCGGGAGTTTGAATAGTTTAAATTTGAATAGTTTAAATTTTGAATTATTTGAAATTAGTGTGAATCACTAGTTTGTGAATAACTTAACTTTAAAAATCAGTAAAGGCATGAAATAATTTGTTTGCACATAAAATTTCTTCGCTTTTAAATGCCAAAACACATAATTAACTACCCTAACTATTACAGAGATTCCCTTCTGGGTGTGAAACACAGAAGAAAGTGAGGATAGTGAAGCCGATCACATCCCACATCTTTGGGTGTGAAACTTTTTCTTTGCGTGTGTCCCTTTGCGCCGTAACCATGGAAAATTTTCATCATTTAACAGGATGCTCGGGTCAATATTCACTGTGAATGGAGCAATTTCATCAAACTTTTCATAATCTTCTGACTTGTCTGTCTTGTCATCCACTCCCACGATGTTTCTCTTCCTAGAAAGAACTATGTGCCGCTTTGACTCATCGTACGATGCATTCGCTTCTTTATCTTTTCTTTTTCTTGGCTTGGTAGACATGTCCTTCACATAGAAAACCTGTGCCACATCATTGGCTAGAACGAATGGTTCGTCTGCATACGCAAGATTGTTGAGATCCACTGTTGTCATTCCGTACTGTGGGTCTTCCGTTACCCCGCCTCGTGTCATATTGACCCATTTGCACCGAAACAAAGGGACCTTCAAACCACGTCGATAGTCAAGTTCCCATATGTCCTGTATATAACCATAATATGTTTCCTTTCCCATCTTGGTTTCTGCATCAAAGCGGACACCACTGTTTTGGTTGGTGCTCTTCTTATCTTGGGCGATCATGTAAAATGTATTACCACTTATCTCGTACCCTTTGAAAGTCATTATATTCGAAGATGGTAACTGGGACAACAAGTACAGGTCATCTTCAATAGAGGTGTCATGCATGGTACGTGTCTGCAACCAGCTGGCGAAACTCCTGGTTTGTTCACGTGTAATCCAGTCATCAGACCGCTCCGGGTGTTTGGAGCGTAGCAAATTCTTGTGGTCATCCATATACGGAGCCACCAAGGCGGAATTCTGTAGAACTGTGTAGTTTGCTTCAGTGAGAGAATGTCCGTCCATACATATTATTTGTTCCCCTCCTACCGTGCCTTTTCCATCCAGTCTGCCCTTATGTCGCGATTCAAGAACACCAATCGTCTTAAGGTCAGAAATAAAGTCAATACAAAACTCAATGACCTCCTCATTTTGACGGCACTTGGAGATGCTTCCTTCTGGCCTAGCACGGTTATAAACATATTTCTTTAAGACTCCCATGAACCTCTCAAAGGGAAACATATTGTGTAGAAATACAGGACCCAAAACGTTAATCTCTTCGCATAGGTGAACTAGGACGTGCGTCATGATGTTGAAGAAGGATGGTGGGAACACCAACTCGAAACTGACAAGACATTGCACCAAATCATTCTCTAACCTTGGTATGATTTCTGGATCGATTTCCTTTTGAGAGATTGCATTGAGAAATGCACATAGCTTCGCAATGACTAATCGAACGTTTTCCGGTAGAAGCCCCCTCAATGCAACCAGAAGCAGTTGCGTCATAATCACGTGGCGGTCATGAGACTTTAGGTTCTGGAATTTTTTCTGTTCCATGTTTATTATTCCGTTTATATTCGATGGGAAGCCAAACGGTACCTTAATACTGAGCAGGCATTCAAAGAAGATTTCCTTCTCTTCTTTGGTAAGAGCGTAGCTTGCATGACCCTGATGTATGTCGTCTTTTCCGTGCATACGTTGCTGGTCCTCTCGTGCCTCAGGTGTATCTTTTGTCTTTCCATACACGCCCAAGAAGCCAAGCAGGGTCACACAAAGATTCTTCGTCACGTGCATCACGTCGATTGCGGAGCGTACCTCTAGGTCTTTCCAATAGGGCAGGTCCCAAAATATAAATTTCTTCTTCCACATGGGTGCGCGTCCGTCAGCGTCATTTGGAACAGGTTGTCCACCAGGACCCTTTCCAAAGACCACCTTCAAATCCTTGACCATATCATGTACATCAGCACCAGTACGGTGGCGAGGCTTCGTCCGGTGATCCGCCTCACCTTTGAAATGCTTGCCTTTCTTTCTTACGGGATGCCTGCTCGGAAGAAATCGATGATGTTCCAGGTACACATTCTTCTTACAATTAGCCAAATATATACTGTCGGTATCGTCCAAACAATGCGTGCATGAGCGGTATGCATTGTTTGTCTGTCCTGAAAGGTTATTGAGAGCAGGCCAATCATTGATGGTCACGAACAGCAATGCCTTTAGGTCAAATTCTTCCCCCATGTGCTCATCCCACGCACGTACACCTGTTCCATTCCACAGTTGTAAGAGTTCTTCAACTAATGGCCTTAGGTACACATCAATGTCGTTGCCGGGTTGCTTAGGGCCTTGGATGAGCACTGGCATTATAATGAACTTCCGCTTCATGCACAACCAAGGAGGAAGGTTATACAAACATAGAGTCACAGGCCAGGTGCTATGGTTGCTGCTCTGCTCCCCAAAAGGATTAATGTCATCTGCGCTTAGACCAAACCATACACTCCTTGCGTCATCTGCAAACTCCTTCCCGTACTTTCTTTCGATTTTTCTCCACTGCGACCCGTCAGCGGGTACTCTCAACTTTCCGTCTTTCTTACGGTCTTCTCTGTGCCATCGCAACGCCTTGGCATGCTCTTTGTTTTGGAACAAACGTTTCAACCGTGGTATTATAGGAGCATACCACATCACCTTGGCAGGAATCTTCTTCCTGGGGCGCTCGCCCTCGACATCACCAGGGTCATCGCGGCTGATCTTATAGCGCAATGCACCACGTACCGGGCAAGCGTTCAAATCCTCGTACTCACCGCGGTACAGGATGCAATCATTAGGGCATGCATGTATCTTCTGCACCTCTAACCCTAGAGGGCAGACAACCTTCTTTGCTTCGTACGTACTCTCGGGCAATTCGTTGTCCTTTGGAAGCATATCCTTTATCATTACCAGCAACTTTCCAAATCTCTTGTCAGATACACCATTCTCTGCCTTCCATTGCAGCAATTCCAGTGTGGTGCCCAGCTTTTTCTTGTCACCTATGCAATTCGGGTACAACAATTTTTTGTGATGCTCTAACATGCGCTGCAACTTCTTCTTCTCCAAATCACTTGCGCAGTTTCTCTTTGCATCGGCAATGGCCCGACCTAGATCATCAACGGGCTCATCTGATGCCTCTTCTTCAGCTTCTTCCCGCATTGCCGGCTCAGCTTCTTCCCGCATTACCGGCTCAGATTCTTCCCCCATTGTTGTATCATCGTATTCAGGGAACCCATGGCCAGGATAGCTGTCGTCGTCCTTTTCTTCTTCATTGTCTTCCATCATAACCCCTCTTTCTCCGTGCTTGGTCCAAACATTATAGTGGGGCATGAAACCGGACTTAAACAGGTGGACGTGAATGGTTCTTGACGTAGGGTAATTGTGACCATTCTTACAGCGAGCACATGGACAAGGCATAAAACCATCCACCCGCTTGTTTGCCTCAGCCGCAAGCAGAAAAGTATGCACGCCCTCAACGAACTGGAGAGAGCATCGGTCATCGTACATCCATTGTCGGCTCATCTTCATTACACAACACCGAATAGACCAAATTAATACAAGTTCATACATAAAGTTCATACAACACTTAAATGCAACAAACAAATAACTCTCTAGCTAAAGCATTTAAATGCAACAACAAATACGATCAAGATCGCAACTAAGGTAACAATGGATCCAACAGCATAATGATACCAAGCCTCACTATCGATGGCATATTTTATAATATTTCTAATCTTCAAGCGCATTTTCTTCATCTTGATCTTGTGATCATCGACGACATCGGCAACATGCAACTTCAATTCCATCTTCTACCCCTCAATTCTTTTCAATTTTTCTTTCAAGTACTCGTTTTCTCTTTCAACTAAATTTAACCTCTCGACAATAGGGTCGGTTGGAATTTCCGGTTCACATACCTCCTAGAAAAAATTTCTATGTCAACTTGATGGGCATAATTTGTCATAAACACGAAATGCAACTAGTTTTAAAAGAGAATATATATACCACATCCGAATCATAACAAGGACGAGGGCCGACGGGGACGGATATCAAAACCATGGCACTATATGTATAACAAACAACGTACGGGTAAGATAATTATACGAGTAACTATATATCCAAATCACACAAACATCAATTTTTATATAAAATTTCATAAACAAGAGGCTCACCACAAGGTGGTGCCGGCGACGGGACGGTGCGGGCGATCGACGGTGGTTACGACGGAAATTTAGAAGGCACTAAGTAAACCACACCTACATATGCAAACTAAGTGTTATTTTTTTACCTCAAATTGCATATAAATCAAATACTAGCACATATATATATATATATCCTCCCAAATTACTAAACTCACAAATTAATCACTATATAAAGCATTGCAAGAGCTAATCTAGCAATGAGAGATGAAAGGAAAAAGTTGCTAACCTTTGTGATCATTTGAATGGATGGGGGCCTTCAAATCTTGACAAATTTTGGGTAAAATGTGTGATGAGCTCGAGAGGAAGAGGGAAAGAACAGAGAGGAGAGGGGAAAGGGGAAGAACAGAGCGAGCTCGGGTGGACGAAGGGTTTATGTAGGACGACCTTTAGTACCGGTTCGTGCCAAGAACCGGTACTAAAGGAGCTGAAGGGGCCCCAGTCTGACAACATCCTGCCACCACTCTCATTAGTACCGGTTCGTGGCACGAACCGGTGCTAAAGGTTCGCCACGAATCGGTACTAATGAAAGCGACCCGGCTAGCCGTTGGAACCGACACTAATGTATACATTAGTGCCGGCTCAAATACAAACCGGCACTAATGTGCTTCACGTTTGACCCTTTTTTTACTAGTGTAGTTGCTTTGTCTTAAATTGAATTAATTCACGGTTAATATGTTTGCTAACTAGTTTTATCGTTGTGTGCATGCAGTGGCAAGAGGATCCATATGCTCGGGAGAGTGATGAAGAACAAGATTTGGAGACCGCTACAATGGCAATGAACCTCAAGTTGGTGCAAATCGTTCATGGAAATAACAAGCTGAGGTCCAAGATAAAACGGAAGCTACCGCGGGCAACAATCTCCAAATGAAGATAGAGAAGGTGGACTTGGTTTGTGTTTTTCTTAATAATCAAGTGAACCTTCTTGGACACCATGACGTACGGGATCCCGTACTTGAATATCAAACACACACACACACACACGCACGCTTCCGGCTTGGTGTGTGGCTCCCTTCCCTTTAATGAACTCACGATAACAATGTCTTTTCTTTAGAAACATCAATTATGACATAGATGCACACACACACATTTACAGTATCATACACATGCACTTGCACCTTTTTTCCACAGCGTTTGACAGTGAACTAACGAGAAGAGTATCTTATTTTTGATAGTGAACTAACGAGAAGAGTATCTTCTTTTTGACAGTGAACTAACGAGACAGTGTTAGTGTTTGGTTTGGCACTATCTGTTATGTTGTATAGGTTGCATTACTAAAACCGTAAAGAACACATAGTGCTACCTTTTCTTTTTTATGGTTCGGTCTCGCCTGGTTTTATTTTTTGACCGGTGGCGAGGTTGTGGTGGCTCCTGCATGGTCACGGCGGAGGGTTCGTGGGAGGTGTGCGGGCTAGCAGAGGTGTGGTGCGTGGGGGTGTGGTGTTGGGCGGTGCTTCGTGTGAAAGCTTGCCGGGCTCTGTGGCCGACAGCATCGGCGTCCACGGACGTCATTTTTCCTCCTTGGAGGCACTGTCATGGAGTTCATCCCATGTGCACCCTCGAAACCAGTTCTTTGGGTGAAAGCCTAAGGCCAGGTCGGGTCAAGCGACAACGTCCGCATCACGACTTCCCTCTTTGGGGTGTTGTCCATGGAGACCCATTGATCACGTTTGTGCTCTTCGTGTGCTAGACGCTCATGGAATTACGGTTGGTTGGTGCCCAAGTAGGGTGATGGTGTGGTGTCCAAGTTTGGCTTCGAAGATAACGTCCAACGGTGCAGGGTCGGTTTCATCCTAGCATGCTCGATAGGTTTCTTCTTGGTCTCTCCATGTCGTCACGGAGTCAAAGGTGCCCCGGAGGCCCGGAGGTGCCTAGGTGGTGACAATGACAGGTGGCTGATCGTCTTCGAGGAAGTGTTGGTTGGCGCCAGCTCTGCACAATTCTTCTCTATTTTGATGGCTTTGTTAGTCGGGGTTGTCTTTTTTAGGGCTTAGTCGGAGTTGTGTGGGCGCCTGCATTGGTGGCCGACTGTTTGGCATGGGCCGGCATCGGCTCTGGCATTTGGTGACGACGGCTTCGTTGGTGGAAGTCGATGGTAAAGTCAGACTAGCATGTTTATGGAGGAGTGATGACGATCACGCTTGGTGACAACCTCGACTTTGTGTTTCTTCACTGTGGCGATTTTGAATCTTTGTGTGGCTGGCCAGGTCGGCCGGTGTTGCCCCGCGTGGATTGTTGTGCCGGCTTTAGTCTGATTTCGCATTAATCAACCGGCCATATTTTTTCAATGAATAGAGATCCTTAGGTACCAATTTTTTTTAAGAAAAAAGACCCGGAAGAAATAATGCATGGAAATCAAAGCATTCACGGCCTATATGCCTCTCATTTTAGCCCTGCAAAAAAGGCTCAGGATGAACACACACACTAGTTTGTAAGGCTCCATGCTCCCAGAACGGTCAACAAAAAGGCGAATCAACCTGTGGTTGAGTTGGTTAGGTGGACAGTGGTATCCCCAACCCACCAGGGTTTAAATCCTGGTGCTCGCATTATTCCTGGATTTATTTTAGGATTTCCGGCGATACGCTTTCAGTGGGAGGAGATGTTCCCGTCGACGACGAGGCGCCTACGGTGACTTCGTAAATCTCAAGATGATATGCCGGCTCAGTCTCTCGAAAGTGCTCATAAGGGTAAGGTGTGCGTGTGTGCGTTCATAGGGATGAGTGTATGCGCGTGTATATGAGCGCTTTGTGTCTGTACTGATGCTCAAAAAAAAAAGACGTGCATGGTGGGTGTGTGGAAACGCTGGCCACGAACGACTTCTTGTGGAAATGCCCGTCACCAGAGGCCAGAGCTTGCACAATCACAACCAGAGCCTTGTACTGGTGTGGACTTCTTGTGGACATGGCCGCCTGGCCCGTATTGAACGGGCGATCGGATTCGCCGCTACATTTCTACGCGTGCGATCGGTTGTGCGCGTCGTCTGAGTTTGGCCGAGGCCGAGTCTCTTCGGGTCGCATCAAAGTTATCAAGTCTCTGCATGAAGTAAGTTACAGTCATTATATAGTTTCGACCTTGTGGACACTACCTTGTACCTTGAATGAATACTGGAATGAGAAGAAAAGCCGCCACGACAAGTTCGCGCTGATTCATGGATCGTGCTGTCAAATTATCTCTCTTTTGTGATACATGCGGATTTTTTTAATTCTTTTTCTAATAGCGAGACGTTTGTAATCGAGACGATTTATGCCATGCTTCTTCTACTCAGTGCTTTCGAGTAATGCAAGTTGCCGCACGACCCGGAGTGGACTGCAAGAGGAGCCAAAGTCACTCGAAGGTGATGAGATGAGTTGCCCAAAGGTGCAGGCGGGTGCTCCGCTTTAGGGTGAAAAGGAGAGAATTCTCGACGACTTTTGCCGCTAGAGTCTAGTGACAAGTCATTTTCTATCGTTCTGGCCTGTCTAGCTTCGTCCGACCCGTGAACGCATGACCTTGGAGTTGGACCTGCACACAGCACTATATGGTCCTCATGCTCCTGGTCCTCATGCTGCGTCGGATTTGCGTATAAGTACGTAGGCCCCGAGGCATTGCTTCCAAGCACAGCGAAATTACAAGCGTCCTTCCTTTAACAATGGCTCTGCTCAAGAACTTCGCCGCTTTCCTGTGCGTGATCCTGGCCTCGCTCGCCTTCGTCGCGCAGGATGCGCTCGCTGCCAGAGGTATCATCATCAACTCTCTGCCTCTTAGTGTCGTCCAGTGTCGCTTTCCTCGTGTCTAATATATAGCTGTAACTTAATCGGACTATTCGTGAACCTACAGCCGGTGCTTTGAACAACGTGAAGGGATACACGGGTACCTACACGGGCAACCCAGGCGGCGGTGGTTACGGGAACGGGAAGTATCCATGATAGGCCGGACATGATGATACTTGGAGCACGGAAATGCAAATACGTACAGCAGACCATGAATAAATTGTCACCCGTTACTGGTATATCGTACTCTCTCTGATTCATAATAAGTGTCGCAGTTTGCTACTAGGTTAGTTCAAACTTAATACAAAACTGCGACAATTATTTTACATCGGGAGGGAATACGTAAATCATAATGAATGTTTTCCTTTCCAAATAAACAATTGTGGCGGCTTGTGTGCTTACAGCACGTCTTGTCTTAGTTTGGCCGATGCCGAGTCTGTTTGGGTCGCGTCCTAATAAGTTCGTCAAGTCCCTGCAAGAACCAAGTCAAGTCGTTATGTAGCAAGACGCTGAATGGGTCACGGCGTTTTGCGGCCGCGAGGCCCACTACCTTGTACCTTGAATGAATAATAGAAGCAGAAGAAAAGCCGTGAGAAGTTCACGCGGCGCAAATCTCTTCGTTCTTGTGTTCTGTGCTCTCTCTTGCAAGGAACTAGTAAGCGTGCACGTGCAAATGCACGTCTCAATTAATATGACAAACATATGTCAGAATTAACATGCACATAAATATATTTTGATTGCACTCAAAAGTACTATTACAAATCAAGAAAACACTACAGGCCTAGTTTGGCAACATAGTTTTCTCAAAACAGTAGTAACCGAAAACCTCAGTACAATTAATTCCTCAGTTTTTAAAAACCACGGTTTTTTCAGTTTGTAAAAAAGTGGTGAAGATCTCTTTATTAAATACTACCAAAAAACCATGGTATTAGAGATACTATGGTTTATAAAACTATTTGTTGAAGCCAAACAGCTCAAAGTTTTGAAATCTGTGGTTTATGAGAAAACCATAGTATTCTCCAAATACTTCAAAAAAACTGAGCAGCCAAACACAACCTTAATGTATCATCGACTCGTCATGTGCATAGAGCCAAAACAATTATCCTAGTATTTCCTAATAAGGCTAATGAATTCACGTAAGTATCCGGAATGTTGTGTGCAGCTTAATTGTTGATGTAGTTGAGTAGGTGCACCAAAAATTGCTTCCTTATCTGGTCACCATCCTGAATGAAAATAGTAAGTCAATATTTGGAGTTTTCGCATAGCAGAATGAAAAATCGTGAAACAACGAATATTGACCCTGCAAATAGGTTGATTTAGTTCTTTCGCATTCCATGAGTGCAATAAAATAAAAGCAAAATAATCAGACAAGTTCATGTAGATAAATGCATTATCATTATCTTGAGCGTTAAAAAAACTAAATAAGTTGCTTTAGTGGGTTTCAAAGGTAGTCGCCTCTCTGTGCTTTTTGGAACACAAGCTGGTAATCGACGATGCCAGAGGAAAAAGAAACATCATTCCATTCGGGATTTGCTACTTGGAGTGCTTGCTTTAAGTAAAATGAGATGCACATCCTTCAGAGTTGGAACTCGGCAGGCATCAACTCTCTTGCACATCCTTCATAGTAACACAAGCAAGAAACTTAAGGATGAGAGAAGAAAAGAAAGTAAAACCAGAGCAGACATGCTGAATTAATTTGGAAAGGCTTATGCATCAGATTAATACTATAAACTCCATATACCAAGCATCATGCTGAAACCACAGTGAGTACTTACAAGTTTTTTTTTGATAACCGAGTACTTACAACAGCTTAGCATTAGAACATTGTACGCAATATCCCATTAATGTTAGAATTAGTATAAGGGAAGAGAAAATCACATCCAATCCCATAAAAGATTAAATTTGCTAAGTGCAATGTTCGAACTGACAGCAGCATATGATTATTCAAGAGGGACATCACTTTGCTAAACGAAAATTGTAAGTGATACAGAAAAAATAAGTATCAGAAATATGAATAGAACTATGCTACAATGAAATCAATGAAGCAAAAGCAAAGACTGCTTGTGAGCTAGTTCATTTATTAGCTGGTTCCTTACGTGCAGATGTATTCTCTTGAGAAACATGACACCTTAAAAAATACACAGGACACCTTATATTGAACTCAACAACAAAAGCTTGTGTTCTACTAAGTGCCTGTAGAGTTGTCCATTAACCTTAACATCATCAACATAACTTGGAAAATTAAAAATGTTACTGCCAGAGTTCATACTTCCATCTTGTGCCTCCTTTCTATTTCTCTACCATTGGGTACTCGAGCTTGAAGCTGATTCTACCTCCAACCTTTACTGGGACAAAAAATAAGACCATCTCATTGTCGAGAATTACAACAGTTCTCAAGTTCAACAACTAATTTCTCAGATTCATTACTCTAGTAATGGTTACTTTGCTCCTAAACTGGCAGTACTCCCAGTTTACATGTTTTGTTTGTATGTTCAGGATATTCGCAGTTTTCCTCATCCCACAACCGACTACATCTTCTTCATCATCACTAATTGTGGCTCCACAACCATCATTAGTATTTTCAGCAAGGAAAACTCCATCACGGTTTACCTTCAAAGTTCCTCTTTCAGGTCATTGTCATTCCCTTTGTTTTTATTTTGGTTCTTATTTCATCTCCTTTTTTTGAGAAACTTAATAGTATTCCTCAGCTTGCTTGGAGACAATATAAGAAAGCTCTTCTACATTTCTACTTTCACCATCCCCCCTGATTTTGTCTCTTTCAGGCCACCATGGATGTAATATAGTCATTACCTTGATTTTTATTCTTCCTCCAGATTTAGTATTGCACATAATACTTCCTCCATAGTTTTCTTTTGCATTTAGTTTCCTTGTAGCATCTTGTAGTCCCAAGCATTTCATCCGCATATAATTTCAGTAGTGTAACTGCCTTCTTGCACTTGAAAGAAATGTAAACACTCTGAAAGGCATTAAATTGAAATGTTATTAAATTCTGAACCGTTCAGTCACATCGCAGTAGGAAAAGTGATATGCAAATATATAAACCCAAGTCAAACCAAAATGCATCCTCATTATAAGTGATGGCAACTCATATAGAGATAAGCAGTGAAGTTTCATATCGCTACCAAAAACCAAAGCGTTATCTTCTCTATTCAAGCTCCTACGGGAAATATGTACAAAACTCTTTAAGTGTTTTAGATATTTATTTAGCAATTGACAAGTAGAGGTTCTCAATTTTCTCAAACACACATAGTGTCAGTTTAACTCTCTACTCATTCTCACACATCGTCTATTTCAAAGATTGATCTCAAGCAGCAAATCTTTATCCCACCCAGTTTTTGGATGTTTGTAAAAATCAGCCCGTAAGAGATTAAACATACGCAAAAATGCAGGTTATATGAGAGGAGTACTAGAAGTCCAAATTCTACAGAGAACTGTAGTTCACACTTGTCAAGTTTGCAAATGCATAACATCAGATGCAACACAGGTACAAAACAAAATATTTAAAACGGGGATTGTATGCACAACAAATGAGATCAGTGAGCACATGTAGCTCGATATTGCTACCTGGTTCGTTTGTGCTGTGTGGACTCCAGTTAAGTCGGCTCTTCTCCATCTACTGATCTACGCTGCAAGCACTAAACACGAGAAGTCACTCACAACATCATAAAGCATGGATCATACTCCCAAGTAAGCCAAGTTTCCTGCAGTGGTATGGCCTTAAGGTAAGACCAAAATAGAACAAAGAAAAGACGGATCCTATTAAAAACATGTATTTGTGATGACATGAAGTAGATATAAAATTATCGAGACAAAGTAGCAATGAGACCCTTGAATATATTAACAAGGAATAAAATGAAAAAGATCACAAATGAGGCTATAAAATAAAAAAACATTAAGTATAATACTTGATTCTTGACAGCAAAAAATGAGAAGGGAAGCAATAACTTGCTCCACGTACTACTTTTACCCCCGAAGTGGTGAAGAAATGGGCATTCCTCCAATCTAACTTTGAGGAGTTTCTGTAAATATACATTGGAGCAGCATGTGCATAGCTTGAAACCAACTCATACATAAGCCTAAAAACAAAAATGTGGTGTGAACTATGGCATAAAAGGAAAGCAGGCAACCTCCTATATATTCCAATAGCAACCAAAGAGAAAGCCTAATCAGACACACAATTTACACTTTCACATCAAATATAGCAGTGAACCATCGGTATCATCCCCTCTCGGTGAAACGGAAGATGGGTATTTTCTGTACACATGGAAGGATATGTATCAGAAATAGCATACCAAGAGACTGTCCTCACACGAGTAAACATACCATGAGGCTTGGTAAATCAAAAGAATAGCAATTTATTTCACGTATGAATTAATAAGATTTTGATGCCAAATTAGACTTAACGTGCAGTACATAATCTTATGGATTGAACGCATTGCAGAATGTTATTAAAAAATTGCAACAATATGAAAGAGCTGACCTTCACGAAATCCCAGCCCCTCCAATACTTTGATCACCTCCTGGTTTACATCCTAAATCTTTACAATACATTCAATTTCCACAGCCTGTCCCACCTCCAGGTGGAACTGCCTGTAATTCTTTCTTGTCAAGTACTCCCTCCGTAAACTAATATAAGAGCGTTTAGAATACTAAAGTAGTGATCTAAACACTCTTATATTAGTTTACAGAGGGAGTACTTGCCATCTCTGCAGCTCTTGGTCCTGTTCATCTCCAGTAGCGAACTAAGATGCGAAATCCTAGGAGGACTGCTCGGCGACGGCAGCGACCGACCGACGGCGCATGGAGTACTTGCCATCGCGGCGGCCGTGACTTAGCCACGAACCTGTCGGAGGGCCGTGGGAACGGATTCCTGACGCAGGAGATGGAGAGGGTGGGTGCTACTCTGGGGCTCGGCACCAACGAGCAGCCTAGATCTGAGAGCGGGGGTGTGGTATTGAACATGCGAACAATTAAACAAAAAATGGTCACTGCAACCAGAATATGGGCGGAAGGCACCTGTAGGGTGGACTTCAGGCGGTGCCTGTCCGGGAGGCGCATGGAGGTCGCGTCTGTACGGTGGAGCGTGGGCGCGGCGGTCGGCGGTCCGGGCGGCGCGTGGAGGACGCGTCAATGCGCCTGGAGGGTGGGCGCGGCGGTTGGCGGTCCGGGCGGCGCGTGGAGGACGCGGCCGTGCGCCTGGAGCGTGGGCGTGGCGGTCGGCGGTCCGGGTGGCGCGTGGAGGAGGCGGCCGTGCGCCTGGAGCGTGGGCGCGACTGTCCGGCGGCGCGTGGAGATGGAGGCAGAGGTGGAGGCTGTGGGAAATAGGTGGGGCGAGGCGTGTGGCGTGGTCGAGAGACGGCGGCGGTTTAGTTTTGTTCGTGCGTAGACAAGGAGAGGGTTAACGAAATAGCAGGGTGGGTAATTAATTAAAGTAATGGCATGGTGGGTAATTAAAGCATCAAACACGTTTAGTTTGATGAGGGTGTAGACCATCAGATCGTTGGATTTGATGAATAGGATGAATTAGTTCTCCGCCCTCTTTTCCTTTTTAGATAATACTGGTTTCAAGTGTCTGCGTTAGTCTTGACCTTGTGTGATTATTGTCTCTCACAAGCAGATCCTTTTAGTTTTTTAGATTTTGATGCTCTACATGGAAATAGAATTTACAGAGTTTGCATTACCGGTAAAGTTTTGTTCTTGAACGGGTCATTCAAGAAAAGAGATGTATATTGGCCTCAAGGAATGTGAAGCGAGATACATAGTATAAGCCATCACACTAATGTCGATTTGCTAGCAATTTGTAATTTCAGTACCTCAGCATTCTCCCTTATCTCGTTTCTTGTCATTTTCAAATTGTGTCTCTCACCTAATGGCGTGAAATGTGTTCAATTTGCTGATGTAATTTCAGGCGAATGCTATATGTATACTTCGTTACTTCCTATTTAACAACAGTATAGAAGACCCCACAAATAAAAAAAATAGCACTGCAGAAGACATAACACTCTGTTTGGATGTCTGTATTGAATTGACTTGAATACCAATTCGGCAAGGAAACTGAAATGGGCATGAATTTGAATTCGTTTATTTGGTTTTTCATTGAATTGACTCATGGAATTTCAGCAAGCTTTCAATAGCACTAGTAGAAAAAGGGCTTTTAGTCCCGGTTCTAACTGGAACCGGGACTAAAGGCCCTCCACGTGGCCGCTGCCTGGAGCTCCACCTTTAGTCCCGGTTGGTAACACCAACCGGTACTAAAGGAGATTTTATGAATTGTTTTTGATTTTTTTTTAATTTTAAATTTCTGAATTATTTTAACCTCTAATCTCTACTCAATTTAACCTTTAATCTCTAAACACCCCTCATCATTCCAAATCATCTAACTTCCCGAACGGTCACCCATCCTCTCACTTCTCCAGCCGGAGCACGCTTAACTTCCAGGTTCTATTCTCCCTCGTTTCCAAGTCTGCACTTGTTGTTTTCCTGACAATAGTAAGATGTCAATCCTATTAACCCTCAGGAATTTAGCTTGAGCATGAAGTCACACATTTCACTGTTTGAGTTTGAAACTATTGTTCTAAAAATCAATAATTATTTAGTAACACTAATATTTCTTGAATAAGTAGTTTGACCACAGTTTGCCATAGTTGACCAAAATTCAAAAAAAATGAAATAATTATTTAGTAACACTAATATTCTTGAATAATTATTTAGTAACACTAATACTTCTTGAATAACTAGTTTGACCATACTTTGACCAGATTTAACAAAAATTCAAAAAAACTGAAATTTGAGCATAACTTTTTTTCCTTTTGGAATTTGAGGATTCTAAAAAATTGCAAACATGCCGTAGGCGGTCCCATCGGATGCGGATTTTCGTTCCGAACATTTTGATATATTATACGTTTTTTCCGACATCGTATGCAAAGTTATAGCCGTTTTACATTTTCCCTACATTTTTTGCAAAACATGTCCAAATTTAAGTTTTTAAATTTTCCTAACTAGTAGATGTAATAATATAACTACCTCTCGAAGGATTTTATTTTTTGAAGTTTTTATCATTTTCTTTTGATTTTTTCAAAACAGCGATCCAC
>NC_041384.1:740637170-740650108 GCF_002162155.2 Triticum dicoccoides
CCTTTAGTCCCGGTTTGTGTCTCAAACCGGGACTAAAGGTCTAATATTTAGTCCCGATTTGAGACATAAACCGGGACTAAAGGGCATCGCACCCTTTAGTCTCGGTTCGTATCTCAAACCGGAACTAAAGGGCTCAGGTGAACCGGGACTAAAGCCTTAGCCGCACGAACCGGGACTAATGCTCACATTAGTCCCGGTTCGTGACTGAACCGGGACTAATGTGAATATTGCCCCATGACCAAAGTCCTGTTTTCTACTAGTGTAGCAAAATTTGTTTGGATGGCAAACCCTGCGATTACATGGTTAGAAGAGTATGAAGATTATGAAGTTGGAATGTGACAAACTTTCAGCGGCATTTTATCTGTATTTGCAACAAAATAATACTTTAAAAGTATGCTCATAGGATAAAAAGGTACATAAAACAAACTTCTCAACACCATTTTCTTCACAGATGAAAATCAATTACCCTCCCGCAAAAAAAATCAACTGCATAGAATCTGTGCTACCTTCTAGCATAACAGTATAGAAATATAGTGTTGCGAATAACGGTATAACTGTATAGGAATATAGTCGTTACAAATGATGAGTACATATTCTACCAGGGTACGTGCCCCTCTAGCCGGATTTTTCTGTTTTTCCTTTTCCAGTCTTAAGTGTTTTGGCATATAAGTACAATTTGTTTGTTCACACCCTTTGATCAGTCCATTCAAAGTGGACAAACGGTGTTGAATTATGGAAATTCCTTTGAGGTAAACACTAGCATTTCACCTATTCCTTTGGGAATTTGTTGATGTCTCTCTAAATATGGCGTCTACCAAAATTGAAAAATAAGCTTTACCCAAGTCAGATATGTAGCGAGATCATCGTGGTGCGGCCGCTGGCAATGACGATGGATCCAGTGGTGGATTTGGCGGCGGTTGAATTCTTTGCTGGCCTTTGTTGGACTAGAGCACCGTCACGAGGGGGTGGGCTTTGGGCCCAGTGGGCATGCGGCCCATGACTTGGTTTTAGGAGTAGGCGAGGTTGGGCAGGCGGCTCAGTCCGCCGGGCGCTCCATTTCGGTGCCCCCAGCGCCGCTCACCTAAGTTGGTGCTCGAAGGCGATCGCTACTGGGCGGGCCCAGCATCACTAGCATCCAGCGAGAAAAAAAAAATTGCGAGATGTGGGGATCAAACTCGCATGTCATCGTCGACCCAATTAGCGCAATAACCACTGCACCACGATGACTTTCATGTATTATATCCGAAAAGAGCGCAATTTGACCCTTCTTGTTAGTCCAATTATAAATTATTTGAAAAATAAAACTTATTTTTGATAATTAATTCACAAATTCTAGAAAAGATCCTCAATTTTTAAAAAGATATTAATTTTGAAAAATGTTCACAAATTTGAACAAAGTTCACCGGATTTTGAAAAAAGTTCACTGGATTTTTCAAATGAGTTCACAGATTTGGAAGAAGTTAATCGATTTTGATTTAAAAAGTTCACCAATTCAAAAAAAAAGTTCATCAAATTTGATTTTTTCAAAAAATTTGAAAAACGTTCACTTGATTTGGAAAAAGGTTCATGGATTTGAAAAAGTTCATCCATTTTGTCATCAATTTTGATTAAAAATGTTGCGCATTTTGAAAGAAGGAAGAAAAAAGGAACAAGAAAAAAAGGAAAAATAAAAATAAAAATGAAACATAAAAAAGGAAGAAGGAAGAAAAGAGAAAAGAGAATGTAACAAATCACATCACTTTAAATGTCTAGGTGGCTACTGTCGGCAAATCGTGTGTTCGGGTCACATGCACGCTCTTGTTTTTTGCAGTTTAAAACAGAAAAACGAAAGGATAAACGGGCTAGCCCAACATGGCATTGTAGTGTGCGCCGGTTGTGGAAAACACTGTAATGGGCGCTAAAGGCACCTACTCCACACAAGAGTAATAGGGTTTGCCCAGCCTGCCACAGAAGCTCCAATCAAAAAGGTGTCTAGCAGTTTAGAGATGCGCGTTGGCCAAATAATACCCAAGACTCTTTTAGTACCATGACACATACTCCGATAACACATCAATGTCAATCACTTCCACAACTAATCTGGCAACCCCATTCGCCCGAGAGAACGACATAAGTTTTACCAATCAACATTCTGATGCTCCAAACCACCATGAGGTGGCTACTGTAGGAAACTGTAAACCGCAAGTCGTGTGTTCGGGTCACATGCACGCTCTTCTTTTTTGCAGTTTAAAACAGAAAAAACGAAAGGATAAACGGGCCAGCCCAACATGTCGTTGTAGTGTGTGCCGGTTGTGGAAAACACTGTAATGGGCGCTGAAGGCACCTACTCCACACAAGAGTAATAAGGTTCACCCAGCCTGCCACAGAAGCTCCAATCAAAGAGGTGTCTAGCAGTTTAGAGATGTGCGTTGGCCAGCCCAACATGGGGTCGGTCTAGGCAACGACACGTGACCCTAGGGCATCACAGAATCGGTCGAGGCGGTGCACCTCGCATATGGGTGGCAACGACAAGTAGGGATCGACATGGTTGTCATGGTGGCCGGACATGGAGGACCTCCCCCACCACCTGCGCTAGCTGGTCCGGTGGCTCGCTGAATCGTTTGGATGCGCGATAGCAAGGCGCTTGAAGGGGGTGTGCGAGCAACGATGGATGGCAATGAGGGTAGTGGGATCATGTGGTTGCTACCGCATTGACGATCGCGGTACGTTGCCGGGAACAGAGGTGGCAATAATGGCTAGGATCCTGATGGATATAGCGTATACGTGGATGTCCGATACAAGGGGTCGGCGGCGGCGGTAGGTGGGCATGGACCGGGTGCTTACCTACAGAACTACGGCGGTGATGGTGGATGGGGTTTCTCAGCGCTCGACGGTGGTTTTGTTGAGGGAGCTAATGGGGCGCTGCATGGTCCGGCAAGATTACATAGAGGTGGTTACCGTGGGGGTAGCCTTGGTATGAGAGGCAGTTACCGTGACCCTCGTCCACACAAGATGAATATGAATGTACATGGTGGGACTAATGTGCATTGGCCATAGGTTTTGTCAGTTGTGGTGGTTACTCCCGTTGCTGTTGTGCCCCCAATGTTGAGTACTCTCCCTGATGTAGCGATGGCGGTCGTGTTGGCTTTGGCTACAGTTTCGATGGAGGATGTTATACTTCGGTGATTGTGGTAGACAACAACGCGAAATGATTTTCGGATAAAGTTCATGTTAGAGAGGGGCAAATGAAAAGGAGAAATATTATTGCTTCCATTGTGGGATGTTAGCATTTTGCAGTGGATTGTACTGTTGTCTTATGTAATTGTCGCTTGAAGACGAGTCATGGTACTGATGGTTGTCCTCTCCTATCAATGCCAAAACATGTGGTCAAGGCTTACAGAGTGTGTAATTCTAAACTAATGTTCTTCGAGACCGAGTATTCTAATTCCAGCAGAGCCCATCTTCAGAGTGCAAGGATAGGGCTAGTGAGGGTCACATGTGGTTCTTTTTTGGACTCTAGTGTGGATAGAGTACAATTTGTTTAACGTGGATTTTCCGAGGAAGGAGGATCTAGTTCGCTTCATTGTGTTTGGCATTTGTGGATTACCAAACAGTCCTTGTTTTCTAAAGTTTTTCTAGTGGTCCAATAGGGAGGTTGAGGGACTACCACTACATGAGATTTGGGTTTGGTTCTATAGGGTTTCCTCTAAAGCCCTCAATGATTTATTGGAGGTTTGGAGCAACAGATTGTTGATTGGTAAAACTGAGTAGGTAGATATGTCGTTCTCTCGGGCGAATGGGGTTGCCAGATTATTTTTTGGAGTGATTGCCATTGATGTGTCGTCCGAGTATGTGCCATGGTACTACAAGAGTCTTGGGTATTATTTGAGGTTAGAGATGGAGAGCTTTCCTTTCCTGACTAACCAGAGACTTTACAATCATGATAGGAATGTTCGGGATACAAAGGATAATGGCAGCGGGAAAGATAATTCGATGGACCATGGTAAAGGTTGTGATCCTCTGATACGATTGGTTGGGTCAGTCAGGTGGTGATCTCTCCAATGGTTGTTGGTTCTACACCTTCTTTGACTCCTACAATAGGGGTGTGCTTTGGATCTTTTGTGGCGGCATCGACACTGAGACGTCTTTGGAGTATTCATTTGGAGATGGAGGACCCGACTAATTAAAAGGCTACACCACCGTCTCTGCCCATTTCAACAGTTGCTTTGGTGGCATGGTCGGGTAGCTCCGGATCAAGGCATGGGCTCTCCACCCATGTAGGAGAGTGAAGTTAATGAGTTAGAATTTTAGGCAACTGAATATGTTTGCGAAGATATTTTATCTATGAGTGTTCATCAGTTCAAAGAACATGTGGATCATTGTCAAACTCATGGGGCACAAGTCATAACGACGGTCTTACAAACTTTTGCCTTCACAACCACTACATGTCTGCATGTGGGCGCGAAGGTATATGATCTTTCCAGTGCGACGTAGTAAAAGGATTAAGTTCAATAAGAAACTCCATGATGAAAAAATAAATGTTTTTTTGGAATAGCATAGGTCTTCTGGACTTGGCTAAATGTCGTAGTTAGAGGATACTTATAGATAACATGAGTAGAATTTTAGCGCTCTGCTTGAGAGCGGTAGATCTAAGTTCACTTTCCAGTTATTGAGTACTATTTTAGGAGGCACGGATTATATTTGGTATTCCCTCCCTCCTCGAGGAAGATCTGGCGGTATCTTACCTGAGGTCAATACGGGAACTCTTGATGTTGAGATGCTGGTGGTGGGTGATTATGCAATCAAGTTCCATATGTGTTAGAATATTGACGGCTTTCAATTGGCTCCGGTTGCGCTATATGGAGCAGCACAAACTAAGTATAAACCCAATTTTTTTGCAGATTTATTGTGTATCTTTGGAAATGAGAGATTACCAATCTTGGTAGGAGGAGATTTCAATGTCATTCGTAGGGAGGAAGAGAAAAACAATGATAATTTTGATGGTCGATGGCTTCATGTTCAGTGCTATAATCAAATGTCTCTACTCTGGGAGATAGCCATCATGGATCAACAATATACGTGGACCAAAGTCTTGATAATCCAACTAAAGAGAAGTTAGATCGAGTTCTAACTAGTGTGGAATGGGTACAAAAATTTCCACTTCTAACAGTTGGAGCATTGCAAATAGGATTTTTGGATCATACACTACTTCTTGTTTACTCCGCTGAGGCAGCTCATGTGGGAAACAAGAAGGCCTTCCTTTTCGAATTATCCTGGTTTGAAAGATAGGATTTCCTGTATATGGTTACCAGGCAATGGGGTAAAGAACCTAGAGAGACTAATGTAGAAAAATGGAAGTTTAAGATTAGGCATCGTATGCAATTTTGTGGAGTTGGGCTAAGAACGTGAGTTGCGTTGATAAAGAGAAAAAAAGATAGACTTCTCAACCTCATTGGTGAGCTGGATATTAAAGCTAAGACGAATCATCTCGATATGGCTGGCAGTTCGTCCAAGCGAGAGGCGGGAGAGAGTCTCGCTAGGTATCTTAGGGAGGAAGATATTAAATGGGCACAAAGGGCAAAAGATAAAGCTGTCACAGAATGTTACAATAATGCTCGGTTTTTCCACCTTATTGCGAGTGGAAAGCATATGAAAAAAGGGATATTCCAAATTAAACCGAATGAAGGTACAATTGTAGATCACGAGAACCTTAAATTGAACATATTCAATTATTATAAGAAAAAATTTGTTGCCCTGATGCATTTTTATTCTTTGGATGAGAACTTGGTAGGACACATTACACTAGTAAGTTCGGAAGTAGAGGTGCTCAATGCCCCTTTAAGTGAAAAGGAGGTACACGCGGCCATTTTGCAGATGAAGAATACTAAGGCACCGGATACGGATGGATTCCCGGAGGAATTCTATCGACGGTGCTAGGGTAGTATTAAGTGCGACTTTATGCCTATGTTTAATGAGTTGTTTAAAGGTGATCTCTAGTTGTTCAAGCTTCACTTCGGGACGATTACTCTGCCGCCTAAGAAAGAAGAGGCTTTTAGAATTGTGCAATTCAGACCCATTTTCCTTCTTAGCGTTAGCTTCAAGATTTTTACCGGAGTGGGTGTGAATTGCCTAACAAAGGTTGCGCATACTATGGTCCAGCCGACTCAGATTGCTTTCATGCGTGGACGCCACATACTAGAGGGTGTTGTGGTTGTACATGAAACTTTACATAAGATTCGCTCGAAGAAACTCGCGGGGTTATATTCAAAGTGGATTTTGTGAAGGCTTATGACAAGGTAAAGCTTTGCATATGAAGGATTTCAATCATGCCTGATGGAAGCATGTTATGACCTTTTTACAAGGAGGTACCCCCGTATTTTAAGAAGGCTTATGATAAGGTCAATAATGACATGGGTCACTTCCTTCAGACCCATAAGGGATTGAATCAGGGGACTCTGTTATCCCTTGTTCTATTTAGTATTGCCGCGGATATTCTGGCTGTACTCATTGGTAGATCCAACGAGAATGGCTAGGATGGTTGATCCCACATCTCCTGGATGGGGGAGCTTCGATCCTACAATATGGTGACGGTACCATTATTTTTATAAAACATGATACACGCAAGGCAATAAATATGAAGCTGAACTTGTGTCTGTTTTAGCAATTATCGGGTCTCAAAATCAACTTCCACAAAAGTGAGCTTTTTGGTTTTGGACGCGCCAAAGAGGAAGAGAATAACTAAAAACAGTTGTTCGGCTGTGAGTTTGAGTCACTCTCATTCAGTTCTTTGGGAAAACCGATTCATCACCGTAAATTAGCGAACAAAGAGTGGAACTATATTGAGGATAGGTTTGAATAGAAGCTAGCTATTGGAAAGGCAACCTGTTTCGTATAGAGGTAAGATGGTGCTCGTGAACTTGGTGCTTATGAGTCTAGCTTTGTTCATGCTTTCAGTCTTCGAAGTACCTGTAGGGGTCCGGATAAGATTGGATTTCTATAGATCATGTTTTTTTTTGGGTTGGGTGATGAGTATAAGACAAAGTATAGACTAGTAAGGTGGGATATTTTGTGTCGGCCAAAAGACCAAGGATGTTTGGGCATAGGAAATTGGGAAGTTAAAAATAAATGTCTGCTCAGTAAATAATGGCTATATGGTTTATCATCTAAGAAGGATGGAGTGTGGATACAGATATTGCTTACCAAGTACCTACATTCCAAGACCTTGTGTCAAGTGTCGGCTTAAGCAGTAGGCTATGTCCTCACTATTGTTCCTCACGGCATGTGAAATTTGGACCGATGGGCAATGCTAATGTCTTCCATTGTATCTCTTCCATGCCTACTATGGTTTTCACTAAAATCAAGCAAGAGGCTTCCCTTTGAGTTTTGCCTTCGTGAGACTCTTGGGATCCTTCATGCCGCGAGAATAGTCACATTTGTATGGAATGCGTGTCTTTGTCTTTTTTGTAGACCACCTTATGGATATTATACTGTTTGTATCTTCCGTAAAATAACAAGGTTCAAATATAAGTTTTGAAGTCACGTGTCTCTTTTTAAAATGGATATTATTATTATTATTTTGCAAACTAATTTTTTATTATTACTGCTAACAGCGGGATGTTTGTAATCGTGTGCTTGCATATATATATATATATATATATATATATATATATATATATATACTTTTTTAATTCTTCCGGATAATACGCACTGCCGCACGACCCGGCGTGGACTGCAAAAGAAGCTAAAGTCAGTCAAATCTGGCAAGTTGCCCCCAGGTTCTTGGTGCAAGCACCTACACGAGCACGACCGACCGAAACCAACCCAGTGGTCAAGGAGAACGATGGGTGTGCATGGGGGGCCGAACCATGGACTTCTCCACGACTTCTGCCGCTAGAGTCCGCCGAGTGCGGTGGCAGGTCACACCAGTACAGTATTTCATATCGTCTTGGCCTGTCCAGCTTCTTCTGACCCGTCAACACATGCCCATGGACCTGCACACGGCAAGCCGAGGAAAATATCCCTTGATTTGGTACCCCGCTCCTGGTCCTAGTGGTGCGTTGGATCTACGTATAGGGCATCTCCAGCCGTTCGGCCCCCCAGGGCGCCTAAATAGAGCGGCCTGGGGACGTGCCGGCGCTAGTTCGCCTCCTGGGGACGACCTATCTCCCAGTCACGTCCCCAAGCGTCGGTCCCAGGATGCGGGAAATTTGAACTAGGTCGTTCCCGCTCACAAAAGACGCCACAAATCCGGCGATCGGACGTAGTCTGGCGTTACAAAAAACAGAGCACCGCACGTTGCAAGTTCATGTGCGCAACGAATCACTCGGCGGGGTCGGCTCCAGGCGTTGGCGGAGTCGGCGTGCGCGGGCTCGGCGGTGTCGGAGCTGCTTCGGTGCTGGGCTGTGTCGGCGCGGCTTCGGTACTGCTGGGCGGCGATGTAGAGGCATCGTTCGGGCTTGGCGTCCGTGTGGCCGTGGCCGCGGGAGCTGGCGTTGTCGGCGTCGTCGGCGTTGCCGTCTGCATCTGGTTTAGGATGAGGCCGCGCTCCGCCATGTACCATGTCCTGAGCTGCTCGTCGTTGCTCTGGAGCATGTCCGCCCCGCCCATCAAAAAAGCCATGTCGGTGTTCCTCTTCTTCACGGCGACGTTGGTCCGGAGCAGGTCGACGTTGGTCCGGAACAGGTCGAGCTTGATGGCGTTGTTCGTCATCAGCGACGACCACCGCGCCTCGGTCTTCTCTTCACGTAGGACGGCCCGGGCCTGGGCGTCGGCGAGGCAATGCTCGATGGACTCCTGCACTCGCGCGGTTGCCGCGTTGGCGTTTTTCCCCTTCTTTGCCAATTTGTGGCCGTCCAAACGCCCCTCTGACGCGTCCGGAGTCATCGCGTCCGGCTTGTATGTCTCCTTGGCCTTGTCGAGGGTACGTCGGACTTCCGCCCACTTCTCGCACTTGTCAATGCGCTTGTAGACGTGGAGGAACTTGAAGTCGGCGTCGAGGTTGTCGCGCCGATACATGGTGAACATGCACAACAACTGCGGAGGAACAAACAGTTGGCGGGCGGCGGGCGTAGACGACAAAGAGATGCGGGCGAACGGCGTGCGTACCTGATCCTCAACGCTGGCGCCGCTCTCCGGGCGAGCCGCGACCTCCTCGACGATTCCATGCCATTTGGTGCACACCCCCTGCATACGCCCCCAATGGTTCGCCATCGCCTTAGAGCCGCGCTGCATGTAGACGCCTTTGAAGTAGGGGTCGACGAGCTTCCGCTCGTCGAGCTCGGTCTTTATGCGGTCCCAATACGTCTCGAAGTTCTGGTTCGTGCCGGTGGTCGGGTCGAGGCAGACGACTTTCCATACTTCGGCGAGGCATTCCTCCTCCTTGGACGTCCATTTGATGCGCGGTTCGCCTGGCCTAGCCGCCCGCTTCTTCTTTTGGCGCCCTTTCATCGGATCAAGAGCCGGCTCCTCCTCCTCATCCTCCTCCTCGTCCTCCTCCTCCTCCTCGGGTTCCTGCGCTTCGTGCGCGTCCTCGCCGTAGACGTAGCCGAGCTCGGCCTCCATGTCGCCGCTGAGATCCACTACCTCGTCCTGGGTGGCGAACCCGGGAGACGCGGCGGCCGCGGTCGATCCTGTCGCGATGATGTCATCCATGTCGGCTCCTGTGTCGTCGGTGTCGCCGAGGTGCGAGAAGGGCAGCGGTCCACAGCGGAGATGGGGCGTCGGTGTGGACGCGTAGGCGGGCGGCGAGTAGTTGTATGGAGGGTAATGCACGCCGACGAAGACGGGCGAGGGTGTGCGCGTCGCGGGGTGGCCATGGGGAAGGTCACGTTTGGGTTGAACACACCGTGCGCGTCGCCGTCGGCGTAGCCGGGCGACGACGATCCCCATGGAGATCCGACGCCTTGCTGTCCCCAGGGCGCGTACTGGGCGTGGCTGACGACGGGTGGATTCATCATCCCCGCGTGGTCGACCGATGAGGAGGACGCCGCCGCGCGCGCCGCGTTGTCGCGGGCCTTCTTGGCGATGGCCCTATTCCGCCGGTCGGCGGTGTCTGCGTCACGTCGCTGAACTTCCACCCTCCACTCGGCGTTTGACATGCCCGGTGGCTTCAATGGCGGCGCCCTCGACTTCCTCTGCTTCGGCTAGGCCACGGTGCCAGTCGTGGTTGCCGCCGCGCGCGGCATGACGTACTTCTTCGGCGGCATGGCGGCGACTGGAAGGCGAGCGGGAGGAGGTTTGGCGGGAGAAAGGGAGGGAATGGCGGGAGGAAGGCGAGCGAGCGGGAGGGATGCGAGGGAAAAGCGTCAAGAAACGGCGGGAAAAGGCCCTCGGGTCGCCGCCAGGGCGGACCCACACGCCTTTTTCGCTTGTGCCGGCTCCCCAAACGCCCCTCCAGGATGCCGAGTTCGACCTGGGTCCGCCGGCACCAGTTTTGGCCCGAGCCGACGAAAAACGGATTTCTGGGGACGCGACTGGGCCGTTTTTTGACGCCAGTGCGGCAAAAACGCCTGAAAAGAACCTGTTGGGGGCGCGGCTGGAGATGCCCTAAGTACGCCACATGCATTGGCTCCAAGCACAGCGAAATCACAAGCGTCCTTGCAGCAACAATGGCTCTCCTCAAGAACTTGGCCGCGTTCGTGTGCGTGATGCTGGCCTCGCTCGCGTTCGCCGCGCAGGCCGTCCTGGCCGCCAGAGGCCTCGCCCCGGCCACCGGTAAGTACAGTCAGCTCTCAGTCCCAATATCTACTTGCTTCTCAGAATTTTTCCTGGTTTTTCCAGTGTAAGAATTGTGACTCGGTCTGACGAGGTATCCTGCGTGCGTGCGTGGGCTCGAACGCCATTGCAGGTGCTTTAAGCAGCATGAATACGTACACGGGTGAAACGCCTGACCCCCCTCGTAAGAAAGGTGATGATTACTGTTCAAGCGGGAAACCTGCACATTAGCCTCCGAGAAGATAGGCCGCCGGGGAACCACATTTGGAGGTTGGAGCATGAAGATCCATACAAGTACCGTCCAAACATGAATAAATTAGCTACTGAACACTAGTATTTGTTGTTGATATAAACATAGTGAGGTGAGACTATCTATCGTTGTGTTCTCATTTCGAATGAAGGCCAGAGAGCGCCACGTGATTATCTATAATACCAGGAGAAAAAAAGCCGTGCCGTGTTTACGGGGCACAATTCTCTTTCTCTGTGTGTTGGTGTTGTATCTCGCAAGAAGTAATATGTGTTTTAAGTGTCTCCGTACGTGAGTCTGATCTGCTTTGCTTGATGTTTCTCTCCGTGCACACTATTTTAGTCTTCCAATTTTAATTGAAAGATGTTTCGGCGCGTGAGGTCCGTGCCAATTTTCAGCTCATTCTCACATCTGAGTAGCTCTCAGCAAAAAAATAGGCCAGCCTTGTAATTTGTCAATTTTCAGCAAAACAATGTGTCAACCTTGTAATGTGCCAATTTTCAGCTCGTTCCGTGACATCTGAGGCCTTATTTGGTTCATAGGGTAGGAAAGTCGTTGGAATAGGAAAGTCATAGAAAATGAGATGACATGTATCCCAAATCCTATGAGTAGGAATAGAAAAAAAGATGTCCTTTAATTCACATTATAGGATTTTTTTTCTATTAAGTCTAGGCTAATGTTTATTTTCCCATGAAATATGGAGGATAGAAAGAATTCCTTCATAAAAATAGGATTCAATTCCTACAAGCCAAAGGGCTCTAAAGGAATTTTTACTATAGAAATTCTACCCTATGAAATTTCTACCAGATTCCTGTAAACCAAAGAAGGCCTGAGTAGCTTTCATACGTGCGCTAGCTAGTATCTGGGCAGCCATCTAATGCACGCGTACGTGCCCAGCAACATGCATGAGCCATGCAATGCCATTGCACCTCCACGGGCTAACTAAATTTTTTTCGCGGGCACCACGGGCTAACTAATTAACCGGTCATTAGCACATTCAAATATCATTTGGTCAAGATTTTTGTGATGTATGTACATGTATGACCCGTATTGAATATCTTTAGGCACTCCCTGCTCCACACATACATATTGCTGCAAATAATCATCGAACAAATGCCACCGGTCGAATAGTTCGACGGCGGCTGCGAATCAGCCCTGCCTGGATCAATGAGTTGCTTGAGCTGGAACAGCCGGGGGCTTGGAAACCCTGGGGCAGTTCGCGAGCTTCGCAATATTGTGAAGCAAGAAGGGCCCGACCTCCTGTTTGTTATGGAGACGAAGATTTCAGCGACACGAGTTGAAAGCCTACAGAACTTGCTTGGTTTCTCGGACTGCTTCGCGGTAAGCAGTAGGGGACTGAGCGGTGGCATTGGTATGTTCTGGACCTCAAGTCTGGACGTGGAACTGAAAAACTATAGTGCCGGCCATATTGATATAATGGTGCGGAAAAAGTACGATGCCACTAAGCAGTGGCGGGTGACTGGTTTCTACGGAGCTCCGAAACTGGAGGACCGATGCCACAACTGGAGATTTCTGAGAACGCTTTTTGCAATCCAACATGAAGCTTGGATTGTTAGGTTTCGTAGTAATTTCAAAAAATTCCTACGCTCACGCAAGATCAGGGTGATGCATAGCAACGAGAGGGGAGAGTATGATCTACGTACCCTTGTAGATCGACAACGGAAGCGTTTGGTTGATGTAGTCGTACGTCTTCACGGCCCGACCGATCAAGCATCGAAACTACGGCACCTCCGAGTTCTAGCACACGTTCAGCTCGATGACGATCCCCGGACTCCGATCCAGCAAAGTGTCGGGGAAGAGTTCCGTCAGCACGACGGCGTGGTGACGATCTTGATGTACTACTGCAGCAGGGCTTCGCCTAAGCACCGCTACCATATTATAGAGGACTATGGTGGAAGGGGGCACCGCACACGGCTAAGAATATGATCACGTGGATCAACTTGTGTTTCTCTGGGGTGTCCCTGCCTCCGTATATAAAGGC
>NC_041384.1:740650435-740679384 GCF_002162155.2 Triticum dicoccoides
CAATCCTAGTTGGAATAGGATTCGTGGAGGGGGGAAAAGAGAGAGGGGGGCCGGCCCCCTCTCCTTGTCCTATTCGGACCAAGGGAGGGGAGGGGCGCGCGGCCCATCTTGGGCTGCCCCTTCTGTTTTCCACTAAGGCCCACTTAGGCCCATATAGCTCCCGGGGGGTTCCGGTAACCTCCCGGTACTCCGGTAAAATCTCGATTTCACCCGGAACACTTCCGATATCCAAACATAGGCTTCCAATATACCAATCTTTATGTCTTGACCATTTCGAGACTCCTCGTCATGTCCGTGATCACATCCGGGACTCCGAACAACCTTTGGTACATCAAAATGTATAAACTCATAATATAACTGTCATCGTAACCTTAAGCGTGCGGACCCTACGAGTTCGAGAACAATGTAGACATGACCGAGACACGTCTCCGGTCAATAACCAATAGCGGAATCTGGATGCTCATATTGGCTCCTACATATTCTATGAAGATCTTTTATCGGTCAGACCGCATAACAACATACGTTGTTCCCTTTGTCATCGGTATGTTACTTGCCCGAGATTCGATCATCGGTATCCCATACCTAGTTCAATCTCGTTACTGGCAAGTCTCCTTACTCGTTCTGTAATACATCATCCCGCAACTAACTCATTAGTTGCAATGCTTGCAAGGCTTAAGTGATGTGCATTACCGAGAGGGCCCAGAGATACCTCTCCGACAATCCGAGTGACAAATCCTAATCTAGAAATACGCCAACCCAACATGTACCTTTGGAGACACCTGTAGAGCTCCTTTATAATCACCCAGTTATGTTGTGACGTTTGGTAGCACACAAAGTGTTCCTCTGGCAAACGGGAGTTGCATAATCTCATAGTCATAGGAACATGTATAAGTCATGAAGAAAGCAATAGCAACATACTAAACGATCGGGTGCTAAGCTAATGGAATGGGTCATGTCAATCAGATCATTCAACTAATGATGTGATCCCGTTAATCAAATGACAACTCTTTGTCCATGGTTAGGAAACATAACCATCTTTGATTAACGAGCTAGTCAAGTAGAGGCATACTAGTGACACTCTGTTTGTCTATGTATTCACACATGTATTATGTTTCTGGTTAATACAATTCTAGCATGAATAATAAACATTTATCATGAAATAAGGAAATAAATAATAACTTTATTATTGCCTCTAGGGCATATTTCCTTCAGTCTCCCACTTGCACTAGAGTCAATAATCTAGTTCACATCGCCATGTGATTTAACAGCAATAGTTCACATCACCATGTGATTAACACCCATAGTTCACATCGTCATGTGACCAACACTCAAAGGGTTTACTAGAGTCAGTAATCTAGTTCACATATCTATGTGATTAACACCCAAAGAGTACTAAGGTGTGATCATGTTTTGTTTGTGAGATAATTTTAGTCAACGGGTCTGTCACATTCAGATCCGTAAGTATTTTGCAAGTTCTATTTCTACAATGCTCTACACGGAGCTACTCTAGCTAATTGCTCCCACTTTCAATATGTATCTAGATTGAGACTTAGAGTCATCTAGATTAGTGTCAAAACTTGCATCGACGTAACCTTTTACGACGAACCTTTTGTCACCTCCATAATCGAGAAACATATCCTTATTCCACTAAGGATAATTTTGACCGCTGTCCAGTGATCTACTCCTAGATCACTATTGTATTCCCTTGCCAAAATCAGTGTAGGGTATACAATAGATCTGGTACACAGCATGGCATACTTTATAGAACCTATGGCCAAGGCATAGGGAATGACTTTCATTCTCTTTCTATCTTCTGCCGTGGTCGGGTTTTGAGTCTTACTCAACTTCACACCTTGTAACACAAGCAAGAACTATTTCTTTGACTGTTCCATTTTGAACTACTTCAAAATCTTGTCAAGGTATGTACTCATTAAAAAAAACTTATCAAGCGTCTTGATCTATCTCTATAGATCTTCATGCTCAATATGTAAGCAGCTTCGCCGAGGTTTTCTTGAAAAATTCTTTCAAACACTCCTTTATGCTTTGCAGAATAATTCTACATTATTTCCGATCAACAATATGTCATACACATATACTTATCAAAAATGTTGTAGTGCTCCCACTCACTTTCTTGTAAATACAGGCTTCACCGCAAGTCTGTATAAAACTATATGCTTTGATCGACTTATCAAAGTGTATATTCCAACTCCGAGATGCTTGCACCAGTCCATAAATGGATTGCTGGAGCTTGCACACTTTGTTAGCTCCCTTTGGATCGACAAAGCCTTCCGGTTGCATCATATACAACTCTTCTTCCAGAAATCCATTCAGGAATGCAGTTTTGACATCCATCTGCCAAATTTCATAATCATAAAATGCGGCAATTGCTAACATGACTCGGACAGACTTAAGCATCGCTACGAGTGAGAAAATCTCATCGTAGTCAACACCTTGAACTTGTCGAAAACCTTTTTGCGACAATTCTAGCTTTGTAGATAGTAACACTACTATCAGCGTCCGTCTTACTTTTGAAGATCCATTTATCTTCTATGGCTTGCCGATCATCGGGCAAGTCAACCAAAGTCTACACTTTGTTCTCATACATGGATCCCATCTCAGATTTCATGGCCTCAAGCCATTTTGCAGAATCTGGGGTCATCATCGCTTCCTCATAGTTCACAAGTTCGTCATGGTCTAGTAACATGACTTCCAGAACAGGATTACTGTACCACTCTGGTGCGGATCTCACTCTGGTTTACCTACAAGATTCGGTAGTAACTTGATCTGAAGTTACATGATCATCATCATTAGCTTCCTCACTAATTGGTGTAGTAGTCACAAGAACAGATTTCTGTGATGAACTACTTTCCAATAAGGGAGATGATACAATTACCTTATCAAGTTTTCTACTTTCCTCCCACTCACTTCTTTCGAGAGAAACTCCTTCTCTAGAAAAACTCCGAATTTAGCAACAAAAGTCTTGCCTTCGGATTTGTGATAGAAGGTGTACCCAAAAGTCTCCTTTGGGTATCCTATGAAGACATATTTCTCCGATTTGGGTTTGAGCTTATTAGGATGAAAACTTTTCATATAAGTATCACAACCCCAAACTTTAAGAAACGACAGCTTAGGTTTCTTGCCAAACCATAGTTCACACGGTGTCGTCTCAACGGATTTAGATGGTGCCGTATTTAACGTGAATGCAGTTGTCTCTAATGCATAACCCCAAAACGATAGTGGTAGATCGGTAAGAGACATCATAGATTGCACTATATCCAATAAAGTACGGTTATGACGTTCGGACACACCATTATGCTGTGGTGTTCCATGTGGCATGAGTTTGTGAAACTATTCCACATTGTTTTAATTGAAGACCAAACTCGTAACTCAAATATTTGTCTCCGCGATCAGATCGTAGAAACTTTATTTTCTTGTCACGATGATTTTCCACTTTACTCTGAAATTCTTTGAACTTTTCAAATGTTTCAGACTTATGTTTCATCAAGTAGATTACCCATATCTGCTCAAATCATCTGTGAAGTTCAGAAAATAACGATACTTGCCGTGAGCCTTAACACTCATCGGACCGCATACATCAGTATGTATTATTTCCAATAAATCAGTTGCTCGCTCCGGAGAACGGAGTCTTAGTCATCTTGCCCATGAGGCATGGTTCGCAAGCATGAAGTGATTCATAATCAAGTGATTCCAAAATCCCATCAGCATGGAGTTTCTTCATGCGCTTTACACCTATATGACCTAAACGGCAGTGCCACAAATAAGTTGCACTATCATTATTAACTTTGCATCTTTTGGTTTCAATATTATGATTATGTGTATCACTACGATCGAGATCCAACGAACTATTTTCATTGGGTGTGTAACCATATAAGGTTTTATTCATGTAAACAAAACAACAATTTATTCTCTTACTTAAATGAATAACCGTATTACAATAAACATGATCAAATCATATTCATGCTCAACGCAAACACCAAATAACACTTATTCAGGTTCAACACTAATCCCGAAAGTATAGGGAGTGTGCAATGATGATCATATCAATCTTGGAACCACTTCCAACACACATCGTCACTTCACCCTCAACTAGTCTTTATTCTGCAACTCCCGTTTCGAGTTACTAATCTTAGCAACTGAACTAGTATCAAATACTGAGGGGTTGCTATAAACACTAGTAAAGTACACATCAATAACATGTATATCAAATATACTTATGTTCACTTTGCCATCCTTCTTATCTGCCAATCACTTGGGGTAGTTCCGCTTCCAGTGACCAGTCCCTTTGCAGTAGAAGCACTTAGTCTCAGGCTTAGGATCAGACTTGGGCTTCTTCACTTGAGCAGCAACTTGCTTGCTGTTCTTTTTGAAGTTCCCCTTCTTCCCTCTGCCCTTTTCTTGAAATTAGTGGTCTTGTCTACCATCAACACTTGATGTTTTTCTCGATTTCTACCTTCATCAATTTCCGCATTACGAAGAGCTTGGGAATCGTTTCCGTTATCCCTTGCATATCATAGTTCATCATGAAGTTCTACTAACTTGGTGATGGTGACTAGAGAATTCTGTCAATCAATATCTTATCTAGAAGATTAACTCCCACTTGATTCAAGTGATTGTAGTACTCAGACAATCTGGGCACATGCTCACTAGTTGAGCAATTCTCCTCCATCTTTTATCTATAGAACTTGTTGGAGACTTCATATCTCTCAACTCGGGTATTTGCTTGAAATATTAACTTCAACTCCTGGAAAATCTCATATGTTCCATGACGTTCAAAATGTCTTTGAAGTCCCGATTCTAAGACATTAAGCATGGTGCACTAAACTATCAAGTAGCCATCATATTGAGCTAGCCAAACGTTCATAACGTCTGCATCTGCTCCTGCAATAGGTCTGTCACCTAGCGGTGCATCAAGGACATAATTCTTCTGTGCAGCAATGAGGATAAACCTCAGATCACAGATCCAATCCACATCATTGCTACTAACATCTTTCAACACAATTTTCTCTAGGAACATATCAAAATAAACACAGGGAAGCAACAACGCGAGCTATTGATATACAACATAATTTGCAAAATACTACCAGGACTAAGTTCATGATAAATTTAAGTTCAATTAATCATATTACTTAAGAACTCCCACTTAGATAGACATCCCTCTAATCCTCTAAGTGATCACGTGATCTAAATCAACTAAACCATGTCCGATCATCACGTGAGATGGAGCAGTTTTATTGGTGAACATCACTATGTTGATCATATCTACTATATGATTCACGCTCGACCTTTCGGTCTTCGTGTTCCGAGGCCATATCTGTATATACTTGGCTTGTCAGGTATAACCTGAGTATTCCGCGTGTGCAACTGTTTTGCACCCGTGGTATTTGAACATAGAGCCTATCACACCCGATCATCACGTGGTGTCTCAGCATGAAGAACTTTCGCAACGGTGCATACTCAGGGAGAACACTTCTTGATAATTAGTGAGAGATCATCTTAAAATGCTACTGTCAAACTAAGCAAAATAAGATGTATAAAAGATAAACATCACAATCAAAATATGTGACATGATATGGCCATCATCATCTTGCGCCTTTGATTTCCATCTCCAAAGTACTGTTATGATCTCTATCGTCACCGGCATGACACCATGATCTCCATCATCTTGATCTATATCAATGTGTCGTCACATGGTCGTCTCGCCAACAATTGCTCTTGCAACTATTGCTATCGCATAGTGATAAAGTAAAGCAGTTATTGGGCGCTTGCATCTTATGCAATAGAGAGATAACCATAAGGATTTTGCCAGTTGCCGATAACTTCAACAAAACATGATCATCTCATACAACAACTTATATCCCATCACGCCTTGACCATATCACATCACAATATGCCCTGCAAAAACAAGTTAGACGTCCTCTACTTTGTTGTTGCAAGTTTTACGTGGCTGCTACGGGCTTAGCAAGAACCGTTCTTACCTACGCATCAAAAACCACAACGATAGTTTGTCAAGTTGGTGCTGTTTTAACCTTCGCAAGGACCGGGCGTAGCCACACTCGGTTCAACTAAAGTTGGAGAAACTGACACCCGCCAGCCACCTGTGTGCAAAACACGTCGGTAGAACCAGTCTCGCGTAAGCGTACGCGTAATGTCGGTCCGGGCCGCTTCATCCAACAATACCGCCGAACCAAAGTGTGACATGCTGGTAAGCAGTATGACTTATATCGGCCACAACTCACTTGTGTTCTACTCGTGCATATTACATCAACGCATAAAACCTAGGCTCTGATACCACTGTTGGGTTTCGTAGTAATTTCAAAAAAAATCTACGCTCAGGTAAGATCATGGTGATGCATAGCAACGAGAGAGGGGAGTATGATCTACATACCCTTGTAGATCGACAACGGAAGCGTTTGGTTGATATAGTCGTACGTCTTCACGGCCCGACCGATCAAGCACCGAAACTACGGCACCTCCGAGTTCTAGCACACGTTCAGCTCGATGACGATCCCCGGACTCCGATCCAGCAAAGTGTCGGGGAAGAGTTCGGTCAGCACGACGGCGTGGTGACGATCTTGATGTACTACTGCAGCAGGGATTCGCCTAAGCACCGCTACCATATTATCGAGGACTATGGTGGAAGGGGGCACCGCACACGGCTAAGAATATGATCACGTGGATCAACTTGTGTTTCTCTGGGGTGTCCCTGCCTCCGTATATATAGGCTCAAGGGGGGGTGCGGCTGGCCTAGGAGAGGCGCGCCAGGAGGAGTCCTACTCCCTTTGAGAGTAGGATTCCCCGCCCCCCAATCCTAGTTGGAATAGGATTCGTGGAGGGGGGAAAAGAGAGAGGGGGGCCGGCCCCCTCTCCTTGTCCTATTCGGACCAAGGGAGGGGAGGGGCGCGCGGCCCATCTTGGGCTGCCCCTTCTCTTTTCCACTAAGGCCCACTTAGGCCCATATAGCTCCCGGGGGGTTCCGGTAACTTCCCGGTACTCCGGTAAAATCCCGATTTCACCCGGAACACTTCCGATATCCAAACATAGGCTTCCAATATACCAATCTTTATGTCTTGACCATTTTGAGACTCCTCGTCATGTCCGTGATCACATCCGAGACTCCGAACAACCTTCGCTACATCAAAATGTATAAACTCATAATATAACTGTCATCGTAACCTTAAGCGTGCGGACCCTACGGGTTCGAGAACAATGTAGACATGACCGAGACACGTCTCCGGTCAATAACCAATAGCGGAACCTGGATGCTCATATTGGCTCCTACATATTCTATGAAGATCTTTTATCGGTCAGACCGCATAACAACATACGTTGTTCCCTTTGTCATCGGTATGTTACTTGCTCGAGATTCGATCGTCGGTATCCCATACCTAGTTCAATCTCGTTACTGGCAAGTCTCTTTACTCGTTCTGTAATACATCATCCCGCAACTAACTCATTAGTTGCAATGCTTGCAAGGCTTAAGTGATGTGCATTACCGAGAGGGCCCAGAGATACCTCTCCGACAATCGGAGTGACAAATCCTAATCTCGAAATACGCCAACCCAACATGTACCTTTGGAGACACCTATAGAGCTCCTTTATAATCACCCAGTTACGTTGTGACGTTTGGTAGCACACAAAGTGTTCCTCTGGCAAATGGGAGTTGCATAATCTCATAGTCATAGGAACATGTATAAGTCATGAAGAAAGCAATAGCAACATACTAAACGATCGGGTGCTAAGCTAATGGAATGGGTCATGTCAATCAGATCATTCAACTAATGATGTGATCCCGTTAATCAAATGACAACTCTTTGTCCATGGTTAGGAAACATAACCATCTTTGATTAATGAGCTAGTCAAGTAGAGGCATACTAGTGACACTCTGTTTGTCTATGTATTCACACATGTATTATGTTTCTCGTTAATATAATTCTAGCATGAATAATAAACATTTATCATGAAATAAGGAAATAAATAATAACTTTATTATTACCTCTAGGGCATATTTCCTTCATGGATGTGCATTGGAGATTTTAACGAGACCCTTGTCGGCTCAGAACACTTTTCCAGAACCCCCCGACCAGAACGGCAAATGCGGGCGTTTAGGGAAACGATGGATGAGTGTGCGCTCTCTGACCTAGGATGGTCAGGAACGGAATATATGTGGGACAACATGCAGTCGGGCCGGTCAAATGTGAGAGCCCGGCTTGATAGAGCTTTTGAAAATGCTGCATTCATGCAGATGTTCTCAAACGTAAGGATTAGACACATTGTCACAACAGAATCTGATCATTGTTTTGTTCTCACGGACTTGCGAGAGAACCTCACGTCGACTACACCTAGAGGCCATAAACCCTTCAGATATGAAGACATGTGGCAAACACATGTAGACTATGACAAGCTGGTCCTGGATTCATGGCAGAAAAGTGCAGGTCAAGCAGGTTTGCAGGGTATAGCTCAGGTCCTTAACTCGCTGCAAGGTACACTTGTTGCATGGGGGGCGAGAGAGTTTGGGTGTTTGTCACGCAAGATCAAAAAGGTACGCGAGCAGCTGACTAGACTGCGTGGTCAAGCTTCAAGAAGGGGGCCAACAGATGAGGAGAAAGCAGTTGCGAAGAAGCTGAAACTTGCACTGCATCAAGAAGAAATTTGGCTCCGACAGAGATCGAGAGTCCCGTGGTTACGGGAAGGAGATCAGAACACGGGTTATTTCCATGCTCAGGCAGCTCAGCGTAAAAGGGTGAACAAGATAGAGAAGCTCGCCTGTGCTGATGGAACAATTTGTGATACTCTGGAAGAAGATCGCGATGAGGTTCAGAGCTTCTACGAGCAGCTCTACACTTCGCAAGGCTTCAATCAGATGCAAGAGCTTTTGGATGTTATAACTCCCCGGGTGACACCTTTGATGAATACTGATCTTCAAAAACCATACATGGAAGAGGAAGTTCGTAGAGCTCTCTTTCAGATGGCCCCATCAAAGGCCCCAGGGGTGGACGGATTTACAGCGGGTTTTTATCAGCGCCACTGGAAACTGCTCAAGGATGATATTGTTCCAGCAGTGCTTGATTTCCTAAATGGGGGAGAACTGCCAACGGGCTTAAATGACACGTCTATAACTCTTACCCCGAAGGTACGCTTCCCACAGAGAATTACCCAATATTGCCCTATATCACTCTGCCCGGTTTTGTATAAGATCGCTGCCAAAGCAATCGCTAACCGAGTTCGTGAGTGTTTGTATGAGATTGTGGGTGAAGAACAGAGTGCTTTCGTCCCCGGCCGGCTGATAACCGATAATATCCTCATTGCACATGAGAGCGTGCATGCAATGAGAAGAAGGAAAAAAGGGGGCAATCCAGTTTGTGCAATCAAGCTAGACATGATGAAAGCCTACGACCGTGTCGAATGGCACTATCTATTGGCCGTCATGCTCAAACTTGGTTTTGGAGTGGAGTTTGTTCGCCTTGTCATGAATTGTGTCTCCTCTGTCAGATTTTGCATCCGTGTCAATGGTGAGCTCCTTCCGTTTTTACCCTGTCGAGGGGTTTACGACAGGGGTGTCCCATGTCTTCGTACCTTTTCTTGCTTTGTGCGGAAGGACTAACTTCATTATTGAACTGTTTCGGTGGACAGGAGGTGGATAAAGGTATAAGAGTAAGCTACCGCTCACCATGGATCAACCATCTCTTGTTTGCGGACGACAGTTTGATCTTTATGCAAGCAAAGGAGCAGAGTGCTCACAGTCTAAATGAGGTTTTGAGAATATATGAGGAAGGTCCGGGCCAAGCGGTTAACAAGGAAAAAAGCTCTACTTATTTTAGCCCAAACACTCCGGCTCCGACTAAGTTGTTGCTAAAGCAAACACTGCATATTTCAGTGGAAGCTTTTAGCGAACGCTATTTAGGTCTACCCACCGCTGTGGGTAGGATCACAAGTGGGACGTTCGATCATATTGGGGAGAGGATTCGAAACAAACTCCAAGGCGGATCATAACGTCCGATTTCCTGTGCTGGACGGGAAGTCCGGATTAAGGCGATTGCCCAGGCCATTCCCATGTTCAGTATGAGTTGCTTTAAGCTAACTAAGAAGGTATGTAAGAGTCTTGTCTCTTAGGGCATCACCAGCCGTTCGGCCCCCCAGGGCGCCTAAATAGAGCGGCCTGGGGGCGTGCCGGCGCTAGTTCGGCCCCTGGGGGCGACCTAGCTCCCAGTCACACCCCAAGCGCCGGCCCCAGGATGCGGGAAATTTAAACTTGGTCGTTCCCGCACTCAAAAGACGCCACAAATCCGGCGATCGGACGTAGTCTGGCGTTACAAAAAACAGAGCGCCGCACGCCGCAAGTTCGCGTGCGCAATGATTCACTCGGCGGGGTCGGCTCCGGGCGTTGGCGGAGTCGGCGTGCGCGGGCTCTGTCACATCCCTAGTCTGGTATGACTTAGACTAGCTAGCCATTTGTGCATCATGTTTAAATTTCATTTAAATTTGAAATGAGGATTGGTGGAACCCTCAGAATCATTTTTGAAAATGACCCAAATAAAAATTTCTCCAAAAGGGTCCAAGAAAATGCTCATGTTGCCCTCTGAAAATATTGGTCAGAGATAAAAATCAAAACAATATTTTTAGGAGCTCATGGATATTTATTTTGGCCATTTGGATTAATTCGATAAATATTTGCATTGGAAATATATTTCTATATATATGAAATATGGTCCAAAAATTATGTCATTTATAAAGGAGCTCTGGAATAATATATCTAGCTCCTGCAAAAATTGGCATAAGGAAATTAAATGATTTAATATATTTATCAAATCAAAACAAATATCAGAAAAATTAGAAAACAAAAATAAAAGAAGGAGGGCTTACCTGGGGCTTCCCCTGTGCAGCCCAGCCGCAGCAGGCCGGCCCAGCTAGCAGGCGGCCCAGCCCACCTGTCCCCCCCTCCTCTGTCGTCTTCCTCCCCGACAGGGGGACGGCGCGTGCCCGACGCGCGCGCACCGCCGCGCCGCGCCACCTCCTCCCTCCCTGCCTGCCTGTCCTCCTCTCGTCGCCCCCAATGCCCCGGACGAAGCCACGCAGCTGCCCCGCACCGCTCTCACTCTCCCTCGCCCTCCTCCTCTCCCCCTGCTCTCTCTCCCTCTCACCCGAGAACCACCGCCGCCGCCGACGGGCATCACCGTAGCCACCGCCTCTCCCTCGCCTCCCCGTCGTCCCCAGGAGCTCCGCCTCGTCGCCAGCTACCTCCTCGCCGAGCCACGCAAGCTGGAGTGCCCCGTGGAGCCGTCGCCGTCGCCAAATTCGACTCCGGCCGCCGTGGATCCTCGCCGGCGATTCGGGAGCTACCGGGCATCCCCGACCTCGCCCTCGCGCTCGCTGGTTCCGCGGTGAGCCCCCGCACCGAACCCCCTCCTTCCCGTGTCCGTCTGCGCCGTCTAGGCCTTAGCTCCGCCATGGCCGAAGCTCGCCTCCGCTCGAGCTTGTCGCCGGCGTTGCTCCGGCGACCTTTTGGCCACGCCAGTGCACCTAGCACTCTCGCCGCACCTCGTAGTGCCCCGCTAGCGCTTTAGTTCGCGCGTTTGCACGCTGCAGCCGCGTCCCCGAACACAGCCGAGCTCCGGCCGCCGCTGCAAGCTTGCTCCGGCGAGCTCCGGCGCCCCCGCAGCCCCCCAACCAGCTCCCCTGGTTGCGGACGACGACGGGCTACGCCCCGGTGGTCTTCGCGCGACCGAACGCCGTCTGTAGCGCAAGTCCGGCGAGTCGCCGCCGCGCTATTGGTCGCCGCCGGCCAGAACTCCGGCGGGCTGACGTGGCTTTGGTTAATTAGTCACTAATCCCCCACCTACTGACGCTGACCAGTGGGCCCAGGGTTTAGTCAAAGCTAGTCAGCCCGGGTTTGACTCGGGGTTAACCCCAGTGTCACTGACGTGTGGGTCCCACACGTCAGGTTTGACCCGGACCAGCCCAGTTGACCGCTGACGTCGTGCTGACGTCATGCTGACGCAATTATTTATTTTCTGGAATTAAAATATTTCAGGAAATCCAGAAAATGATTTAAACTTCAAAAATTCATAACAATTCAACCGTAGCTCAGATTAAAATAATTTATATATGAAAAATTATCAGAAAAATGCAACCTTTCCATCTGTACTAGTTTCATGCATGAAAAACCAACTTATACATGCTGAATATGGGAAAACACATTAGGGCATATATAAGAGACTTAATTTATAAATGCATTTGAACCTTTGGTTCAAATGGGCTTCAAACCAAATGTTTACTAGATGCATTAGCTCAAACAGCATCACATCTACATGCCATGTTCATGCATCATATTGTTGCATATGATTGTGTATTGATTGCCGGCACCGTTCCTTCTCGATAGGTCCTGCTCCGGAGACGTTCCAGAGTACCTGTCTGTGAAGCAGTGCCTCCCTTGTTGATTTACCAGGCAAGCAAACCCCCTTGTTCATTTCGATAAAACCCTACTCTCTCGCTCCTGCTCTCAGTTATTGCATTAGGACAACAACGGTTCGTCTGCTACTTTGTGCTGCGGTAGTTGAACCCATTCCTCTGCATGACCTGTCATTGCCACAGTAAATAGTTGAAACCCACTAGCATGTGTAGGAGTTGATTGAAGCCACTGATGTGTTCCTACCATGCTATGCCTGCTATTGCTTAGAGTTGTGTCAGGTCTGATTCATTGGGAATGAATTGGAGTTTTACGATATGTTCTGATGCTGAGAGTGAAGTGTGTGAACACGATTTGGTAAAGGTAGCGGTGAGAGGCCATGTAGGAGTACATGGTGGGTTGTCTCACTGGAACCGTCCTTAAGCCCTGAGTTCTGTGTATGTTGTCCAATGACTTGATACTACCACACATTGGGCTCCGGGCGCTCCAAGCCCTCTCGACTTATTAACCAACTTGATCTCTGTCCAGGAGTTGCAACTAGTTTCTGGTGTTTGTAGGTAGTGCTATTTTTCTACCAAGTGGCACCCGGCAGGGTGGGCTTGGGACAGACTAGGCACACGTGGCCCGGTGTACCGAGTGGCACCCGGTTGGTGGGCTCGGGAACCCTGCTCACATCGTTTGGGGCCGTGAGCGACACCCCGGCCGGATCTCCTTGCGGATGGAACCCGAATAGGCGATAAACCTGGACTAGAGTCTTGTGTGGTTAGTCAGGTCGTGGCCGACACCCTCGCCAGGCTTCCGCTTGAAGGTTGCCGAGATACATAACGTGTACATGGCGGTAAGTGGCGAGAGCGTGTGTGAAGAAGTACACCCCTGCAGGGTTAACATGATCTATTCGAATAGCCGGGTCCGCGGTTATGGACTTCTTGGATGCTTACATGGTACATAGACAACTTGAAGTGGATACTATAAAATGCTCAAGACAAGTGTGAGTGCTATGGATGGCCGTCTCGTAGGGAGACGGGAATGAATCCATAGTGGTGTATTGTGTGGTGATTAGTGGACTCGTGTTCGTTGTTTCACCTCAAGAGTTTCTGGTAGTCGTAGAACAGGATAGCCACAGAGTCAAAGCTGGCTTGCTGCAACTGAACCCCACATTACCTCTTGATACAGATGCATGTATGATAGGATCTGATGTAAGTCTTGCTGAGTACCTTTGTACTCATGTTGCTTTATTTATGTTTTTGCAGCGGAGACTTCGGTCTTACTAGGGTTCTCTTGGACTTCGACTAGTAGCTAGTACCTCAGCTACGATCTTGATCGGATAGTGTAGATAGTCAGGCTCTTCAGCCTTTTTCATTTGTACATGTCTGTACTCAGACATGTAATGCTTCCGCTTGTTGCTTGATTGCTCTGACTGTTGGGTCATGTGACCCCTGTTTGTAATAATGTTGTGATGGCTCTTCTGAGCCTTTATCTATATGATTGTTGAGTTATGCTGTGATGCCATGTTGTACAGCACATACTTGCATGTTATGCGTACGTGTAATGTGTATTGCTATGTGTGGGATCTGACTATCTAGTTGTTTATCCTTAGTAGCCTCTCTTACCGGGAAATGTCTCCTAGTGCTTCCACTGAGCCCCGGTAGCTTGCTACTGCTCCGGAACACTTAGGCTGGCCGGCATGTGTCCTTCTTCGATCCTGTGTCTGTCCCTTCGGGGAAATGTCACGCGATGAATACCGGAGTCCTGCTAGCCCGCTGCAGCCCGGTTCACCGGAGTCCTGTTGGCCCAGTGCTACAGCCTGGATTCACTCGCTGATGACCGACACGTTCGATGCTGGGTCATGGATGCCTGTCCCTGTAAGTTAGTGCCACCTTGGGTTTACTACTAGCCATGTCAGCCCGGGCTCTTTATCATATGGATGCTAGCGACACCATCATATACGTGTGCCAAAAGGCGCAAACGGTCCCGGGCAAAAGTAAGGCGACACCCGTGGGGATACCGTGCGTGAGGCCGCAAAGTGATATGAGGTGTTACATGCTAGATCGATGTGGCATTGAGTCGGAGTCCTGACAGCGTTGGTATCAGAGCCTGACTGCCTGTAGGTTTACCAAGCCATACTGGTCGAAGTTGAGTCTAGAAATTCTTTAGTTATGTAAGGGAATTGATTGTGGGAAGGAACGTAAGGCTCTTTTACTCCTTTACCTCATGGCCTTCTGATCTGAGTCATCCTATCTTTCCGACGGGGTTAAGGAACTAGGCTTCTCTTCCGTCTATCAGGATCACGTGTTACTACTCCGTAGTTCCATAGGATTGGTTGATCAGAGTCATACCCCAGTTTTGAGTACTTCCGGTGTAGTCTATTTAGTACTATCCCAGAACCTTGAGTGGTGATGTTGAGTTGTTGTACTATCCCATTTTTAGTAGGATGTCTCATTCTGAGCATTTTACTGCCGTTATGCTGCCGGAATTTCCCTAGGAGTTTGAGTGATACTAATTCCTTGTCCTACATTCTACAGTCGATAATTGGTGCTGATTCCGTCCTTGGTTCGTCTCTCAGGATGTCATCAGCTAAGCGAAGTTTCGTCGCTCGTAGCCAGAACCATGGAGATGGTAGGAATGAGGATCCTCCTGACCAGCCTTCATTGACAGAGTTCATGTTAGAAATGGAGAGGAACAAGCGTGAGTCCAACCGCTTGTTGGCACGTATCGAGGAGAACACCGCACATCAGTTCAAAGGGTCTGCTACCATTCATGACTTCATTCGTTTGCACCCACCTACCTTTCATCATTCCATCGAGCCACTCGATGCAGATGACTGGCTCCGTAGCATCACCCATAAGCTGCGTTCCGCGAGCGTAGCTGAAGATGACAAAGTCACTTATGCCACATACCACCTGGAAGGTCCTGCTAGTCCTTGGTGGCAGAACTACGAGGCTATGCTTCCAGCTGGCCAGATTCCTACCTGGAAGGATTTCACTGAGGCTTTTCGCGAGCATCACATTCCCCAGGCCCTCATTGATCGCAAGAGAGAAGAGTTCTGTAGTTTCACCCAGAGTAAGATGGCTGTTGATTCTTATAGCAGAGAGTTCGAGAACCTTGCCCGTTATGCCACAGAAGAAGTGTCCACGGATGCTAAGAAGCAGGCTAGGTTCTGGAAGGGTCTCAACCCCAAGTTGCGTCGTGATCTTCACCTGCATCATTGCGATACATTCCAAGCTCTTGTGAACAAGGCCATCAATGCAGAGACAGCTCAGCTCACTTACGAGGAGTCTCGTAAGCACACCCGTGATTTGGGATCTTCCTCCGGTTCTAGTTCCCAGAAACGCCGGATTTGGGTTCCAAACTCCGCTCTTCCTTCCGATTATACACCGAGGTCATCCTATGTGGTGCCTTCCCCAGCTCAGTCGTATGTTCCACCCAGGCCTACTGGTAGACCGCTTGTCAGTGCGGGTCCCCGTCCAACCTCAGGGACTTGCTTCACATGCGGGAAGCCAGGACACTATGCACGTGATTGCTCTCAGACTAGTTATGCTCCACCCCAGCCCGAGAAGACTGTTGGCTGTATTAAGCCATCACGCAAGATGATCAATGTGAAGTTAGCTCCCACTGAACGTGGACGTGTGCATCACGTCTCAGCTAAAGACGCTCATGATGATCCAGATGTCGTTCTTGGTACACTCCTTGTCAATTGTCACCCAGCATCAGTTCTATTCGATACTGGAGCATCTCACTCCTTCATTTCTGAAGGCTATGCTCGTTTGCACGACATGTCATTTTGCGATATGCCAACTCCGCTTGAAATCCAAACCCCAGGGTCTAGATGGCAGACCACCAGAATCAGCCATGGTAACGAAATCCTTGTTGATAGAATTGTATTCCTTGCATCACTTGTAGCCCTCAAGTCTTCAGATATTAACATCATCTTGGGTATGGACTGGATGACAGCTCATCATGCCAAGATTGATTGTTACACCAGATCTGTTCAGCTTACACACCCATCTGGCAAGATAGTCACCGTCTCCACTAGAGTTGCAAAGCGTCAGCTCTATTCTCTTAATGCCAGCCCCCTTCCAGACCTTGAAGATATCCCGGTAGTCCGTAACTTTCCGGATGTCTTTCCAGAGGAACTGCCAGGTGTTCCACCTGATAGAGATGTAGAGTTCGTCATAGATCTTATCCCAGGAACAGCTCCAATCTCCCGGAGACCTTACAAGATGGCACCCCTAGAATTAGCCGAGCTTAAGAAACAACTCGATGAGTCCTTGCAAAAGGGTTTCATCCGTCCTAGCTCTTCTCCTTGGGCTTGCCCCGTCCTCTTCGTCAAGAAGAAGGATGGTACGGACCGGATGGTTGTAGATTATCGTCCCGTTAATTTGGTCACGATAAAGAACAAGTATCCGCTTCCCAGGATCAACGACCTGTATGATCAGCTCGCTGGATCCTCAATCTTCTCCAAGATGGATTTAAGGTTAGGATACCACCAAATCAAAATCAGAAACGGGGACATTCCCAAGACAGCTTTTGTCACTCGTTATGGCCAGTACGAGTACACCGTCATGTCCTTTGGCCTAACCAACGCCCCAGCCACATTCTCCCGCCTGATGAACTCGGTCTTCATGGAGTACTTAGATAAGTTCGTCGTGGTTTACCTCGATGATATTCTTATTTACTCGAAGAACGAGGAAGAGCATGCCGAACATCTTAGACTTGTGTTAGAAAAACTCAGAGAGCACCGCCTTTATGCCAAGTTCTCCAAGTGTGAATTTTGGTTGCCAGAAGTGACCTATCTAGGCCACGTAATCTCTGGTAAGGGCATTGCTGTCAATCCCGAGAGAGTTCAAGCCGTTCTCGATTGGACTCCACCTGAGACCGTTAAACAAGTTAGGAGTTTCCTTGGCCTAGCCAGCTATTGTCGCCGCTTTGTTGAAAACTTCTCCAAAGTAGCCAAACCCCTCACGGAACTTCTCAAGAAAGATAAAAAGTTCGAGTGGTCCCCAAAGTGTGAGTACAGTTTTCAGGAACTGAAAAGACGCCTGACTTCTGCTCCCATACTTGTGCCACCGGATTTCACTAAAGACTTTATTATCTACTGCGACGCCTCACGACAGGGACTAGGTTGCATCCTTATGCAGGATCGTCATGTGATTGCCTATGCATCCCGACAGTTGCATCCACATGAGGAGAATTATCCTACACATGATCTAGAGCTTGCAGCCGTAGTCTATGCACTCAAGACCTGGCGACATTACCTCCTTGGTAAACGTTGCGAGATCTACACCGATCACCAGAGTCTCAAGTATATCTTCACCCAACCAGATCTGAACCTTAGGCAAAGACGTTGGTTGGAGTTAATCACAGATTATGATCTAGGGATTACCTACACCCCAGGCAAAGCCAATGTCATGGCTGATGCTCTAAGCCGTAAATCCTATTGCAACAATCTCATGTTGCAGCAAGGCCAACCACTTCTCCATGAGGAATTCTGTAAGCTTAACCTTCACATAGCTCCTCGCGGATTCCTTTCTACCCTGGTGGCGAAACCTGATCTTGAACATCGGATTATCGCTGCTCAAAAGCAAGACACAGGAATTTCTCGGATCAAGAGAAACATTAAGAAGGGAGTTGGTGGATGTTTCTCTATGGATGATCGTGGTGTTGTTTTCTTTGAGAATCGCTTGGTGGTTCCCAAGAATCAACATCTGCGACAATTGATCCTTAAGGAGGCGCATGAATCTCCTCTCACGATTCATCCCGGTAGTACTAAGATGTATCAGGACCTACGCCAGAGGTTCTGGTGGACTAGGATGAAGAGAGAAATCGCTGAGTTCATTGCTAAATGTGACGTATGTCGTCGCGTTAAGGCAGAGCATCAAAGACCTGCTGGCACCCTTCAGCCTTTAGCTATTCCTGAATGGAAATGGGATAAAGTTAGTATGGACTTCATCACCGGCTTTCCCAGGACCAAGAGAGGGAATAACGCTATCTTCGTAGTCGTTGATCGTCTTTCCAAAGTGGCTCACTTCCTCCCTGTTCGAGAAAATATCACTGCTAGTCAGCTTGCTGACTTATATATTTCTCGAATAGTGTCACTCCATGGTGTTCCACTAGAGATCAATTCAGACCGTGGCAGTCTTTTCACTTCTCATTTCTGGGAGAGCTTCCAAACTGCCATGGGAACCCATCTTTCTTTCAGTACCGCTTTCCACCCTCAGTCGAGTGGTCAGGTGGAACGGGTCAATCAAATTCTCGAAGACATGCTCAGAGCTTGCGTTATCTCATTCGGTATGGATTGGGAGAAATGTCTTCCTTTCGCCGAGTTTGCTTATAACAATAGCTACCAATCCAGCCTCAAGAAAGCTCCTTTTGAGGTTCTCTATGGACGAAGATGTCGAACACCTTTGAACTGGTCAGAAACCGGTGAAAGACAATTCTTTGGACCGGATATGATCCAGGAGGCAGAAGAGCAAGTTCGCATCATCTGTGAGAATTTGAAAACAGCCCAGTCTCGTCAGAAAAGCCAGTATGATCGTCATCATAAGGATATGACTTATGAAATTGGCGACCAAGCTTACCTTCGGGTTACTCCTTTGAAGGGTACCCATCGTTTCGGTATCAAGGGCAAGTTGGCTCCTCGTTACATTGGTCCCTTTCGCATTCTCGCTAAACGAGGAGAGGTTGCCTACCAGTTGGAACTACCCCCACATCTTTCTCGAGTTCATGATGTCTTCCACGTCTCTCAACTCAGGCGTTGCTTCTCGGATCCTATTCGTGGAGTGGACCACGAAACGCTTGATCTCCAAGATAACCTCACATACCGAGAGTACCCGGTTCGCATTCTTGATCAAGCAGAGCGTGTTACCCGACGTCAGAACATCAAGTTTCTCAAAGTTCAGTGGTCTCATCATTCCGAGAGAGAGGCTACTTGGGAGCGAGAAGATCGTCTTCGACTGGAGTACCCCGCTTTCTTCCCGTCGACCCCTGAATCTCGGGACGAGATTCTTTCAAGTGGGGGCGAGTTGTCACATCCCTAGTCTGGTATGACTTAGACTAGCTAGCCATTTGTGCATCATGTTTAAATTTCATTTAAATTTGAAATGAGGATTGGTGGAACCCTCAGAATCATTTTTGAAAATGACCCAAATAAAAATTTCTCCAAAAGGGTCCAAGAAAATGCTCATGTTGCCCTCTGAAAATATTGGTCAGAGATAAAAATCAAAACAATATTTTTAGGAGCTCATGGATATTTATTTTGGCCATTTGGATTAATTCGATAAATATTTGCATTGGAAATATATTTCTATATATATGAAATATGGTCCAAAAATTATGTCATTTATAAAGGAGCTCTGGAATAATATATCTAGCTCCTGCAAAAATTGGCATAAGGAAATTAAATGATTTAATATATTTATCAAATCAAAACAAATATCAGAAAAATTAGAAAACAAAAATAAAAGAAGGAGGGCTTACCTGGGGCTTCCCCTGTGCAGCCCAGCCGCAGCAGGCCGGCCCAGCTAGCAGGCGGCCCAGCCCACCTGTCCCCCCCTCCTCTGTCGTCTTCCTCCCCGACAGGGGGACGGCGCGTGCCCGACGCGCGCGCACCGCCGCGCCGCGCCACCTCCTCCCTCCCTGCCTGCCTGTCCTGCTCTCGTCGCCCCCGATGCCCCGGACGAAGCCACGCAGCTGCCCCGCACCGCTCTCACTCTCCCTCGCCCTCCTCCTCTCCCCCTGCTCTCTCTCCCTCTCACCCGAGAACCACCGCCGCCGCCGACGGGCATCACCGTAGCCACCGCCTCTCCCTCGCCTCCTCGTCGTCCCCAGGAGCTCCGCCTCGTCGCCAGCTACCTCCTCGCCGAGCCACGCAAGCTGGAGTGCCCCGTGGAGCCGTCGCCGTCGCCAAATTCGACTCCGGCCGCCGTGGATCCTCGCCGGCGATTCGGGAGCTACCGGGCATCCCCGACCTCGCCCTCGCGCTCGCTGGTTCCGCGGTGAGCCCCCGCACCGAACCCCCTCCTTCCCGTGTCCGTCTGCGTCGTCTAGGCCTTAGCTCCACCATGGCCGAAGCTCGCCTCCACTCGAGCTTGTCGCCGGCGTTGCTCCGGCGACCTTTTGGCCACGCCAGTGCACCTAGCACTCTCGCCGCACCTCGTAGTGCCCCGCTAGCGCTTTAGTTCGCGCGTTTGCACGCTGCAGCCGCGTCCCCGAACACAGCCGAGCTCCGGCCGCCGCCGCAAGCTTGCTCCGGCGAGCTCCGGCGCCCCCGCAGCCCCCCAACCAGCTCTCCTGGTTGCGGACGACGACGGGCTACGCCCCGGTGGTCTTCGCGCGACCGAACGCCGTCTGTAGCGCAAGTCCGACGAGTCGCCGCCGCGCTATTGGTCGCCGCCGGCCAGAACTCCGGCGGGCTGACGTGGCTTTGGTTAATTAGTCACTAATCCCCCACCTACTGACGCTGACCAGTGGGCCCAGGGTTTAGTCAAAGCTAGTCAGCCCGGGTTTGACTCGGGGTTAACCCCAGTGTCACTGACGTGTGGGTCCCACACGTCAGGTTTGACCCGGACCAGCCCAGTTGACCGTTGACGTCGGGCTGACGTCATGCTGACGCAATTATTTATTTTCTGGAATTAAAATATTTCAGGAAATCCATAAAATGATTTAAACTTCAAAAATTCATAACAATTCAACCGTAGCTCAGATTAAAATAATTTATATATGAAAAATTATCAGAAAAATGCAACCTTTCCATCTGTACTAGTTTTATGCATGAAAAACCAACTTATACATGCTGAATATGGGAAAACACATTAGGGCATATATAAGAGACTTAATTTAGAAATGCATTTGAACCTTTGGTTCAAATGGACTTCAAACCAAATGTTTACTAGATGCATTAGCTCAAACAGCATCACATCTACATGCCATGTTCATGCATCATATTGTTGCATATGATTGTGTATTGATTGCCGGCACCGTTCCTTCTCGATAGGTCCTGCTCCGGAGACGTTCCAGAGTACCTGTCTGTGAAGCAGTGCCTCCCTTGTTGATTTACCAGGCAAGCAAACCCCCTTGTTCATTTCGATAAAACCCTACTCTCTCGCTCCTGCTCTCAGTTATTGCATTAGGACAACAACGGTTCGTCTGCTACTTTGTGCTGCGGTAGTTGAACCCATTCCTCTGCATGACCTGTCATTGCCACAGTAAATAGTTGAAACCCATTAGCATGTGTAGGAGTTGATTGAAGCCACTGATGTGTTCCTACCATGCTATGCCTGCTATTGCTTAGAGTTGTGTCAGGTCTGATTCATTGGGAATGAATTGGAGTGTTACGATATGTTCTGATGCTGAGAGTGAAGTGTGTGAACACGATTTGGTAAAGGTAGCGGTGAGAGGCCATGTAGGAGTACATGGTGGGTTGTCTCACTGGAACCGTCCTTAAGCCCTGAGTTCTGTGTATGTTGTCCAATGACTCGATACTACCACACATTGGGCTCCGGGCGCTCCAAGCCCTCTCGACTTATTAACCAACTTGATCTCTGTCCAGGAGTCGCAACTAGTTTCTGGTGTTTGTAGGTAGTGCTATTTTTCTACCAAGTGGCACCCGGCAGGGTGGGCTTGGGACAGACTAGGCACACGTGGCCCGGTGTACCGAGTGGCACCCGGTTGGTGGGCTCGGGAACCCTGCTTACATCGTTTGGGGCCGTGAGCGACACCCCGGCCGGATCTCCTTGCGGATGGAACCCGAATAGGCGATAAACCTGGACTAGAGTCTTGTGTGGTTAGTCAGGTCGTGGCCGACACCCTCGCCAGGCTTCCGCTTGAAGGTTGCCGAGATACATAACGTGTACATGGCGGTAAGTGGCGAGAGCGTGTGTGAAGAAGTACACCCCTGCAGGGTTAACATGATCTATTCGAATAGCCGGGTCCGCGGTTATGGACTTCTTGGATGCTTACATGGTACATAGACAACTTGAAGTGGATACTATAAAATGCTCAAGACAAGTGTGAGTGCTATGGATGGCCTTCTCGTAGGGAGACGGGAATGAATCCATAGTGGTGTATTGTGTGGTGATTAGTGGACTCGTGTTCGTTGTTTCACCTCAAGAGTTTCTGGTAGTCGTAGAACAGGATAGCCACAGAGTCAAAGCTGGCTTGCTGCAACTGAACCCCACATTACCTCTTGATACAGATGCATGTATGATAGGATCTGATGTAAGTCTTGCTGAGTACCTTTGTACTCATGTTGCTTTATTTATGTTTTTGCAGCGGAGACTTCGGTCTTACTAGGGTTCTCTTGGACTTCGACTAGTAGCTAGTACCTCAGCTACGATCTTGATCGGATAGTGTAGATAGTCAGGCTCTTCAGCCTTTTTCATTTGTAGATGTCTGTACTCAGACATGTAATGCTTCCGCTTATTGCTTGATTGCTCTGACTGTTGGGTCATGTGACCCCTGTTTGTAATAATGCTGTGATGGCTCTTCTGAGCCTTTATCTATATGATTGTTGAGTTATGCTGTGATGCCATGTTGTACAGCACATACTTGCATGTTATGCGTACGTGTAATGTGTATTGCTATGTGTGGGATCTGACTATCTAGTTGTTTATCCTTAGTAGCCTCTCTTACCGGGAAATGTCTCCTAGTGCTTCCACTGAGCCCCGGTAGCTTGCTACTGCTCCGGAACACTTAGGCTGGCCGGCATGTGTCCTTCTTCGATCCTGTGTCTGTCCCTTCGGGGAAATGTCACGCGATGAATACCGGAGTCCTGCTAGCCCGCTGCAGCCCGGTTCACCGGAGTCCTGTTGGCCCAGTGCTACAGCCTGGATTCACTCGCTGATGACCGACACGTTCGATGCTGGGTCATGGATGCCTGTCCCTGTAAGTTAGTGCCACCTTGGGTTTACTACTAGCCATGTCAGCCCGGGCTCTTTATCATATGGATGCTAGCGACACCATCATATACGTGTGCCAAAAGGCGCAAACGGTCCCGGGCAAAAGTAAGGCGACACCCGTGGGGATACCGTGCGTGAGGCCGCAAAGTGATATGAGGTGTTACATGCTAGATCGATGTGGCATTGAGTCGGGGTCCTGACAGGCTCGGCGGTGTCGGAGCTGCTTCGGTGCTGGGCTGTGTCGGCGCGGCTTTGGCACTACTGGGCGGCGATGTAGAGGCGTCGTTCGGGCTTGGCGTCCGTGTGGTCGTGGGCGCGGGAGCTTGCGTCGTCGGCGTCATCGGCGTTGCCATCTGCATCTGGTTCAGGATGTGGCCGCGCTCCGCCATGTACCACGCCCTGAGCTGCTCGTCATTGCTCTGGAGCATGTCCGCCCTGCCTATCAGAAAAGCCATGTCGGTGTTCCTCTTCTTCGCGGCGACGTTTGTCCGGAGCAGGTCGAGCTTGATGGCGTTGTTCTTCATCAGCGACGACCACCGCGCCTCGGTCTTCTCTTCACGTAGGACGGCCCGGGCCTGGGCGTCGGCGAGGCAATGCTCGATGGACTCCTGCACTCGCGTGGTTGCCGCGTCAGCGTTTTTCCCCTTCTTTGCCAATTTGTGGCCGTCCGGCCGCCCCTCTGACACGCCCGGAGTTGTCGTGTCCGACTTGTATGTCTCCTTGGCCTTGTCGAGGGTACGTCGGACTTCCGCCCACTTCTCGCACTTGTCAATGCGCTTGTAGACGTGGAGGTGCTTGAAGTCGGCGTCTTGGTTGTCGTGCCGATACATGGTGAACATACGCAGCAGCTGCGCGGAGGAACAAACAGTTGGCGGGCGGCGGGCATTGACGACGAAGAGATGCGGGCGAACGGCGTGCGTACCTGATCCTCAACGCTGGCGCCGCTCTCTGGGTGAGCCGCGACCTCCTCGACGATTCCGATGAGGAAGACGCCGCCGCACGCTCCGCGTTTTCGTGGGCCTTCTTGGCAATGGCCCTGTTCCGTCGGTCGGTGGTGACTGCGTCGCGTCGCTGAACTTCCACCCTCCACTCGGCGTTCGACATGCCCGGTGGCTTCGATGGCGCCGCCCTCGGCTTCCTCTGCTTCGGCTGGGCCACGGTGCCAGTCGTGGTTGCCGCCGCGCGCGGCATGGCGTACTTCTTCGGCGGCATGGCGGCGACTGGAAGGCGAGCTGGAGGGGGTTTGGCGGGAGAAAGGGAGGGAATGGCGGGAGGAAGGCGAGCGAGCGGAAGAGATGCTAGGGAAAAGCGTCAAGAAGCAGCGGGAAAAGGCCCTCGGGTCGCCGCCAGGGCGGGCCCACGCGCCTTTTTCGCTTGTGCCGGCTCCCCAAGCACCCCCCAGGGCGCCGGGTTCGGCCTGGGTCTGCCGGCACCAGTTTTGGCCCGAGCCGGCAAAAAACGGGCTTCTGGGGGCGCGACTGGGCCGTTTTTTTGGCGCCGGCGCGGCAAAATCGTCTGGGGAGGGCCTGTTGGGGGCGCGGCTGGAGATGCCCTTACTCGGCTAAATATTGGTGGAGTAGTTCCCTTGATCGCAGATCACTACACTGGAAAGCATGGGACACTTTAACCAAGCCAAAGGCGAAAGGAGAGATGGGATTCTGGGACCTCGAGCTATTTAACACGGCTCTCCTCGGGAAACACGGATGGCGATTGCTGACAAATCCTAATTCCCTGTGTGCTCGAGTTCTCAAAGGAAGATATTACCCTACATGTGATTTTATGCAAGGCACAGCCCCTCGGTTCTCCTCTTCAATTTGGCGCGCTATCATCGCTGGGAGGGACGCAGTGCAGATTGGTCTTCTTAAGCGTATAGGAGACGGCACTACAGTTTCTATATGGAATGACAAGTGGATCCCGGGCACTATATCTATGACACCGGTCTGCGGAATTGGTACTGCTCAGGTGAATCTTGTGGCGGACCTCATTGACCCCAGCAATGGGTCGTGGCTGGTGGATGTGGTGCGCGAGAACTTCATACCACCAGATGCCGATGCTATTCTCAACATTCCATTGAGGCAGGGAGGGGGTGATGATTCGTTGGCATGGGCTTTTGAACGATCGGGTTGCTACACTGTGAAATCAGTGTATCGTGCTCTAATGACTCGCAACGAGCATATTGCTCTAGAGGAAGGGACGACTACCGAATCTTCAATGACAGATAAACAGATGTGGTCTCGTTTGTGGAAGCTCAAAGTCATTCCCAGAGTGAGAGTCTTCTGGTGGCGGGTGTTGCAAGGCATTCTCCCCGTCGAAGCCACTCTGAAATACCGCCATATTGCGTCGGTAAGCACATGCAAATTGTGTCTTCATTCTGACGAAGATATGATGCACGCACTACTGGAGTGCCCTCACGCCAGGCAGTTTTGGGATGCAACACCAGAGTGGCTAAATGTTAAAAGGCCGACCCTGCACCCGCTAACCTGGTCAAGGGATATCCTATGTGACGATATATTTTCAGAGTCTGAAAGAGCAACTCTAGTGACTGTTATGTGGACGATTTGGACCTTTCGGAACAATATCACCCACGACAAAGCTGCGTTCAATTCTAGCCAATCCATGAGAAAGGTGCGGGAAACCCTAGCAGTTCCGGAGCTGCCTCGTGAGCATGCCCGTACTTTGTCGGGCCATGGCTGGCGCCCACCAGAGTTGGGCTGGATCAAAATAAATACTGATGGAAGTATTGCAATGGATGCAAGAAGGGGAGGGATAGGGGGAGTTGCTCGATCTCGGTCTTCCTTTCTTGCGGCAAACCCTACCCTGGGATCACGGATCCGCTGATAGCTGAAGTTCTTGCCATTCGCGACGAAGTCATCTTCGCTTGTCTGAGAGGCTATGCAGATGTGGTTTTTGAGTCTGACAATTTGGAGATTGTGAATCTCTGGAATTCGCGCCAAACATCCCGTGCGGTGATGGCGCCTATCTTCTTAGAAATTGGGGAGCATGTTCCTTCTTTTAAGTCCTTTGTAGTTCAACATGTTGGTAGGGCAGGCAACGTCTCCGCTCATCTCTGTGCAAAGCAAGCGAGCACTTTAGATGTTACGGAATGTTGGCTTGAGTCTACTCCTAGTTTTCTTGTAACCAGCCTCCTAGCAGATTCTGCTGGTGCTGTCGATGTTGAATAAAGAGCTCCCGATTTACTCTAAAAAAAATGCCACCGGTCGAGTGGAGCTCGAGCGCGAAGCAAATCGAGCTTGACTTGACAGATAATCTTTTTTCCTTTTTTTTTAGCGAGGAACAGGGCACAACACTCCAGCTGCTGCCCGTCATCAAACAAATCTTTTTTTTGCGTTGGCGCTTTATACATGAAAGCTAGCGCAATTGTACGGGATCACAAATTCACAGCCGCCCCTTCACTAGATTCCCTCTTCTTCACGAGTTCGCTGGACACTGCAACGTACTCCCATATATACGGGTTGCCCGGGCAGGTTCCCCTACCCAGATTCGTCTTCTGTCGCCGCTCTGCAACGTACAAGAGATTCCGCCGTCGGGACTGGTCGGCAAAGTGGTAAGAACAGAGTTTCAGCTGCTGCTGTTGAGGAACCTTACTTCAGCGTGGAGCTGCTACCTTGCTTCAGCTGCTGCTGTTGAGGAACCTATGAGCTTCTCGCCGCGTCACATCTATATATAAGGAGAGCAAAACATGCAACGTGAACAAACAACGTGGTAAGGAATTATCGTCTACGTATGCATGCGTACGGCTGTTTCATCCCGAAATCGCAGTATATCGCACCGAGCAGCGATGGAGGAATCTCTTTACGATTCTGTTCTTACCACTTCCCCGACGAGTCGATTAAGCAGCGATGGAGGAAGCTCTTTACGATCGCCGAGCGGCGACAGAGGGGAACCTGCCCGGGTAACCCGTATTTAGGTGCTCCGGCGTAGTCGGGTCAGCTCATCGAGCGATGATGCCATCAAACCGTTCTGACCACACAACAGGACCTGTATGGCCCACCTAATGTCGTGGTTGAATCCAGTGGATCTCGGCTAAGGGGTGCGAGCTGTGGATCTTAGCTTGGTGGTAATAGGACAAAAAAGGGAAGCAATGTTTACACAGGTTCAGGCCCTCTCGAAGAGGTAAAACCCTGATACATCCTTTGATGTAGACAGCAGTACAGGGGGTTCGGGTGCTATTATCCGACATGAATATGGTGCTTGCATTGCGGCTTCATGCAATAATATCCCCTTTGTAGAGGATGCAGCGACGACTGAAGCTCGAGGATTGAAGAATGGGCTCATACTGGCAAGTAATGTTGGTTGCAACAAGCTGGAGATCGAAGCTGACTGTATGGAGGTGATCGAAATCATGAACAACGGCGGAAACTCTCTTGGCCCAGCAGTAGCAATATATGAGGAATGTTACTTTCTTTGTCGTAGTTTTACTTATATTAGTTTTCATCATTGTCCTAGGAAGGCCAATATGGCGGCAGATTTGTTGGCTACAAAGTCGGATCCCTCACGAACAATTGTTTGGAATGAGGCTTCTGACTTTTTGCTCGATGTACTTTCAAACGATGTAGCCCTTTTTTCACATGAAATATAAACTGCCATGATGGCTTTTTCCTAAAAAAAAGTACAGGATGATCTACCTCGAGATCGTTTGTGTATATCCTAACCCTACGGACCAAACGTCTAAATCCCTCTACTTATATAGACATCAGGGGTATCTAGGGTTACATATAGGTCGGTTGCATCTAGGGATAAACATGACGATGATTCAAAACATGCCTTGAAGTGTACACAAGTCTTCGGAGGATTTCATCTTGAGTACGCCGTGGATCATGGTAAACATGGCCCATTGTTCGTTTGTCTGGGGATTGTTGACCCGTCCCAATGACTGGTATGCCACCCCTAGTCCAGGGCACTGTCAAAAGGTCTCCACCAGTCACAAATCTTCCAAGGCGGCGCCTTCAAAAAGGAACCAATGTCGAAGGCGCCGTCGCCGCCCACCGCTGTTAGGGATTTCACCCGGGAGACAAATGGCATGGTGGAGGTAGAATCATATATGACGAACGACTTCATGGAGAAGAGACGGCGCCCTCGAGTATCGCCGCCGTCGCCGTCGACCAGGGCCGACTAGGGATTTCACCCGATTTGAATCCCCACTTCTAGCTCTATCCAAGGTCTAGCAAGCATCGAGATGCTGATCCGTACTGAGGATCACATCACATCCAAGGAGAAGGGGAAGAGGCAACCAGGGGCCAGTTCTCTCGGCAGCTTGAAAAATAAGCCGCCTCCTCCCCAACTTATCTTGTATGCCATCTTTTTTATTCATTGGGGCATCTAAACTAGTTATGAGAGAACTATTTTAGAAGTCTCAAAAAATTGAGGAGCGGCTTATTTTCTAAGCTAGGGAGAGGCATCTTATTTTTTAAGCCGCCCAAAAGAACCATCCCCAGATCAGACGTCGTTGGACAGCCACGTCCATCGGGTGCCCGCCAACCTACCGCTCACCGCGGAGTCAAGCCCACTCCAGACACAGGGGGCTTCCACCTCTGGGTGAATCAAAATGGCCCCCTTCCACTTTCCTAGGCTGCGGCAATGGGAAATCACTCCCATGTCACCCCCCCGGG
>NC_041384.1:740679512-740686345 GCF_002162155.2 Triticum dicoccoides
CATCCAATACTCATTATATCTGATTAGTATTGTTTGTTAATATTTTGTTTTCTTACTTGTCTTCATAAATCAATTGCTGCCAGGTTTGTACACTGTTATGTTAGTTTAATCTTTTTCGCAAAAAAATGTCAGTTTAATCCTGTCAGATTATAGTATTGAGACAAAACTCAAAACATTGTGCATTCAATGTAGTAGACTGCAAGGTGTGATTAGCCTAGTAACATACACCCTATGTTCATGAATGTAAGATGTTTTCGCACTTTAATTTAAACTTTCAAAATGTCGAACATTCGTGAACATATGGTGTAATAACACATATTTTTGGGTTGTTAATTTAAATTAAGATGAATAATTAAATTTGTATTATATGGTCTGTAGGCGCGCGCAGCTGTCTCGCTTACGCCCGCTCTCGGGGCATGACAATTAAAGTGGTATTAGATCTCTAGGTTTTAGGTTGCACTGGGATAAATGGGTAATGTGTCAAATAGATTTACGACTAATTGGCAACTGAAGAAAATCTGGTTTTAGCATTTGTAGTCTTACTCTATCATTGAATCTTTTATTATGGGTCGTATGAACTAAATATATTTGAGCAAATAAACTTTTGTTTTGCTTTATTTTCTATGTTATCCGACTAGTAGAAAAGTTTGCAAATTTTACGTCGCTTACTTTTGATTAAACAGTAACATGTTTTGTCGTAGGATATCCGGCGAATGAAAAATAATGTTAGTTCCTAAATATTTGGTGACCAATTTTTTTTTTTTTTGCAGGAGACTTGTAGTTAACCAGATATAGAAAATAAAATGCTCTATGCTCTTTTTTTCTTTCTTTTGCGTCTGCTCTATGTTGTTTGTTGTTGGGGTAGTAAAAAAATTAGCCAGCTAGTCACACAAATTGCATATTTTGGCTGTTATCCAAATTAATTCTTGGACATACTTTACAACAAATATCGCATGTAGTGCTGAAATATGTGCAATCAATAAAATGGTGCATCGTAAGAGATTTCGAGGACGAAATTCTTATGAGGGTAGGATGTAATAACTCGTATTTTTGGGTTATTAGTTTAAAATAAAAAGAATAATTAAATTTGCATTATCTTATATATAGGCGTGCGGCGGCTGTCTCGCCTAGGCCCCATCTTGGGACATGACAGAGAGAGTACAAGATAAACCATTTTAGGCATTGCGAACCAACCTATGGTTGGATGGTTAGAGGAACTGTGGTATCCTCAGCCCATCAGGGTTCAAGTCCTGATGCTCACATTTATTCCTGAATTTATTTTAGGATTTCCGGCGATGCGCATTCGATGATATGTCGACTCAGTCTCTCGGAGGTGCTCATAAGGTAGGGTGTGCATGTGTGTGTTCATAGAGGTGAGTTTATATGCGTTTATCGGAGCACTTGCGTCTGTACTGTGTTAAAGAAACATTTTAGGCATTTTTATTTTGCCTCAATGAAAGCAAAAGTGTTATGGCCCGATTAGCGTGTACTGATCATTGTCTCGTTTTAGTCCCAAAAAGGGGAAGTCAAAGATGCCCATAGACTAAACACACAAAAGAAGACACCCCACCAAACCTACTCGCTAGAGGCCTAGAGCTCTGCTGATCCAAACGCTTGGGCGACTTTTTGTGGAACATAGCCGCTCGGGTCCGCAAAAATCCGGGGACAAATTCCACCACTGCTACATTTCTCCTACAGTAGCCTTTTGGCCTATCTAAGAGCGTCTGACCAGTCTACACGCATGCCCTTGGACTGCTCGCGCTCGGCGCAGCTACCTACCAGCACGCATATAAATATGCCAATGGCATTGGTTCCCAACACACACAAAACACAAGCTTCCTTCAACCATGGCTCTCAGGAGGACCGGGGCTGCGTTCCTGTGCGTGATCCTGGCCACGGTCGCGGTCGCGCCGGCGCGGCGCAGGCCGTGCTCGCCGCCAGAGGTACCAACTGTTGCTTCTCTATTTCATTTGCCTAATTGTCCATTGGTGCTCACCGGTTCGGAAGAACAATCTTTCAGTTCAAGTGTCTAGTTCTTCTTCTCTTGTTTTAAGAAATTTGTATAAACTCAATCTGATGAGATGTCCTGCCTGCCTGGGCGTGAACACCACTGCAGGTGATTTAAGCACTGTGAAGCGAGACAGCATGACACCGTATCGGAATATCTACCAGGCACCTTCTTATGCGGCGCCGACGGGGCCACTCCCAGGATATCCTCCTCCAAAGTAGTCTGGAGCCTTGGAGGCGATCGACAGTTGAAGCACGGGAATACAAGTGCAGCGAGTATGAATAAATTAGTTGCCGAGGGTGTACTCGGTGTTGATATATAAACATAGTGATGCACTGATGCTCGATTGTACATCGTTCCATTCACCTCTCCGAATAAACGCCACCGAATGACTCTGTTGTTAGTCGTTCTTTTCAGATTTGTGAGGGTTTGTGTCCTGCTTAGAAAGACGAGACGGCGGCGGCTCCCTGAAGATGGAATAAAGGTCTTCCCGCCTAGCTCCCGTTCCAGTGGTGCGTCTAACATCGTTGGTGGGCGTGTGGAGGTGTGTCTCCGGCGGATCTATCCTCGGTGGATTTGCTCGGATCTGGTTGTTTTTCGTCTATATTCGTGCGTCTTCGGATTGGATCCTTTCGATCTACGTTATCCTTCATCGATGGCGGTTGTTGTTCTGGTGCGCTGGTCCTATGAGGCCTTAGCACGACGACTTCCCGACTGTCTACTACAACAAGTTGTGCCCGACTCCGGCGAGGGAGGGCAATGACAGCGGCGCGCCTTCGGTTCGCTTCAGTGCTTGTAGTCGTCGCTAGATAGTCTACGGACCTGGATGTAATTTTTATTATTTCTGGTGTTTGTTATACCGCCATGATTAACGATGGATAGATTGAAAAATTTTCGAAAAAAATGACATATGCATGTGTGCTTGCCGTAGGTGCATGCGCACAGGCCAGAGTCTGTCCTGGTCGTTAAGTCGCTTTATGGGCAAAGTTGTTGTGTTAAATAAAAATGCAGCATGCATCAATGGATTAGTTACCGAGCCTGTACCCGCTATAGATACAACCATGGTGGTGCACAATTAATTACATATTATCATGTGCTTCCCATTTGCGAATATTCTTTTATTGCGAGAAAACTTCCAATCTATTTATCTTCGGTCATGAAGTACAACGAACATCAAATCACATCCAGATTTGTAGACCATCTAGTACTGAAGCAAGCCGTAGGCGCGCCGCCGTTATCATCCTTCCTTGCCGGATTCAACCAAAACTTGTTGTAGTAGATAGTCAGGAAGTCGTCATGCTAAAGCCCCATAAGATCAGTGCACCAGAATAGCAATTGCCCCCGACGAATAGTAGCATAGATCGGAAAGATCCAACCTGAAGAAACACATACGTAGACAAACTAGGACCAGATCCGAGCTATTTCACCAAAGACAGATCCGTTGGAGACACATCTCCACACGCCAACCGACGATACTAGGCACACCAGCCGGACAGGGGGCTAGGCAGTGGAATCTTATTTCATCTTCAGGCAGCCGACGACGTCTCATTTCCCTAAGCATGACATAAACCCTAACAAAGCTAGAAGGAACATCTAAAAACGAAGCTCTCCTGCCGACAAGGACCGGAATCCACCGTGTCCCATTTGCAAATAAACGCCGTGGAACGGCATGCATGCTTGTGGTGCGTGTTGTTCAGAGTCTATTGTGCTCCTCCAAGTTGTTTGAATCGCTTCACCACTATAACGCATCATATAGAATTACATGGAATTTTTCACAAGTCATGTGTTCTCTTACAAAAATTAATGTGGGTCTCAAGTGTCCGCGTGCTTTCCTACTGTCTACTACAATATTTTCTTTTCGAGCTCCGATAAGGAAGGGGTCATAACGGCAGTGCCCTTCGACAGGCTCCAGCGTTAGTTGTTGTTGCTAAGTGATCATTAGATCTAGATGTAATTTTTGTTATCATAATATCTAACTAGCACACCAGATCGTTTTGACAAAACTGCCGAACGACCTGGTTGCACTTCGATCTGGATCGCTCGATCCATACGGAGTGCTCTTTCCCCGACCTCCCGCACCGATTCCTTCGACCACGACGTCGCGCGTCGGCTCCTCCCCTGCCCCACACCCACACCATGCGTCGAAGGCCGACCTCCCGACAACCACCGTGCCCCAGCCATCTACCTCCTTCCTAAGCGCTGCCGGCCGGGCTGCCAACTACTACCGCGGACACAACCAACTACCTCCACCCGACGGTCCGCCGGCCCGGCTAACAACAACCACCGCGCCCCCAACCAACAGCCTCCACCCAATGCGCCGCCGACCAGCCTTCCGAACACAGACACAACCCCAACCCAACGACCTTCGCCCAACGCGTCGCACCCTGACTTCCCACTATACCAACAGCCGATGCAACCCTCTAGGCTCCATCCCATCCGCAATCACGCTCCACAACGACACAGAAATCATCGCGCCGTGTAGTTCCACTTCGCCGGAGTCTCTAGTCCACAGGAGGAGAGGTTGCCACCCGGTTGCCTGCCTCCGAGCATCTCGGTGGCCGGCCTTCGTGTGGCTCTGTGTCGTCCCTCAGCGATTCACCTCTTCAGGAGTTCCACACCAACAAGCTAGGGCTGACTACAGCGTCTCCGGAACTCCACCTCCACACGTACTTCTGTGCTCCACTCCACCTCTCCAGGAGTGTGACCATTCCGTTCCATGGCATCTCTGCCACCACCGACTCCCTAAGAGCATCTCCAACAGGCATGCTTCGCCTCGGCGTGGTATAATTCTTTTACAGCGCCAAAATAGTCTTTTTGCGCGCGGGAGCAACGAAGCGGTTTTCCAGATGCACAAAAACACGGCACCCAACACGGCAGCCCCACCTGCGTGAGCCCGCGCACACAATCTGGCGCCACAATTTTGCAACGCAGCAGCCCGCGCGCACACACGTGCGCTAAATCTTTTTGTGCGCCCTACATTTTACAGATTCTGCTAGAGCGTTGTTTTCTGTCTCCGACGCACAAAAGAAAATTGTTTTTAGCTCGTGAGGCATTTTTGAATGCAGGTTGGAGATTGTTTAAGTCCATCCCACTGCTGCCCAGGATCCCCGTCCCTATTGCCACCATATGAAGCGCTCGCGGTTCGCGTGCATGCGCATGGGACTTTGCTACGTGAAAGCTACTGTTTTAGCCAACTTTGGATTCATAGTTGTCAGTGTCCTGCTTTAGTCAACTCAACAGGAAGCTCACGATCTGAGAAAACAGTGGGAAACTTCATGTTTCTGCATATTGTGTTGTGTTTGCTTTCGTGCCCCATGGGTGCTTGTTTAATACCTATAAGGCTAAAGTTATCGCGGTGTTTTTTGCATTGATGGTTTTGATTTGTGATAAAACTATTGAAAACATACGGTAGTAACTTATGTGTAAATAGGATGCTAATATAGACACTGGATACCTGCTTGCTTATGTACAAAACAAAGCAGTAACTTTTGAACAGGAGGAAATTGCTGTCGAAAAACATACCCTGGTAACTTCAGTATAAATAGCATCATAATATACGAAGCGCGGACCTGATAACTTCGTTGAGACACCAACGTAACTTTGATGGGGAAAAGTTGTTCAAAAACCATACCGACGGGGAAAAAGTTGTAAAAAAAAACTTACCCCGATAACTTATATTTAAATAGCATGATAATATATGAAGCGAAGACTAGATGATTTATATGAAAATAACATGGTAATATACGAACTGCATACCCCATGACTTAAGTGCAAAAACCATGGTAACTTTGACCAAATAAAAATTAGTTGTTGAAAAACATGACCCGGTAACTTAGGTGAAAATAGCACGGTAATATCAGAACCACATGTATGATAACATACTTACAAACACCGCGATAACTTTGACGAAAGGGAAAAAAGTTGTTGGAAACATAAGCCCGTAACTTACGTGAAAATAGCATGATAATATACAAACCGCATACCCGATAACTTACATATAAACACCATGATAATTTGACCAAAGGAAGAAAAGTTGTTAAAAACACCCCCGGCAACTTATGTGAAAACAGCACGGTAATATATAAACCACATACCAGATAATTTACATACAAATATCACGCTAACTTTGACCAAAAAGAGAAAAAAAATTGTTCAAAAACATTCCCTGATAATTTATGTGAAAATAGCACGGTAATATATAAACTGTATCCCCAATAATTTACATGCAAACAACGTGGTAACTTTTAAAAAGGAAAAAGTTGTTAAAAATTTGACCACTGGCAACTTATGTGGAAATAGCATGATAAATTGCATACCATACTCTTAATAACTCATGTAGCCCATACATGGTAACTTTTGACCCGAAAAAAAAAGTCGGTGGAACATACCAACATGGAACCTAGTTTCAAAGGTCTCGTTGCGGCGAACCTTTTATGTGTAAACGGTTCCGGCATCGGACCGACGGTTTGAGCTACAAAATATTTTGAATTTCTGGAATATTCACTAGTGCAGAACCGGGCAATAGCACCGGTTCGTAAGGCCCTTTAGTGTTGGTTCCATAACCGGCACTAAAGTGTGGGCACTAAAGGCCCCTCCCTTTAGTACCGATTCAGCACGAACCGGTGCTAAAGGGCAACCACGTGGCACGAGCCAGCTCCGGGGGCCGGGAGCCCTTTAGTACCGGTTGGTAACACCAACCGGTACTAAAATGTTTGGGTTTTTTTTGGTTTTATGATTTCTTTTTCATTTAATTTTGTGTTTTCCATTTTAATTCTTTTTCGTTTGCTGGTATTTTACGATACTACACATTGTACACGTTATGCAT
>NC_041384.1:740686486-740686910 GCF_002162155.2 Triticum dicoccoides
AACCACGTGGCACGAGCCAGCTCTGGGGGCCGGGATCCCTTTAGTACCGGTTGGTAACACCAACCGGTACTAAAATGTTTGGGTTTTTTTTGGTTTTATGATTTCTTTTTCATTTAATTTTGTGTTTTCCATTTTAATTCTTTTTCGTTTGCTGGTATTTTACGATACTACACATTGTACACGTTATGCATATATATATATATATATATATATATATATATATATATATATATATATATATATATATATATATATATAGAATTTCTAGTAGAACCAATCATATATATATCATCAATGTCTCACAAACCACCATATTAATTCACACATACACACATGTATAGCTATATACAATTTCTCCTACATATGCATGTTGCCTTCGGAGCTAGTGGCATTAGCCTAATTGGTGCCTTCGGAGCACGATGAC
>NC_041384.1:740686920-740688958 GCF_002162155.2 Triticum dicoccoides
TATGCATATATATATATATATATATATATATATATATATATATATATATATATATTTTCTAGTAGAACCAATCATATATATATCATCAATGTCTCACAAACCACCATATTAATTCACACATACACACATGTATAGCTATATACAATTTCTCCTACATATGCATGTTGCCTTCGGAGCCATTGGCATTAGCCTAATTGGTGCCTTCGGGGCACGATAACAATTGGAAGTGGTTCATGACCTGGTTGATGGGGGCGGTAGCGGGTAATAGTATTCTCCCTTCGGATTTATGACCTGGTCGAGCAAAAATCCCGCTATTTCCTCTTGAAGTGCTTCTACGCGCTCCGTTTCTAGGAGCTTGTCCCGCACCTCTGTGAACTGTTAAGAAGGAGATCAATATGCATGTGTATTAGTTGTGTGACTAGATATCGATAATGGTGTAAAAATTGTGAATAGTGTTCTGACAAGCGTACCCATTCCTGTCTTTGAGATCTGCTCTTTTCGGACGCCATCATGTGAATGTTCTCGCAAACGCAGAATGCACACAGATCAATCCCCTGCGCCTGCTTCAGGGCCTTAATTACGAGAATGGAATTTAATTTGATCAGATAATAATTAATCAAGCATGATAATATCTTCAACTCATTTAAAACATGTGATGATCACCAGATGCCTGCTTATATAAATATATATACCTCGCCGGTCTTTGTTGTTTCAGGATCAACATGTTCTTCGTCATCGTCATAATCGTAGTTCATGACTTCATCAATTCGGTCGTCGCGATCGAATATCATATCACCCTCTCCGGTGTTGTTTAGAAATTCGGAGCCGTCATAATCTTCTTCATTCTGATCATCATCTGGCCCGCGTATCATATCGAACATGGTCTGTTCTCCCTCTCTGTCGGTATTGTCCGCCATAGCTTTTATTTAACTATGCCAAAAGAAATATAAAACAATTTAATATTCAAATTACATCGTCTCGAATAATAGATATAATCTCGAATACATCGTCTCAAATAATAGATATAATCTCGAATACATCGTCTCGAATAATATATAATATTGAATAGTACATCACTGGCTAGGTAGCTAATTAAAGATCGAATACTACAGAAGAATCTAGGACACTCGCGGTTCCTGCGGCGCGGGCGGTGGACACCCAAAGAGAAGGAACCCTCACAGGATCATAGCTGAAGTGAGATCCCTGAAGAAACTGCCAGGTATTGGAGAACCTGCCGCCCTCTAACGCAACCATGTAGCGATGGACGTGCTCGTCCTCCTCCCTGACACGGCGACGTACCACCTCCGGCGGGGCCGGCTCCCTCCGCACCGAAACTGGCCCACGCGAACGCCACCAGACGAGATCAGGGTCGACGACGGGACCCGGGGCCGGGTTCCTTATCAAGCGGCGCGCCCCTCCAGGCAGCACCTCCCAGTGCCAGCCCGGCGGAGCCCAGTCCCGGAAATGAGTCAGTCGGACGTCGTCGTGGACGGGTCGATGGCGAGGATGCGGGCCGGGCATCATCGAGAACAAATACTAGCTATATGCCCGCAAAAAGTAACATTTTTTTAATGATTGGATTTTGATAACTAAAATTTCTAACATTTCTATATAACACTAATTATGCTATCATTGCATATGTCAAAATTCTATATGTTATTTCACACTAATTAAGCATCTAACACTAAAAACAGAAAACACAACTTTTATACATCCATTAAAAAACTGAAAAACAGCATTATATAAAAAATTTCCATACTAACTAAACACTAATTATATCCATCTAACATGCATTCATACATATATACTAGTGAAAAAAAATAATCTAAAAAATCTAAACTAATTAAACATACAAAATACGTATATACTAATATATACATGCATTAATTCATACATATGTATGTGTGTGTGTGTGTGTTCATCATGCTTGTGTGTGTGTGTATGGGCTCGGGGAGTGGCGGCGCCCATGGTGGCCGCCGGGGGCGAGGGAGAGGGGTTAGAGGGGGAGAGCTCACAGCGGGGCGACGGCGACGGCGAG
>NC_041384.1:740689527-740696662 GCF_002162155.2 Triticum dicoccoides
GGGGACGGCGCGACGGGGACGGGCCCGGGGCGGCGACGGAGACGAGGGCGGCGACGGGGACGGGGGCGGCGACGGGGACGGAGGCGGCGACGGCGACGACGTCGATCGATCGGGGCGTGCGGGCGGTGCTTCAATAGGGGAAACAGAGGAAGAAACAGAGGGAGAATGAAATTTTCGTAAGTGTTGTATATATAGAAGGCACCTTTAGTACCGGTTGGAGCCACCAACTGGTACTAAAGGCCTGTTTTGGCCAGGCCAAGCGGCGGGAACCGCACCCCCTTTAGTACCGGTTGGTGGCTCCAACCGGTACTAAAGGCCCCCCTTTAGTACCGGTTGGTGCCACGAACCGTTACTAAAGGGGATGCGCTGGCGCAGGTGCGGTGCGCAAGTTTAGTCCCACCTCGCTAGCCGAGGGGCGACCGCACTGGTTTATAAACCCCCGTGCGGTAGCTCTCTCGAGCTCCTCTTCAAAGCAGGCCTACTGGGCCTACATGTTCTGTGCTGCCCTGTTGGCCTACTGAGCCTTTGCGGGCCTGCATCCTGGCCCAACAACAGGTTGGTTTCTAGTCGTATGCAGGCTGCTCTGGCCTAGTAGGCGGGCTTTTTTTTATTTTTTTGCTTTATTTATTTTTGAGTTCTTTTTTTGTGTATTTAGAGTTTCTTTGTGAATATTTTTGCTTTAGGTACAAAAAAATACAAACTTTCTGTTAGTGCCCGTAGTTTTCAAATTTGAATAGTTTAAATTTTGAATTATTTGAAATTAGGGTGAATCACTAGTTTGTGAATAACTTAACTTTCCTTGTCAGATACACTCTTCTCTGCCTTCCATTGCAGCAATTCCAGTGTGGTGCCCAGCTTTTTCTTGTCACCTACGCAATTCGGGTACAACAATTTTTTGTGATCCTCTAACATGCGCTGCAACTTCTTCATCTCCAAATCACTTGCGCAGTTTCTGTTTGCATCGGCAATGGCCCGACCTAGATCATCAACGGGCTCATCTGATGCCTCTTCTTCAGCTTCTTCCCGCATTGCCGGCTCAGCTTCTTCCCACATTACCGGCTCAGCTTCTTTCCCCATTGTTGTATCATCGTATTCAGGGAACCCATGGCCAGGATAGCTGTCGTCGTCCTCTTCTTCTTCATTGTTTTTCATCATAACCCCTCTTTCTCCGTACTTGGTCCAAACATTATAGTGGGCATGAAACCGGACTTAAACAGGTGGACATGAATGGTTCTTGACGTAGAGTAATTGTGACCATTCTTACAGCCAGCACATGGACAAGGCATAAAACCATCCGCCCGCTTGTTTGCCTCAGCCGCAAGCAGAAAAGTATGCACGCCCTCAACAATTTCACGGTCATTTAGCTTTCTAAACAATTAGGTAAATGACCGAAAAACAACGAATGATGTCAGAACATGTTGGAAATTGATGATGTCGCTTTGAATGCTGCATACTGAACACAAAAGAAGTCCGGAGTTCAAATAAGTTATTAAAAATAAAAAAGAGGTGCAATGCTGGTTAATTTGCTTCAAGCCATTCGAAATAGTGTAGACTGCACTGCACATAGCTCAGTGCAATCTATGCTATTCCGCAAGGCTTGAAGCTAATCAACATGCAGGTGAGCATTGCAACTCTTTGTCATTGTCTGTGCACTCACGGCTTATAAACCGCTCATACTGCCTCTCTCTTGGCGAGGTGGGACTAAAAACCTGCTTACTAAGAAACTCTAGTACCGGTTCAGGGTATGAACCGGTACTAAAGGTCTTCGTGGGGGCCCCAGCCTGACCATAGCCTCACACAGTCTCATTAGTATCGATTCGTGGCATGAACCGGTACTAAAGGTTGTCCATGAACCGGTACTAATGATGCCCGCCCGCCTAGCCGTTGGAACCGGCACTAATGGTCACATTAGTGCCGGCTCAAATTCAAACCGGCACTAATGTGCTTCACATTTGACCCTTTTTCGACTAGTGATTAAGAATCTAGGATGACATATATTTTTTTTCCTCTAGTGCATACATGCATGTGCATGTGGAGAAGGGTGGGAGAACCATTTTCATGCCCCAGGTAACTTATGCGGAATTACCACGGTAACTTGCATACCACAGGTGTGGTAATTTATATATCTTAGGCGTGGTAACTTTTGACCTAAAAAAAGTCATGAGAACATACTGGGATTTAGTTTTGAGGATCTCGTCGCGGCGAATCTATTACGTGAAAAGGTTTACCATCGAACAAATTGTATGAGCTACAAAACATTTTAATTTTTTGAAATAGGGAGAATCTAATACGACACCAGCTTTTTTTGTTCTCTAGTGCATGCATGTAATTAGAGGAAGGAATGCACATGAAAAGAGAGTGAGGTGTTCTAATGCATTCATGCGTGTAAATTAGAGGCAAGAAAGGAGAAGGTGGTTGTTTTTCTTATCTGTCACACGTGTGCCAAATATTTTGGTCCTTCTGTTATTTCTAGTGTTCCTTTTTGTGCAATGATAGATCGGAAGTTTTCCCCGCCTAACTGTATCCAAAGTGCTTCTACAATCATTTCTTGTTATCTCTTAGGAGTACACCCCCCTTTTTTTTTCTAACTTTGAAGTTTTGCGTCACATCCAAGCAGCTAGTATAATTTCATTTTTATTTACTATGCATATTAACTTTGACCTAAGTTAAAATTTATAATGTTTCACCAAGTTTAGAGAAAAAATATTAACTTTCACAATAAATAGTATGTATAGTGTGAAAATATATTCAATGATGTTTCTAAGGGAAATTTTACGATGCATCGCAATACACCAGAACACATGTATTATATGGGCGATCCGACGGATGAGACTAACTGAGCCTTATTAAAGCCCAAGGGTACTTTTGACCGAAAAAAATTATTTAAATTTAATTGGCCCAATTAAGTCTAGGGGTATTATCATCCTAAAATATCTAATCAACTTAACTGCATTAACATAGCACTTAATTATACCTGAAAGACATCATGTGTGGTTATTTGAATTCAGGTTTGAGCATTTCCCCATCTCCTCTCGAGCCCTAGTCTCTGGCGAACACATCGCCGCCCTCGATTGCCGCCGATCATTGCCGAGCGCACTCGTCGTGGCACTCCCTCCTCCTCCTCCTCCTCCTCCTCCCCCTCCCTCGCACGGGATCTCCCTCGGGTTATGCGGTGCCAAATCTTCCAAGGAGCCGCCTAATCCCCTCCTTCCCTAATTCCACGCCCCCTTCCCCGACGCGAGGCCAAATCATCCTCGTCGACGTGCATCAATTCTATCGCGCCGGATCTTCGCATTGACATATGAGATGTAAGTACCCTAGCCATCTCTAATCTTGTCTAGTCCCTTCTGCATAGTGCCGATAGGATCAGATTTGAATAGGTTTGAGGATATGTGATATGAGAAAGTTTTAAATAAATTTTGATTGAAAGAAAGTGTAATTTGGATTTTGTTAGGACATATTTTGGATTTATATTTATGTGGCATGAGAAAATTGTCAACAAATTTTGATTCAAAGAAAGTGTAGTTTGGATTTAGTTATGATATAATTTGGACTTAGTTAGGAGATATATTGGATTGAGTTTGGAGTTATTTAGGATTTATGTAGGAGATATTTTCGATTGAGTTTGGAGTTATTTTGGATTTGTTTAGGAGATATTTTTGAATTGAGTTTGGATTTAATTAGGTGATATTTGATCTATGAGGCTGGATTTATCAGGGCATGATTAGTCACGGCATTTGAAGGATTTGTGGACGATTAAAGCAATGAATTTAAACAAATCTGCATACATGAAGAAATAAGAAGCTTTGGGAAGGAACAAGAGAGGACACCAGGTGGCGCACCACCAGGGCGTGTGAGGCCCACCTTCCACCTAAACTGGTTTATTCCACTTTCTTTTTATTTTTTATTTTCTATATCTTTTTCATTTCTTCGTTTGCATTATATATTCCTTTTTTCTTTTCTATTTCATTTTTTCTTCTTTTTTCCCTTGTTCATGTTTGTTTCTTCCTATCATTCTCCTTTCATTATTCTTTTCTTTTTCATTTTTCTTCTATTTTTTTATTTTCTATTTTCCATTTTTCATGTTGCAATCATCTATTAAATTCATATAGTTTTTTTGAAATTGTGAATGATATTAGAAATCACAAATATTTTTAGAATTCATGAACTTTTTTTAAAATCATGAACAATTTTCAAATTCATGAACAGTTTATGAAAACTTGACCAATCTACAATGCGCATCTATTTCATCATCTCCGACTAGATCAGTAGCCGCATAACGCACGGGCTCTGCCGCGCGTCAACACGCTGGTAGGCGGCCGATAGCGCGGTCATGCATTGGCCTGCCGTCGCGCGCCTGCGCGGGCGTGCTGCATGGGCGCGCGCCTCCGGTCACCGTTGCCCCGCTTTAGAGTTGCTCCTTGCATGCAGAGTTAATTGTAAGACACTACCACACTTCGGCATGTCATAACAAATCAGTACCAATAGTTATTTTTTTTTTGCCATGCAGTGCCAACTCTAAGCCTAAGTGTTGCAAAACGGTCTGACAGCCGTATAACAACGTATTGACCACGTATCTGACAGACGGGCCCTCCTGTCAGGTGCTGACGTGGCATATATTTTTGCAGAAAAGCCCCTTATTCTATACTTAATAATATAAATGCCCTTTTTGCGGGGGAAAAGGTCCCTGTGAGAGAACATTTTTTTCCTACCCAAGTTTGCACCGAGCTGGACTCGTTTGAAAGTTTCCGTTGAAGTTCGCAAATAAATAAAACAAACGAAAATTCAGGCCACTACAGCCGAGCGACGCTCCTGATAGATGACAGGCGTCACTTTATTTATACAGCACAGCAACGCTGGGCCGTCTGGTTAGGCCCAGCGAGGCCAGCACTTTATTTTTTTCGTTTCGCGTTTTACTAGCCCGCATGCCCGGCTCGTTCGTTGCCCAGATTTCTTGCTTATGCTTTTTTTCCTTTTCTGTTTTTGGCTTATTTTTAGTGTTTTCTTCTTTTCTTTTGTTTTCTTTCACTGGGTTGGTTATTTTACTGGATTTTTAACATACTTACTAAATATTTTTAAGGTAGGCTTAAGTATATGATGAACATGTTTTCAAATACATATGAACCTTTTTTAGTGTATGCTGAAGACTTTTTCTGCGCATAGTCAACACTTTGTAATGCATGATGAACTTTTCTTTACAAACGGTATTCTTTTAAATATAATGAACTTTTGGTAATGTATGTTGAACATATTTTGAATACGAATTGAACATTTTTGTAATATATGTTGAACAATTTTCTTAAGATATGATGAACATTTTAAATAATGCGTGAGATTTTTCTAATTTATATGGTGAACATTTATATATAATGAACTGTTTTGACAATGTGTATTTCAAAAACATGTTCAGCATGTATGAAAATTATTGTGTTAAAAAATTCTTGCATTGCAAAAAATGTTCAGCATTTCTCAAAATAATTTTTCAGACATGTTGTTATTTTTTTAAGTAACTGTGCGTTTAAAATAATACAATCAATATACAAGTAACTAAAAAAACTGTGTGCTGGGCATATAATTTTTTTAATAGTTGCGCATTTGAAAAATATAATGAGAATAAATAATAAGTGTGCATGCATGTCGTCCTGCGTGAAGACACATAAAATTTGGGTGCTTGACACTTATACGAATACTAATAAGTTTATGTAAAAAATGTATTTACACCCTGATAAAAAAAAGAGTAACTCAGTGTGCTGGCCTCGTTGGGCCTAACAGCCGGCCCACCGCTCATAGTCTAGTATAAAACAAAGTCGCCTCAAACATCACCGGAATATTGCATGGCGTGGTGGTTTGCGCGACCAGCCTCCGAACAAGAAGTCACAGGTTAGATTCCTGCTAGTGCGTAAATTTTCGTTCGTTTTATTTATTTGTCCGACTCGACGGAAACTTTCAAATAAGTCCGGCTGGGTGTTGAAAACTTGGGAACGAAAACAATCATCTCTGGTTTCCTCGCAAAGTAAGGTGCCTTTACGTGATTACTTGTAAAGCAAGGGGGTTTTCAGAAAAAAAAATGCCATGTCAGCACCTGGCAGGTGGGTCCGAATGTCACACACACTTTCAATACGTGTTATTATACGGCTGTCATACCGTTTTGCAATACTTAGGCTTAGAGTTGACAGTGTATGACAAAAGAAATAACCATCAATATTGATTCGTTACGACGTGCCGAAATATGATATTACCTTGCAATTAACTCTTGCATGCATATGTGTGCATGGGTCTTCTTTCACAACGCGTGACACGGATCTGCTTGCTTGCCCGACGTATGTCCCAGTCTGGTGCTCCTATCCCGTCGGTCGCGTTTGCGATCTGATCAGCCGACTGCACGTTGTAGGATTTTGTGAAGATTACAATCAAGTATATGCACATCTATCCGATCAATCAACGGGCTGCAACTACGTCGTCGCTTCGGATCACAGCGTTGCTGCCCTATGATTCTTCCCGTGTGGCTGCCCTATGTTGTCGTCGCCGTCATCTACCTCGATCATTTCGTCTACTCCGACAACTGTTGTTGACATCGACCCCACGCTGATGGACGCCACAATCGTCATCTACTTTTCTGATGGCCCCTCTGACTCCTTGACATGGCGTACAGCTCATGCAGGTCCCTTGTCTACACATGCCCAGTACTGGCAACACTGATGTGTGCCTTTGTCCACGACGTGTCCCCGGACCTGGCAAGCCTGGTGTGACGCTTCGCCAACTTTGTTTTCGTCTGTCTACGCACGTCCGGTGTTGGCAACACCGATGCGTGCCTCTATCTACATGTGTCCTTGGGCTTGGCAAACCCGGCACGACGCGTCGTCAACAACGTCTTCTTCCTGGCGTGCCACTACTTTGACACCACTACGCCCATGCTAACTCGGTGCCTCCTTGCGCCCACGGCTCCACGACGACTTCCTCGACACCGGCTACCCCGACTCGACATAGACCACAACGCTCTTCATACAGCTACCTCGACCACGGCTACACCACCCTACGCTCTCGGCTACCTCGACAAACGACACGAAGGGCTACCGCCTTGGTTGACCAACCTTGTCGGTTACCACTCCAGCCACAACTTCCGCACGGCATCGAC
>NC_041384.1:740697049-740710473 GCF_002162155.2 Triticum dicoccoides
TGTCTTCGGATTCTTCTCCAGTCTCATCATCTGCGTCGCTACCGTTGTGACTGCGGGGGATGTTGAGTAATGTGTTTGTATTGGAAATAGAATAGACTATGAAGTATCCTGGCTTGTCTTGTACTCCAAATAGATCATGTATTTCTATATAAATCCAACTATTCCACCAAACCTCTCTATCCCTTCTAACAGTATACATATACAAAGAGCCAATGTAAACTCTCCTACTACTAAGCATGCACAGAAAAATAAACATGTATTGCGGCAGCATTGAGTATTTGAGTGATTGCCCGGTCTTAAACCTGCATGGCTCCACCAGCGAGGATCACCATGAACACACCACATGAGCACTGTCTCTCCAGACATAGGCAGAGCTGGATACCACCTGCGGCCCGTCTGCCCCCGGTTCTTGCTCCTTGGTGGTTATTCCCGACGTGGGCGCCACAGGGTTGCAAATTTGACAATGAGAATCAACAGCGGCATGTGGTTTAGTGGGACGAGTTCCTTACATAGTTGGGTATGTCGAGCCCCATGGCGCCCGTCAGCATCTCTCTCGGACCCCTCTCAAACTCCCAAACCCATGCCCCTCCGTTGTCGCCCCCGTGCTCCCGCCGCAGGCCGCCTAGGAGACCGTAGAGAAGCGTGAGGACGCCGAGGGGTGGCAGGCATTGGCAGGATCGGGGTCCAGGGCGTGCGTCAACGAACAATTTAATGGGCCTGCCCAAGTTGGTCGAGGTGGGCGTGGAATGCACTCGCAGGCGAAACATAGGAGTGATGGGATGTGAGGCGAGGCTACAAGTCCGCTTTTGAGAGTAGAGATCTTATCAGATTATTGTATATTGAGACAGAGAATGGTGTTTTGGCTCTCTGCTCCATGGAGTCCGTTTTTTTGAAAAGTTCAAGATTTGAAAATTTTGGTTTTCAAAAGAATCTGAAAATTTTGTACAAGTAAATAATCATGTGAGGCATATGTGTGGTAAATTTCAGGATGAAATACGCTGAAATGCGATCTGTAGAAAAAAAACAAATTCATGGTCTGGAGAATAAATAGTATCATGTGTTAAAAAGTCCTAGAGTTGTCTCTTTTGCACAGCCCTTGTTTTGACCTATTTTGTCATGAAAATCTACACACTTGTGCACTATGTCTTCATCTATCTCTGTATTTTTTTAAGAATATTTTGAAATGTAAAAATATGAATTTTCAAGAATTTTGAATTTTGCATTTGGAGGCCTCCATGAAACTCGGCCTCCAGAAGCAATTTCCGATTGAGACAAAACTAAGAACATTGTGCATTCAATGTAGCAGACCGCAAGCTGTGATAAGCCTGGGGACATACAAGATAAAAACATTTTAGCGTCTTAGTTTGCCTCAGTGAAACTAAGAGTTATTGCCGGACCAGCATCTACTATTGATCATTGTCTCGTTTTAGTACCGAGAAAGGCAAAGTCAAAGATGCCCAGAGTCCAGAGACCATCTAACAAAAACAAAAAACAGACGCTAGATACGCTACCCACCCCAACAAACGTACCCGCTGGAGCTCTGCTGTTCCTAAGTATCAAGAAAAGTACGGACATGGTCGATCTAAACGCTTGAGTTAGATTTTTGGGCGACTTCCTGTGGAAAGAGCAGTAGTGTTTTGGACTATCTAGCTGCGTCTGACCTGTCTACGCATGCCCTTGGACCTGTACACGCGCACTGGTCATACTCGGCGCAGCTACCTTACCACCAGCACGCATATAAATATGCCAATGGCATTGGTTCCAAGCACAGAGAAAACACATAACTCCTCCCTTCCTTCAACTATGGCTCACCTTAGGACCTTGGCCGCATTCCTGTGCGTGATGCTGGCCTCGCTCGCGTTCGCCGCGCAAGGCGTGTTCGCCGCCAGAGGTATCAAACTCTCTATTTCATTTGCTTAGTTGTCCACAGTTTTTCGCCGGATCCGAAAGAACAATCTTTCAGTTCCAGTGCCTAGTGCCCTTTTCTTCTTCTGATAAGCTGTAACTTAATCTGACAAGATGTCCTGCTTCTGCTTGCTTGCTTGGGTTGAACGTCATTGCAGCTGCCAGCGTGAAGCGAGATAACTATGGGGGTGGCTGGGGCGGCGGTTATGGGGCGCCGACGGGGCGACGCCCAGGTTATCCTCCTTCAAAGTAGGCTGTGTCAAACATCATACATAAACGGGCCGGGCCATGTTGCCATGTTTATCACAAGATATGATAGAGATATAGACTAAGAGGTAGTTTGTATGAGATATTCATGTAACCATCTTCTCCTTTCTTCTCTCCCAAGTCTTATCTCTTGTAACCGCATGTTGTATGCCTCTAGGGTTTTGGCTCCCTACTATATAACATGAAACACGTCGCCCCAGCAGGGCAAGACGTTTACCGCTCGCACATGGTAATCAGAGTCCCTCTTCTTCAACTCATCTAGCTACCAGAACCACCTGTGCCGAAGCCACACCATGTCTTCCTCCTCCGGCGCTTCCTTCCAGCCTAGTCTCAATGGCCAGGTCACCGAGAAGCTATCCTGCACGAACTACGTGCTATGGCGCACGCAGATCATACCCCAACTGCGTGGCACCGGGGTCTTCGGCTACATCGACGGCACCCAGCCGGAGCCGGCAAAGCTCCTCATCACCACCGACAAAGAAGGCAAGGAGACTTCAACGCCCAACCCTCTCCACCCAACCTGGGTCCGGGAGGACCAGCAGGTCCTTGGCTACCTGCTCAGCAACCTCACGAAGGAGGTGCTCCTCACGGTGACCACGGTCACCACCGCGGGCGCGCTCTGGACGACGCTCGCCGGCATGTACTCGTCACAATCGGTGAGTCGCATCAGCAACATCCGTACCTCTATCATCAATGCGCAGAAGGGCAACCTCTCCATCGCTTCCTACTTCGCCACCATGCACGGCTACGCCGGCGAGTTGGCCGCGGCGGGCAAAGCAATCCTCGACGATGAGCTCATCTCCTACATCATCCACGGGCTCGACGCCGACTACCAGCCGCTGATCTCCGCTCTGGATGCTCGTGTCACCCCCGTCACCATCGACGAGCTCTTCGCCATGCTCTCCAATTTCGATCAGCGGATGGTGCACTTCCACGACAACGTCGGCGGCGGCTTCAAGTACTCCGCGAACTCGGCTTCTCGTGGACGTGGCGGCTTCTCCCGTGGCAGGGGGAGGTCCAATGGAGGCGGCAACGGCGACGGCTCCAACTCCTGCAAGAGCGGGCGTGCTCCCACCAGCAACAGATCTCGCCGCGGGGGTGGCAATCCTCGCGCACGTCCTGATACCCCTCGGTGCCAGATATGTGGCAAGTTGGGACACACAGCAAAAGATTGCTGGTACCGCTATGAAGAGGACGACGACTCCTCTCAAGATGATGACAAGGTGGCGGCGGCTGCAGATGGCTCCTATGGAATCGACACCAACTGGTACGTCGACAGCGGCGCCACCAACCACATCACCAACGAGCTCGAGAAGGTGACCATGAAAGAGAAATACCGCGGCAAGGACCAAATCCACATAGCTAGTGGTGAAGGTATGGAGATTAGTCACATTGGTCATTCAAGTTTTAGTACCCCTTCTCGTAAAATCCATCTTAGGAAAATTTTGCATGTTCCTAATGCCGACAAAAGTCTTCTCTCAGTCCATAGAATTGCTCTTGATAATCATGTCTTCCTTGAGTTTCACCCTTACTTCTTTTTGATCAAGGATCATGTGACGAAGAGAATTCTCTATCGAGGTAGATGCGTTCGTGGACTCTACCTGTTGATTCCGAAGCTTAGGAGACTGAATAAACAAGCTTGTGGTGCTATCAAGCTTTCGTCCACACGATGGCATGATCGTCTAGGACATGCGTCTTTTTCTTTAGTTGAAAAATTACTTAGAAAGAATAAGCTCCCGTTTGTTGGTGAGCGCAATATTGAAACTATTTGTGATTTCTGTCAACGAGCTAAGAGTCATGAGCTACCCTATCCTATATCCACAAGTGTGTCTACCAAACCATTGCAATTAATTTTTTCAGATGTTTGGGGTCCTGCCCCCAACTCAGTAGGTAGACATACGTACTATGTAAGTTTCATTGATGACTACAGTAAATTTTCTTGGATTTATCTTCTTAGGAAAAGATCCGATGTCTTTCAAGTTTTTAAGAACTTTCAAGCACTCGTTGAACGCCAATTTGATAGCAAGATACTTGTTGTCCAATCAGACTGGGGCGGAGAGTATGAGAAATTAAATTCTTTCTTTCAAACTCTCGGCATCTCTCACCATGTGTCGTGCCCCCACGCTCACCAACAAAACGGCTCTGCCGAACGCAAGCACAGGCACATTTTTTAGGTCGGTCTAGCGCTTTTAGCTGGCGCCTCCATGCCTTTGAAATTCTGGGATGAAGCCTTTCTCACCGCCGTTCACATCATTAACATGCTTCCTAGTCGTGTTATCAATAATGAAACTCCAGTAGAACGGCTACTCCACACCAAACCCGACTACATGTCTCTTCGTGTTTTTGGGTGTGCATGTTGGCCCAATCTTCGTCCGTACAATCAACGCAAACTTATGTTTCGGTCAAAGCAATGTGTATTTCTTGGGTATAGTGCCCAACACAAAGGTGTCAAGTGCCTAGATGTGTCCACAGAGCGAGTTTATATCTGCCGTGATGTTGTTTTTGAAGAAACAAAGTTTCCTTTCGCTGATCTTCATCCCAACGCCGGTGCCTTACTTCGCAAAGAAATTCTACTCTTGCCTCCTTCTCTCACCGGCCTTGATCATGGGGGAATTACTTGTGATGATTCAATGCCGACTAACCCTCCTAATGGTGCAACCGAGTTCTCTAGTGATGTTGCAGGAACAATCAGCGAAGAAAATGATGCAGAAAATGGCGAAAATGATGAAGAAAATGGCCCTCAAGTGCCATATTGGATGTGTCCAGATTTGGGGAACAAATCCCCCTTGGGATCGGCGCCGAACCAGTTGCAGCCCAGAAGATCCGCGCCGGGATCAGCGCTGGCAGACGCGCCAGACCTGCCAGCGACGTAATCTTTCGCGCGTGTGGACCAGCCCTCGACTGGCAGCTCGCCCGATGCCACGCGACGGCGTCCCAGTGGAGCGGGCGGCGTGCGCTTCCCCGACCAACCGCACTGCTACAAGAGGCGGGCCCAGGCGCGACCGACCGGCGCGGGATCCAGCGCTGACCCGACCAGCCAGGAGGGCGCGGGTTTCGGTGCTGATCCTTGTCGCCCCGCACAATCATTGGCTCATGATGAGCCGGCTGATGCGCCAGGATCTTCTACGGCTGATACAACTTCGCCATCACGCGCTAAAGCCACAGAGGATCTGGTGCGGGTGCCAGGCAAATCTGCCTCGGGATCGCCTGCGCCAGGGACTCCTGTGTGCGGCTCTGGATCTTCTGCGCCGGCTGATTCAGCAGTGTAGTCTAGGCGGCTCACACGGTTACAAAAAGGTGTTACTCAACCCCTTAATTACAAAAATCTAAGCAAATATGGTCTCGTTTGTTCTACAGATGAACATGCTGAACCAAGAACTCTGGATGAGGCACTTGGAGATGAAAAGTGGAGAAAAGCAATGATGGAAGAATATGTGGCACTGAAGAAAAATAAAACATGGCATTTGGTTCCCCCACGGCAAGGTAAAAATCTTATAGATTGCAAATGGGTGTTCAGAGTTAAGAGAAAGTCTGATGGAACTATTGATAGATACAAGGCTAGGCTTGTTGCAAAAGGCTTTAAACAGAGATATGGTATTGATTATGAGGATACATTTAGTCCAGTTGTAAAAGCTGCCACCATTCTCCTTGTTCTGTCTATTGCTGTCTCTAGAGGATGGAGTCTCAGACAGTTAGATGTACAGAACGTGTTTCTTCATGGTGTTCTGGAAGAAGAGGTGTATATGAAACAACCTCCTGGGTTTGAGAGCAAATCTAATTCTTCATTTGTGTGCAAACTTGATAAAGCACTCTATGGCTTGAAGCAAGCTCCAAGGGCGTGGTACTCCCGTCTTAGTCACAAGATGCAATCACTTGGTTTTGTTCCTTCCAAGTTAGATACCTCACTGTTCATTTACAATAAGCTCAATACTTGCATATTTGTTCTCATCTATGTTGATGACATTATTGTTACAAGTTCATCTAGTGAGGCCATTGCATCATTGTTGAAGGATTTAAGTGCAGAATTTGCTCTCAAGGATCTTGGAGATTTGCATTTTTCCTTGGGATTGAAGTGAAGAAACACAAGGAAGGACTTCATCTCTCTCAAGAGAAGTATGCTACTGATTTGGTCAGAAAGGCAGGACTGCAATGTTGTAAACCCTCCTTCACTCCATTATCCAGCTCAGAAAAGCTATCTCTCATAGAAGGGAAACTTTTGAATCAAGAGGACAGTACAAAGTACAGGAGTTTAGTAGGTGCACTACAGTACTTGACCCTAACGAGGCCTGATATCTCCTTTGTTGTTAACAAGGTATGTCAGTTTCTGCATGCTCCTACCACCGTGCATTGGACTGCTGCAAAACGCATTGTCAGATATGTTAAACACACCTTGAGCATTGGCCTTAATTTCAGCAAGTCACCCTCAACTCTGGTTAGTGCTTTCTCTGATTCTGACTGGGCAGGCTGTCTAGATGACAGGCGCTCCACTGGTGGATTCGCCATATTCTTTGGACCTAACTTGATTTCGTGGTGTGCAAGAAAACAGGCCACTGTGTCTCGATCTAGCACATAAGCAGAGTACAAAGCATTAGCTAATGCCACAACTGAAATCATATGGGTTCAATCAATGTTAAAAGAACTTGGCATACATAGTTCTCAAGCTCCATGTTTGTGGTGTGATAATCTTGGTGCTACCTACTTGTCTACAAATCCAGTTTTTCATGCCAGAACAAAGCACATAGAGATAGACTTTCACTTTGTTAGAGAAAGAGTTGCACGGAAACAGCTTGATATTTGGTTCATTCATTCCAGAGATCAAGTTGCAGATGGGTTTACTAAAGCCCTGCCTATCAGAAACTTTGAAGAATTTAAGCATAATCTCAACTTGATGAAGTTGTGATTAAGGGGGAGTGTCAAACATCATACATATGCGGGCCGGGCCATGTTGCCATGTTTATCACGAGATATGATAGAGATATAGACTAGGAGGTAGTTTGTATGAGATATTCATGTAACCATCTTCTCCTTTCTTCTCTCCCAAGTCTTATCTCTTGTAACCGCATGTTGTATGCCTCTAGGGTTTTCGCTCCCTACTATATAACATGAAACACGTCGCCCCAGCAGGGTAAGACATTTACCGCTCGCACAGGCTGGAGGAGATCGGTACTTGGATCACAAGAATACAAATATGACGAAGGATGAATAAGTTTGTTTGCCGAGCGTGTACTCGGTGTTGATATAAAACATCGTGATGCACCATAACTGTGTATCGTTATGTTTCCATTTTGAATAAGTGCCGTGGAGTGGCATTTGTGCTTCCCGTGCATCCGCGTCGGCCAGAGTCTGTCCTGGTCATATCTACTCGTTGAGTCGCTTCATGAACGAAGTTATTGCATCTCGTAAAAAAAGTTAATGTGTTATAAAAAATATGTAGCAAGCATGAATGGATTACTTACCCAATGCGGTCTCCCTATTGATATAAACATAACGATGCACAATTACATATTATACATATTTCCATTTGCGAATAAACGTCGGCATGTGTGCTTGTCGTGCATGTCGCCAAGAGTGTTCGGGTACATGCAAGTTTTTGAATCGATTCATAGTAACAATAAGTTGTCATATATCTCGGCGTTCAATTTTTGGCCAGTACTTTCTAACTTGAATGGACAAACGAAGGAGAAGAAAAGCCGTGTCGAGTTTACATGTGTCATGTGTTGCGTTAAAAAATCGAATCCATTCTCAAGTGACCGCATGATTATACCTAATTCCTTGTAAACTCTCAGGAGCGCACCCTTTTTTTTATTTACTAACTTTGAAGCTTTGCGTCTAACCCGGCAGCTAGAATATTCTTAACAAACACATGTGCTCGGGGTTCCCCAAGACTTCCTGCGACAAATGGTGTAAGAGCAAGTATGATAGACATGTTTTTTTTTACTTATGTGGAAGAGTTGTGGTGAACTAGCTAGATACCGTGCATTGCTACGGAATTATAAAAACAATAATAGATTGAGGTACTTATGTTATTAGCATGCGTGTGAAGCTAAGTTTTTATCCTCTTATGGCAAGCGTCCACGTCGTCATCTTTGCACCTCTTTGGCTTCTTACTCTCATTTAAATTGTATGTCTTCTTTTATGTGTAAGAAAAGAAGCATTTAAAAAAATGTTAGAATCAGATACATAAGTTTTCTATAGTCTGGGTTAAAGAAAGATAGTTTTAGTTGACTCTGATCAAGAGCAAGAAATCCTTTCTTGGGATTGAACATAGAACTTGGACCCATCTTTTCTTCTTTTTGATATTCGAGTCGAAGAAGTAGGAGAATTCTATAACTGCCAAAAACTTTAGATCATTTCACTGCAATAGTTTATTTAGTTATTCGTCAGTTTTTTGGGTACAAAAAAATTAGGCACAATGAAAAGCAGGGCAAATTAGCAAAAATGGGCAACCATAAATTTTTCCATGAAAATGGGGGCAAATAGTCAGATCCCACGTTCTTACATTATTATATTATTTTTTAGGGATTTTGACAATATAATCACATCCCTCACATTTCGGCACCAAATCCATTAACAAAATGAAGACCAAAAAGCAAGAATTCAGCCCATTATTAGTGGTTTGTTATGGCTTCATCTCCGCCGTCCAGGTTACGTCGCATCTGACCATCAGGAATGGGAGAAGCTATATAGCCTCGTGAATCGTGACCCCGGCCGGGAGCCGCCGCACCGCCTCAATCCAGGCCAAGTTGTATCTCTTATCTCTTATACTATCTAAAAAGAATCTAAGATTCCTTTTCCTGCCAGATGGACCGCATTCTGCCCATTTTTATCCATCCACCTAACCTTTTTTCCCCGATTGACAAGTGACGATTTGATTCAATCATCATAATTATATGAGACCCGTGCCTCATTGGGAAAAAAATTATATGAGACCAGGTCTCACGGTTAGCAGGTGAGACCCGTCCTGATGGATGACACGTGGCATTCACAAATCACAAAGCATCTAATCTCTCCCCCCCTGATTTTAAGTGGGGGTGGAAGATGCTTTGTGATTTGTAAATGCCACGTGTCGTCCATCAGGATGGGTCTCACGTGAGACCTGGTCTCATAGAATTCTTTTTCCAATGGGGCACGGGTGTCACGCCTTCACTTAAAAATCGTAATCACCATAATTACATGTGTCACACCTTTCCTTAAAGAATCGCAATCACCATAATTACATGCGTCAATGGGCGTTACATCTTCCCTTAAAATTGCGTTAGAAATCACCTGCTCGAAAATCACGTCGCAAACCGTCGCCATTGATCGGCAACCTCCGATGCTGCAGAAACGAAGCCTTACACGTCGGAATAGCACGGCCTGGATGCCGCCACCGATGTAGCCGCTGTCGCCACCACACATCTCGACCGCACGCCTGGACGGCATGGCGAATCTCTGCCTGTAAGTGTTGTTTCCTCCATTTGATCGGATTCTTCTCTCCCCGTGTATGCATGCCATGACATAAATGCATCCGCTCAATCTTTGCTTTCAAGCTGAGTCATCGTCAACGTGTTGCTGGCTAGCCTTGGTCTGCATGAGTTGCTCGTTCTCCGCAGCATCCGTCTGGTCCATCTATTCAGCCACATCTCCAACATCCTTTGCGCCAAGATCAAGAACATGAAAGATGGACAGGTTCTAGCTTCGTTAAGCAGTATATGTACCAACCGATGGCACTCTTCGGGGCAGTACTGCTACGTGGTAGTCATTGCCCAGTGGGCATTGGCAGTGGCGGAGCCAGAACTTTTGCGAAGCCTGGAAAAAATTGAGGCTAAGTGTCTCGCCTCGAAATGGAAATCGGGTGTTCGGATACACAACATATGAAATAGCCCCAAACTTCTGAACCACAAGTCCACATAACTAATGAAGTCAAAACATAAACATAGTAGTGGTGCAAATGTAATTTTAAAGTAAACTAATATATAACATATTAATATTCAGTTTCATATACCAAAATAAAGTTGAGACTAGACAACAGAAGACATAGAACCCGACAATGCTTAGAACCAAACTCACATGTTGGTAGCAAAAGTATAGCTATCAGAGTTAGCTTCCAAACGTCCTAGAAGATACTACAAGATAAAAAATGGATTTATAATTCACATAAATTAAGTGGTGAAATTTGTGAATGTGCTCAAAATAAAAAGCTTCAGAAAATAGAGATGACCAGATAGAGCATATCAATACTGTGCTAAAGAAAAATAATGTTCTAAAGAAAGTCATGAGGCAAATGCCCTTCTCGAGACTTCATTGTGGTAAACATTAGTTCTTGCTCTACTAACCAAAACATCTTCATCTATAAAATTCAGTAATTTGGAATTTAAAGTAAACATTTAATTATCTAGAACAAATCCATAACAAAAGACTACTCTTATGATGTGATGATCATCCTGCGTGGTCAATTCCCCAGTCCCCACCACCTGACCTAAAAATTTAAGCCCTAAATCTACCAATCTTTCAAGCGGTAAGCAATCTTATCTAATCATCAAAAAAGAAGAAGAGACGGCGAGTTTTCGAGGATGCAAGCCATTTTGACGATGGATTTGCTCCGCCCAACACCAGCGGCGCGCCCAGGCCAGGCTCCGCTCGCCGCCAGTCCATCTCACGTATGTGAGAAACGAACAGCTAGAGTGCCGAAAACATGGCTGTGACGTCTAGTTTTCCTCTCAAATAATTATTTTGGAAGAAGGAATTTAGCACCCCATGACTGCTGAGCATTATGCTTGGTAGGCCTAGTTAATTAGTCCATTACTAGAATATTAGTCGGACGCTTATAGTAGGCCTAATTAACTCGCCCATTGCTTATCACCTACGTGCATGGACTTTTGGTTTTAGAACCGCCCGTGCATGGACTGTTGCCCGGGTAAACCATGACGCACAGTATAATTTGCCCATTTGTTTATCACCTATGTAAGCTGCCCCATAGCCAGAGAGCCCGGGCAAGTGCCCGGGGTGGCCGGGCGCTGGCTCCGCCACTGGGCATTGGCATCTGAATTGCTATTTAGTTGCACCAAGTTAGCCAATTCTAATATGTACATCAGACCAGTAGCTAAACACAAAGGTATTGTAAGTCACATCGGTATAGTAGATGTACAATGTGACACCAAGTTGGTCGAGGTGGGCGTGGAATGCACTCGCAGGCGAAAAATAGGAGTGATGGGATGTGAGGCGAGGCTACAAGTCCACTTTTGAGAGTTGAGATCTTATCAGATTATTGTATATTGAGATAGAGAATGGTGTTTTGGCTCTCTGCCTCCATGAAGGCCGTTTTTCTGAAGAATTCAAGATTTGAAATTTTGATTTTCAAAAGAATCTGAAAATTTTGTACAAGTAAACAATGATGTGAGGCATATGTGTTTAAAATTTCAGGATGAAATACACTGAAATGCGATCAGTACAAAAAAGACAAATTCATGGTCTGGAGGATGAATATATCATGTGTTAAAAAGTCCCAGAGTTGTCTTTTTTGCACAACCCTCATTTTAACCTATTTTGTCCTGAAAATCTACACACTTGTGCACTATGCCTTCATCTATCTCTGTATTTAAAAAAAATTGAAATGTAAAAATATGAATTTTCACGAACTTTAGATTTTGCATTTGGAGGCCTCCATGGAGCTCGGCCTCCAGAAGCAATTTCCGATTGAGACAAAACTAAGAACATTGTGCATTCAATGTAGCAGACCGCAAGCTGTGATAAGCGTGGGGACATATAAAAGATAAACATTTTAACGTCTTAGTTTGCCTCAGTGAAACTAAAAGTTATTGCCCGGTCACCCGCAAAAAAAAGAAGTTATTGCCCGATCAGCATCTACTACTGATCATTGTCTCGTTTTAGTGCCAAGAAAGGCAAAGTCAAAGATGCCCAGAGACCATCTCAGAAAAAAAGAGAGGCTAGATACGCAACCCAGGCCAACAAAACTACCCGCTAGAACTCTGCTGATCCTAACTGTCAAGAAAAGTTTTGGGCGACTTTCTGTGGAACATCGCCGCTGGGTCCGTGGACAAATTCCATCACTGCTACCTTTCTCTGACAGTAGTGTTTTGGCCTATGTAACTGCGTCTGACCTGTCTACGCATGCCCTTAGACCTGTACACGCGCACTGGTCGCACTTGGCGCAGCTACCTTACCACCAGCAGGCATATAAATATGCCAATGGCATTGGTTCCAAGCACAGAGAAAACACATAACCCCTCCCTTCCTTCAACTATGGCTCACCTCAGGACCTTTGCTGCATTTCTGTGCGTGATGCTGGCCTCGCTCGCGTTTGCCGCGCAAGGCGTGTTCGCTGCCAGAGGTATCAAACTCTATTTCATTTGCTTAGTTGTCCACAGTTTTTCGCCGGATCCGAAAGAACAAACTTTCAGTTCCAGTGTTTAGTGTCCCTCTTTTTGCGTGATAAATTGTAAGTTAATCTGACAAGGTCCTGCGCCTGCTTGGGTTGAACGTCATTGCAGCTGCCAGCGTGAAGCGAGATAACTATGGGGGTGGCTGGGGCGGCGGTTATGGGGCACCGACGGGGGGACGCCCAGGTTATCCTCCTTCAAAGTAGGCCAGAGGGGATCGGTTCTTGGATCACAGGAATACAAATATGCCGAAGGATGAATAAGTTTGTTTGCCGAGCGTGTACTCGGTGTTGATATAAACATGGTGATGCATGATAACCGTGTATCGTTATGTTTCCATTTTGAATAAACACCCTGGAGTGGCATTTGTGCTTCCCGTCAGCCAGAGTCTGTCCTGGTCCTATCTACTCATTGAGTAGCTTCATGAACCAAGTTATTGTGTCCCACCAAAAAAAGTTTTTGTACTATAAAAAATATGTAGCAAGCCTGCTATAGTGGATTTGGAGGTTCATCGCTATTTAGTATAGCCCGCTATTTAAAACATTGGCAGGCACTTGCGAATTTCGTCCATGTTTGACTTATACCTGAAACGGGCACGCGGCAACATGGGGTTGGTTCTCATAACAACACTTCACTTTTGTTGCATGTCGCAGCAAAACAGAGCGAGCCAAAAGAGAAAGAGAAATGTTTATGGCCGGGCAACCGGCTGAAGCTTGCATCGGTTGCACATGAGCCGTGGGATCGTGGTCTATCCTGCATCTCCAAACATCTCGTTCTCGTGCCGATCGCCTCCTTTTGCGACGCGTGTTCCCTGGTCCGACGCTCTTTTGTTCTCCCAGCCACTACCACGGGTCACACCCACTACCAGGAACG
>NC_041384.1:740710611-740711636 GCF_002162155.2 Triticum dicoccoides
CCCTAATAGCGATAGGTACCACATATAATTTTCCTTTGTACGCACGGAATTCTGGCTTGTCTCGCCCCCCTGTGAAATCCATCCGGCCATCCCATAGCCAGAGGCCTAGCCCATATACGTACACATTTTGTTTTTTTAGGGAACCATGTATGTGCAGCTTCCAGGCCAACTACCCTAATATGAGTATTATGAGTATGAGGAAAAAGAAAAGAAAAATAGCCCACGTGGAAGATAAAGAGTCTGGAAACAATACGCACGACAACGAGCGAGTCCACAACGTACGCATGGTAGATTCGTTTCCAATCTGCTCGTTCGTCGTTCCTTAGTTCATGCGATTGGAAAAATTCGCTGCATCCAATCTCTCCGCCCGCCTAGTAGATCCTCCATCCTCTCCACCAAATCTCTCCGTCCGCCGTCCGATCGTCCCCGACGGCCCGACTCCCTGCCGTGCCGATCAGAAGACTGAAGACACATTCCGGCCGACCGCAGACACACGGATGAGCGACCAGACGATCAAGAAAGGTCAGTTTATTTTCAGCATTAGATTAGTCTTTGTCTAAGAATGTAATTTTATAAATATAGACATTAAAAACTGCAATTATAAATTCTTGTATTGTCCAATTATGTGTGTGTAGACATGAAGAGGAAGAGAGCTCAGTCAATTGATGTCAATTGGTTCAAGCTCTCAGTCATGTGAACATGATGCTAAGTTAAATGACGTGAACATGATTTCTGACCCTCTTTCACTCTACACTTTATTTTGACGTGTGCCTTAGAAACCATAGAACTAGAAACCTAGAACAATAAAAAAAGTACAGAAAAAATTGTCTGTCAAATTATGGGTTTGCAGGCACGAAGTGAAAGAGTTTCGTGAGAACATTTTCTACCAATTGAAACTAGTAACCAATTCTGAAAAAATTATACCGTCGGAGAAATAAATATGCAAATTTTATTCATATTGCAGAGCCGCGGACCTTACGATATTCGCTATGCTATATGCCTATATGATTGTGATCGACTCTTCT
>NC_041384.1:740711940-740730961 GCF_002162155.2 Triticum dicoccoides
TTCTGGCTCCGTCCCTGGGCGCAATCTGATGTGACGTCGCTGGAGTAGGACGAGGCCGCCACGCGATGACAAACCAGCCCTGCCAGCCTAAGACGACATACGTGCCAGACATCCCATGGCACCGCCGGAGAAACACGGACGTAGAAACACATTCATGCCGGAATCGCCAGTAGCATGCACGCTCCCCGTGGACCTCATACTGGAGATCGTCGCGCGCACCAACCTCTCCACCCTCATCTGCTGCGCAGCTGCCTGCAAGGACCTCCGCCGTGACATCTTCTCTCCGTCCTTCATCCGCCGCGTCACCCAACAAGGTGGCATCCTGTCTTCCCGTTTCCTTGCCTACGTCTACACGAACAAAGATGTGGATGCTCCACGACCCCTCTCGCTGGTCCATCCAGTCATGCCCGCTGCTGCATCCTTCTGCAATGACCACCTGTCTCGCTTCATGTCAGGCCACACCGCCAACCTCTTATGCGAATACGAACCCATGACATCGCATGGCGGCCTCGTCCTACTCCAGCGACGTCACATCAGATTGTGCCTGAACAATTCCAACCACCTATGTGTGTATGACTTCATCACGGGCGACCGCACCTTCTTCTCGGCTCCGTCGGGCATTTCGATAGATTGGGATTTTATCACATATGTTCTCTCACCGCCGCCGATGGCATCGGCTGCCCATTCAAGCTAGTGGCCGCTGATGTGGACTCCAACCTCGATGGCACTAGATGCAATATCAGAGTTCTGACCGCCACATCATTAAATGTTGGCCACACCAGCTGGGGACCTGTAACTTATGATGGTGACATCGACCTCACCTTAGGGTCACTCCAAAGAGAACACGACGGTGTCGTCGTTCATGGAAGTGTTATCCACTGGCTTGTAGTATGTGGTTATGATAAAATACTCACCTACAATGTCCACAAGGGGAGTTTAGACACGACGAAGCTCCCGCCCGTCAAGTGCCAAGAAAGTCAGCGACACCTAGGGAAATCGCCCGACGGGAAGCTGCGGTTGCTTGTCACTGACGGGTTCACGGTCTCCTCTTGGCTACAACTCAACGATGGTGAATGGGAGCGGGAGGCCGTAATCGATCTGGAGGAGAAGCTATGGTCGTTGCATCCCTACATCCCTCCGGGCGCTGTGATAATTGAGTTTGAGGGCTCTGGAGAGATGAGCAGCGCCGTGCTGCTGAGGATGTGGTCTAATGAGTGGCCTCATGGTCTGCTCATTATCCTTGACTTGGAGACGAAGGAGATGCGCAGGCAAGCCAAACGTCTCGTGTTTAGCTCCTTGATGTTTGAGTTCGACTTATGTGAGCGGTTGCTAGCCAAGAAAACATTTTCCGAGGTATGTTCTCATGGCATCTGTTGCCATTGAGTAAATTAGGGGATCAGGATGCAAATGCATACCCAATACTCAAAATTCTTTTGGGTTGGTCATTGTAAAACTCGTGATGTAGTTTGTTTTGAATAAGTACATTTTTTTAACCGGAGTTCAAAAACATATATCAGCGATCAATTAAGTTGGGTCAGTGACTTGGTGTCCTGTTAAGGAGGAGAAATCAAAATGATATTAGTTTGACGATCTATTGAGCATAGCGTTGATAAGTTGGTCACTTTATTAGGTGACTGCAATTTCTTTTGCTATGGGACGAACAAAACAAAACGGAATGATAAAAAACTGACGTCAGATTTTTTATGTGTCAGAACGAACGCCTCTCCTACTGTTTGATCTTATAGCACAGATCTCAAGTCGATTTTGGTACAATGCACTGTGGTTGCTTCTACAGGGTAGACGATGGTGATGCACACTTGCTCGGGTACAATAACAGTGGTCATGCAGGGAACACCGGGGATCGCAAGAGTACATCAGGATACGTCTTCTTCCTCTGCAAGAACTTGATCACATAGAGCTCCCAGAAATAGAAGGTTGTTTCTCTTTCTTCCTGTGAAGCAGAGTACGTCACCGCATGTGCAGCAACATGTCAAAGCATTTGGTTAACTGGCCTTATTACAGATATGAAGGGCGACTCGCCACCAACATTCAAGCTCATGGTTGATAACCAATTAGCCATAGAACGGAGTAAGAATCCTGTTCACTATGGCCGCAGCAAGCATATTGATATAAAGTTCCATTACGTTCGCAATTGCATGGAGACCGGACTAGTGGAGATTGATCACGTTGGCACACAAAATCAGCTGATGTGCTAACAAAGGGTGCATTTCAGCGAGCTGCGTAAGCGTCTGGGAGTGATCAGAATCAGCAGTGGGCAATGAGATTAAGGGGGTGAAATGTTGTTTTTTCGAGAAAACTTTCGATCTATTCATCTTTAATCATGGCAATACAAGAAACACCAGATATAGTAAAAATTACATCCAGATCCGTAGACCACCTAGCGACGACTACAAGCACTGAAGCGAGCCGAAGGCATGCCGCCATCATCGCGCCTCCCTCGCCGGAGCCGGGCAAAACTTACTATACTAGACAGTCGGGAAGTCGTCGTGTTAAGGCCACGTAGGACCAACACGCCGATGAAGAGTGGCGTAGATCGAAAGGATCCAACCTAACACTAGTAGAAAAAGGGTCAAACGTGAAGCACATTAGTGCTGATTTGAATTTGAGCCGACACTAATGTGTACATAAGTGCCGGTTCCAACGGCTAGCCGGGCCGCTCTCATTAGTACCGGTTCGTGGCGAACCTTTAGCACCGGTTCGTGCCACGAACCGGTACTAAAGTGAGTGGTGGCAGGATGTTGTCAGTCCGGGGCCCCTCCAGCACCTTTAGTACCGGGTCGTATCACGAACCGGTACTAAAGGTCGTCCTACATAGACCCTTCGTCCACCCGAGTTCGCTCTGTTCTTTTTCCCTCTCCTCTCTGTTCTTTTTCCTCTTCCTCTCAAGCTCATCACACATTTTGCCCAAAATTTGTCAAGATTTGAAGGCCCCCATCCATTCAAATGATCACAAAGGTTAGCAACTTTTTCCTTTCATCTCTCATTGCTAGATTAGCTCGTGCAATGCTTTATATAGTGATTGATTTTTGAGTTTAGTAATTTGGGAGGAATTATATGTATGTGCTAGTATTTGATTTATATGCAATTTGAGGTCAAAAATAACACTTAGTTTGCATATGTAGGTGTGATTTACTTAGTACCTTCTAAATCTCCGTCGTAACCACCGTCGATCGCTCGCAACGTCCCGTCGCCGACACCACCTTGTGGTGAGCCTCTTGTTCATGAAGTTTTATATAAACAATTGATGTTTGTGTGATTTGGATATATAGTTACTCGTATAATTATCTTACCCATACGTTGTTTGTTATACATAGTGCCATGGTTTTGATATTCATCCCTGTCGGCCCTCGTCCGGGTTATGATTCGGATGTGGTATATTCTCTTTTAAAACTATTCATTGCATTTCGTGTTTATGACAAATTATGCCCATCAAGTTGACATAGATATTTGTATGTAGGAGGTAGTTGAACCGGAAATTCCAACCGACCCTATTGTCGAGAGGTTAAATTTAGTTGAAAGAGAAAACGAGGATTTAAAGGAAATATTGAAAAGAATTGAGGGGGAGAAGATGGAATTGGAGTTGCATGTTGCTGATGTCGTCGATGATCACAAGATTAAGATGGAGAAAATGCGCTTGAAGATTAGAAAGATTAGAAAATATGTCATTCATAGTGAGGCTTGGTATCATTATGCCGTTGGATCAATTGTTACCTTAGTTGCGATCTTGATCGCATTTGTTGTTGCATTTAAATTCTTTAGCTAGAGAGTTATTTGTTTGTTGCATTTAAGTATTGTATGATCTTTATGTATGAACTTTATGTATTGTATTAATTTGATGTTTTCGGTGCTGTGTATTGAAGATGAGCCAACAATGGATGTACGATGACCGATGCTCTCCCGAGTTCATTAATGGCGTGCGTACTTTTATGCTTGCGGCTGAGGCAAACAAGCGAGCGGATGGTTTTATGCATTGTCCATGTGCTTGCTGTAAGAATGGTCACAATTACTCTACGTCAAGAACCATTCACGTCCACCTGTTTGAGTCTGGTTTCATGCCCCACTATAATGTTTGGACCAAGCGTGGAGAAAGAGGGGTTATGATGGAAGACAATGAAGAAGAAGAGGACGACGACAGCTATCCTGGCCATGGGTTCCCTGAATACGATGATACAACAATGAGGGAAGAAGCTGAGCCGGTAATGCGGGAAGAAGCTGAGCCGGGAATGCGGGAAGAAGCTGAAGAAGAGGCATCGGATGAGCCCGTTGATGATCTAGATCGGGCCATTGCCGATGCAAAGAGAAACTGCGCAAGTGATTTGGAGAAGAAGTTGCAGCGCATGTTAGAGGATCACAAAAAAATGTTGTACCTGAATTGCGTAGGTGACAAGAAAAAGCTGGGCACCACACTGGAATTGCTGCAATGGAAGGCAGAGAATGGTGTATCTGACAAGGGATTTAGAAAGTTGCTGGTAATCATAAAGGATATGCTTCCAAAGGACAACGAATTGCCCGAGAGTACGTACAAAGCAAAGAAGGTTGTCTGCCCTCTAGGGTTAGAGGTGCAGAAGATACATGCATGCCCTAATGATTGCGTCCTTTATCACGGTGAGTACGAGGATTTGAACGCTTGCCCGGTGATGAAGCTATGTACCTAGGGTAGGGTCATGGACCTGTCCTAACTACCCTACCCAAGGACATCTCTAGAAGAAAGCACCTTTCAATCGACTTGGAGGTGTTTCACTCGACAGACTCGAAGACACTCGACCAAGAAGCAACCACTCGACCAAGATCCAACCACTCGACGGCCAGGAGACCTAAAGTCACTCCGCACGCTAACGGTCGGTCATTAAGTAGCTTTTATGGTCATCATAGCACTTTATTAGGGGCGTTACCAGTAACGCCCGACCTTAATATATTTGAAACCCTGCATAACTGAGGGCCGGAGGGGTCTGGCGGACTCTATATAAGCCACCCCCTCCTCAGTGTAAAGGGTTCGCACCCTGTAATTCATACACACATAATCCAGTCGACCGCCTGCGGGCTCCAAGACGTAGGGCTATTACTTCCTCCGAGAAGGGCCTGAACTAGTAAACCTCGTGTGCTTACAACTACTCCATAGCTAAGATCTTGCCTCTCCATACCTACCCCCCTACATTACTGTCAGACTTAGAACCACGACAGTTGGCGCCCACCGTGGGGCCGGTGTCTTAGCGATTTGTTGGAGGAGTTGCGATCTTTTCCGACCCAAATCATCATGGTTTTTGGCGGAGTTTTGGTGGAGGGCTGCGAGATCCGTCTCGGCGCGCTCACGTTCATCGCCTACGACTCCGCTTGGCTTCAGGAGGCTCCGCTCGACGTGGACGCACTCCCTGTCCGCGGGGCAACGCACTTTCGCGCGTGCGTCCGCGGCATCCTCTTGCGGCAACCATCGACCCATTATCGGTCGGCACCTGTGTTGTCCTCCCTCCCTGTTTCCCGCCGGTGCAAGCGCTCCGGTCGGTCGAGACTTCAGCGGTGGGTGAGACACGCGGTGGCACGCCAGTCGGCCACCCCTCAAGTCACGGCGATCGAGCCCGACGAATCCCTCTACGGCCTGTTCGACCTGTCGACTGGCTCCGCAGAGACCGCATCCGAGTGCGACAGCAGCGATCCGGCGGCGGAGGTTCTGATGGTCGATGGACCGCGCAGTCCTCCCGGTTTTCCCCGCACCGACGGAGGCGCGGGTGGAGGCGACCCGTCGCATCCCCATGAGGAATATCTCCCCGAGCCTATCACGTCGCTGCAGAGAGAAGAACTTCGTCACCGGAACATGGATGCACTGCACACTCCTATCGTTGGAGAAACCCCCGAGGCTCGTGCCTTGGAGGACGCGCGCCTGGCAAACTTGGCTGAGCGCACTCGACTGGAGAACCTCCAGCGAGCACTCGACGAGCGTGCGCGACAACGGATTCTAGAATCCAGTCGACGTCAGCTCTTTCTGCCCCCGCAGGTATATCGAACTCCGATTCAGAATTTAGCAGCTGCAACCCGTATAGCAGAGTCGATTCAACCTTCCTAGTCAGAGGTTGGCAGAGGCTTGCTGCAGATCAGAGCGTTACTCCGGGCAGCAGGAGACTAGAATTCCGCTGTTTCTCAGTCACGGAACATGATTCATAGCAGATCCATTGCTGCAGACACAGTCCAGTCGGCTCATAGCCCAAGATCGCCCCCGAGGCGTGAGGGATGTGGGGATTGGCGTGATCAGTATGGGAACCGTGAGCAGTATGATCACCGATTCGATCATGATGATCCACGTCGAGTGCCTACCCCTCCCCCGAGGAGTGGATCGTATGTGCCTCGACAGCAAGATGACAGGCGCCCTCATAGTGTTGGGCGAAGGATTCCAGTCGACCCCAGGGAACCGGGCTTTGATGCGAGATCCATTCTCGTTCAAGGTTTGGTCGACAGGAACAGAGCTCACCGAGAAGGTCACGACAGAGATGCACCTATCAGCAGCAGAGTACATGTTTCGTGGCCAGAGTGCTTTAGTACAGCCATCAGGGCCGCTGTGATTCCTCCCAACTTCAGGTTGGCGACTAGAGTATGTAAGTTCACTGGTGAGTCCAAGCCCGATATTTGGCTTGAAGACTACCGAGTGGCTGTGCAGATTGGCGGTGGCAATGATGAAGTGGCCATGAAGCACCTGCCTCTCATGTTGGAGGGCTCGGCCAAAGCGTGGCTGAATCAGTTAGCACCCAGCAGCATTTACACTTGGGAAGATCTCGCCCGAGTGTTTGTCACCACATTTGAAGGAACATTCAAGCGACCGGCAGGGCTGACGGAACTGCGGTCTTGCGTGTAGAAGCCGAATGAAACTTTGAGGGATTACATCAAGAGATGGATCATGTTACATCACACGGTACAGAATGTGCCTGATCACCAAGCAGTCTGTGCCTTCAAAGAAGGCATCAAGTACAGAGAACTAAATCTGAAATTCGGTCGAACCGGAGACATGTCTCTGAATCGTATGATGGAGATTTCCACCAAGTACGCTAATGGTGAAGATGAGGATCGACTCCGGAGTGGTAAGCACAAGTCAGTCGCCCAAGAAACCGGAGAAGGAAATTCCAATCGGAAACAGAAGCGGAAAGCCGAGCCAGTTGCTCCTGGGGAAGCCTTGGCTGTAACTCAAGGAAAGTTTAAGGGGAAACCCAAAGGGCCTTGGAACCCCAAGAAAGTTAAAGACCAAGATGGAAATGATGTGTTGGATTTGCCATGTCACATCCACACCAAGAAAGATGAAGAGGGTAAGCTCATTTACCCGAAACATACCACTCGACAGTGTCGGCTCTTGATCCAGCAGTTCCAGGGCAAACAACCCAAAGATAAGGAAAAGGAGTCGGACAAAGTTGAGGACAAGGAGGACAGTGATGATGGATACCCCTAGGTCAATTCCACCTTGATGATTTTTGCTGATGTTGAAAGCAGAAGTCGACTAAAAGTTATCAACCGTGAGGTGAATATGGTTGCTCCGGCGACCCCCGGTTATCTGAAGTGGTCTCAGACTGCCATCACATTCGACCACTCCGATCACCCAACGCACATTGCCAGCCCTGGGAGGCAAGCTTTGGTGGTCAACCCAGTTGCTAAAGGCACTCGACTGACCAAAGTCTTGATGGATGGTGGCAGTGGTTTGAACATACTGTATGCTGAGACGTTAAGAGGGATGGGCATTCCGATGTCCAGACTCAGTACCAGCAACATGAGTTTCCATGGAGTCATTCCTGAGAAGAAGGCTGAGTCACTCGACCAAATTGCTCTTGATGTGGTTTTCGGTGATTCCAAGAATTACCGCAAAGAAAAGTTGACGTTCGAAGTTGTGGATTTACAGAGTGCTTATCACGCTATTTTGGGTAGGCCAGCTTATGCACGCTTCATGGCTCGACCATGTTATGTGTATCTCAAATTGAAGATGCCTGGTCCCAAAGGTGTGATCACTGTTACGGGAAATCGGAAGAAATCAGAAGAGTGTTTTCAGAAAGGCTAAAAGATTGCTGATGCTCAGATGGCAGTGGTGGAGCTGCAGGAGTACCACAAGACTGCAGACTCGAGTGATTTTTTGCGAGCCAAGAAGCCCGCTACAGAATCAGCTTTTCAGTCGTTTGGTGAAACAAAGCCGGTTCACATTCACCCGACCGATCCCAGTGCTTCTTGATACGTCTCCAACGTATCTATAATTTTTGATTGCTCCATGCTACTTTATATACTGTTTTGGACTATATTGGGCTTTATTTTCCACTTTTATATTATTTTTGGGACTAACCTATTAACCGGAGGCCCAGCCCGGAATTGCTGTTTTTTGCCTATTTCAGTATTTCGAGGAAACAAAATATCAAACGGAGTCCAAACGGAGTGAAACCTTCGGGAACGTGATCTTCTCACCGAACGTGATCCAGGAGACTTGGACCCTACTCCAAGAAGTTTCCGGGGAGGTCACGAGGGTGGAGGGCGCGCCCCCTGGGCGTGCCCCTTGCCTCGTGGGCCCCTCAGAGCTCCACCGACGTGCTCCTTCCTCCTATATATACCTACGTACCCCCATTAGATCAAAGACGGAGCCAAAAACCTAATTCCACCGCCACAACTTCCTGTATCCACGAGATCCCATCTTGGGGCCTGTTCCGGAGCTCCGCCGGAGAGGGCATCCATCACGGAGGGCTTCTACATCAACACCATAGCCCTTCCGATGAAGTGTGAGTAGTTTACTTTAGACCTTCGGGTCCATAGCTAGTAGTTAGATGGCTTCTTCTCTCTTTTTGGATCTCAATACAATGATCTCCCCCTCTCTCGTGGAGATCTATTCGATGTAATCTTCTTTTTGCGGTGTGTTTGTTGAGACCGATGAATTGTGGGTTTATGATCCAACTTATCTATGAATAATATTTGAATCTTCTCTGAATTCTTTTATGTATGATTGAGTTATCTTTGCAAGTCTCTTCGAATTATCCATTTGGTTTGGCCAACTAGATTGGTAGTTCTTGCAATGGGAGAAGTGCTTAGCTTTGGGTTCAATCTTGCGGTGTCCTTACTCAGTGACAGAAAGAGTTGCAAGGCACGTATTGTATTGTTGCCATCAAGGATAACAAGATGGGGTATTTATCATATTGCATGAATTTATTCCTCTACATCATGTCATCTTGCTTAAGGCGTTACTCTGTTTTTTAACTTAATACTCTAGATGCATGCTGGATAGCGGTCGATGAGTGGAGTAATAGTAGTAGATGCAGGCAGGAGTCGGTCTACTTGTCACGGACGTGATGCCTATATACATGATCATACCTAGATAACCTCATAACTATGCTCAATTCTATCAATTGCTCAACAGTAATTTGTTCACCCACCGTAGAATATCTATGCTCTTGAGAGAAGCCACTAGTGAAACCTATGGCCCCCGGGTCTATTCTCATCATATCAATCTCCATTACTTTATTTTACTTGTTTTGCTTTTACTTTTCACTTTGCATCTTTATACCAAAAATACCAAAAATATTATCTCTATCAGATCTCACTCTCGTAAGTGACCGTGAAGGGATTGACAACCCCTAAGTGTTGGTTGCGAGTTGCTACCGTTTTGTGCAAGTACGAGGGACTTGCGCGTGACCTCCTACTGGATTGATACCTTGGTTCTCAAAAACTGAGGGAAATACTTACGCTACTGTGTTGCATCACCCCCTCCTCTTCGGGGAAAACCAACGCTAGCTCGAGACGTAGCAAGAAGGATTTCTGGCGCCGTTGCCGGGGAGGCCTACGCCAAGTCAAGTCAAGATTTACTCTCCCGTCAACGAGCCATTTCTGGCGCGGTTGCCGGGGAGGCCTACACCAAGTCAAGTCAAGATTTACTCTCCCATCAATGAGCCATTTATGGTGCCGTTGCCAGGGAAGCCTACACAAAAGTCAACATACCAAGTACCCATCACAATCTCTATCTCTCGCATTACATTATTTGCCATTTGCCTCTCGTTTTCCTCTCCCCCACTTCACCCTTACCGTTTTATTCGCCCTCTCTTTCCCAATCTCCTCCTATTTTCCCCTTTGCCTTTTGTTTGCTCGTGTGTTAGTTTGCTTACCTGTCGCTATGTCGAATTCCTTATCCGCTCCTATGTCTCCCGAGTTTGAAGTTCTTCACTTCAAGCAACGGCAAGGAGAAAACTTAAAAGATGCTTGGTATAGGATGATGGAATCTTATCGTAAGTGCACCCTAGAGGTGAACTTTAGAATTCTTCTTCGCAATTTTTATGTTGGGTTAAACATGACGCATAGACAACTCTTGGATTGCATGGCCAAGGGAAATTTCATTAATATTGATCCCGGTATTGCGCATGAGATTATAGAGGGAATAGTGGGAACACCACCCCAAAAGGGAGGATCTCATCCTACCCAGGAAGAAACCCAAGTGTTTGAGAAGATTTGCGAAGTAACAAAGATTTTACAAAAGTCTCTTGAGCCTCTTAAAAATATTAGCGGAAATCTTAACCGTATGAATATGTTGATTACTCTTTGCAATAAACGGTTGGATTCTTTAGATCTAAAAATTTCCGAGTATGAAGGGAAGAGGGAAGAACCCCCCGGATTCGAGCATGACTCCGCTAAAAAGTTGAAAATTAAAGATGGCAATACATAGATCTATCCTTGCTTTTATGCCTAGCTAGGGGTGTTAAACGATAGCGCTTGTTGGGAGGCAACCAATTTTATTTTGTGTTTTTTGTTTTTGGTTCTGTTTAGGAATAAATAATCCATATAGATTCTGTTTAGATGTGGTTTTATCTTTTAATTAGTGTTTGTGCCAAGTTAAACCTATTAGATCTTCTTGGAAGATAGTTATTTGATCTTGCTGTAATTTCCAGAATCTTTGCGCTTAGTGCCTGAATTTTCAAAAATCACCAGAACGTGATAAAATAGTGATTCCAATTGCTGCTGATCAATAAACAAATTGCACAGGTCTTCTAATTTTAGTAGAATTTTTTGGGTTCCAGAAGTTTGCGTTAGTAACAGATTACTACAGACTGTTCTGTTTTTGACAGATTCTGTTTTGCGTGTGTTGTTTGCTTATTTTGATGAATCTATGGCTAGTAAAATAGTTTATAAACCATAGAGAAGTTGGAATACAGTAGGTTTAACACCAATAAAAATAAAGAACAAGTTCACTACAGTACCTTAAAGTAGTCTTTTGTTTTCTTTCTCTAACGGAGCTCACGAGATTTCTATTGAGTTTTGTGTTGTGAAGTTTTCAAGTTTTGGGTGAATTCTTTTGATGGATTATGGAACAAGGAGTGGCAAGAGCCTAAGCTTGGGGATGCCCATGGCACCCCCAAGATAATCCAAGGACATCAAAAAGTCAAAGCTTGGGGATGCCCCGGAAGGCATCCCCTCTTTCGTCCACTTCCATCGGTAATTTACTTGGAGCTATATTTTTATTCACCACATGATATGTGTCTTGCTTGGAGCGTCTTGTATTATTTGTGTCTTTGCTTGTTAGTCTACCACAATCATCCTTGCTGTACACACCTTTTGAGAGAGCCATGTATGAATTGAAATTTGTTAGAATACTCTATGTGCTTCACTTATATCTTTTGAGCTTGATAGTTTGCTCTATGTGCTTCACTTATATCTTTTTGAGCGTGATAATTTTTGCTCTAGTGCTTCACTTAGATCTTTTAGAGCATGGTGGTGGTTTGTTTTAAAGAAACTTGATCTCTCATGCTTCACTTAGATTATTTTGAGAGTCGTTAATAGCATGGTAATTTGCTTAATGTTAATATACTTGGTATTCAAGATATGTGAAACTTTCTTTTTAGTGGGTTGAATACTAAGATAAGTTTGATGCTTGATAATTGTTTTGAGATATGGAGGTGATAATATCATAGTCGTGCTAGTTGAGTAGTTGTGAATATGAGAAATACTTGTGTTGAATAGCATGCACGTATGGTTAAAGTTGTGTAACAAATTTGAAGCATGAAGTGTACCTGGCTTGTGCATCCTTATGAGTGGCGGTCGGGGACGAGCGATGGTCTTTTCTTACCATTCTATCCCCCTAGGAGCATGTGCGTAGTACTTGATTTTTGATGACTTCTAAATTTTTGCAATAAGTATATGCGTTCTTTTGACTAATGTTGAGTCCATGGATTATACGCACTTTTACCTTTCCGCCATTTGCTAGCCTCTTCGGTATCGTGCATTGCCCTTTCTCACATTGAGAGTTGGTGCAAACTTCGCCAGTGCATCCAAACCCCGTGATATGATACGCTCTTTCACACATAAACCTCTCTATATCTTCCTCAAAACAGCCACCATACCTACCTATCATGGCATTTCCATAGCCATTCCGAGATATATTGCCATGCAACTTCCATCATCATCATCATCATCATCATCATCATCATCATGACATGCTTTACTTTTGTCATATTGCCATTGCATGATCTTGTAGTTGACATCGTATTTGTGGCAAAGCCACCATGCATTATTTTTCATACATGTCACTCTTGATTCATTGCACCATCCCGGTACACCGCCGGAGGCATTCATATAGAGTCATATCTTGTTCTAGTATCGAGTTGTAATCATTATGTTGTAATCAATAGAAGTGTGATGATCATCATTATTAGAGCATTGCCCAATAAAAAAAAAGAGAAAGGCTAAAAAGAAAAAAAGAAAGGCCCAAAAAAAAGAGAGAAAATAAAAAGGGCAATGCTACTATCTCTTTTTCCACACTTGTGCTTCAAAGTAGCACCTTGTTCTTCATGTAGTGAGTCTCATATATTGTGCTTCAAAGTAGCACCATGATTTTCATATAGTGAGTCTCATAATTTGTCTTGTTCATACTAGTGGGAATTTTTCATTATAGAACTTGGCTTGTATATTCCAACGATGGGCTTCCTCAAAATGCCCTAGGTCTTCATGAGCAAGCAAGTTGGATGCACACCCACTAGTTTTCTTTTGTTGAGCATTCTTAGCCCTAGTGCATCCGTTGCATGGCAATCCCTACTCCTTGCATTAACATCAATTGATGGGCATCTCCATAGCTCATTGATTAGCCTCGTTGATGTGAGACTTTCTCCTTTTTTGTCTTCTCCACACAATCCCCATCATCATATTCTATACCACCCATAGTGCTATGTCCATGGCTCGCGCTCATGTATTGCGTGAAGGTTGAAAAAGTTTGAGATTATTTGAGTATGAAACAATTGCTTGGCTTGTCATCGGGGGTATAGAAGTTGGGAACATCTTTGTGTGACGAAAATGAAGCATAGCCTAACTATATGATTTTGTAGGGATGAACTTCCTTTGGCCATGTTATATTGAGATGACATAATTGTTTGATTAGTATGCTTGAAGTATTATCATTTTTTATGTCAATATAAACTTTTGTCTTGAACCTTTCGGATCTGAATATTCATACCATTTTTTATGTCAATATGAACTTTTGTCTTGAACCTTCCGCATCAAAAATTCTCTTTTTATCATTTACCTACTCGAGGACGAGCAGGAATTAAGCTTGGGGATGCCTGATACGTCTCCAATGTATCTATAATTTTTGATTGCTCCATGCTACTTTATCTACTGTTTTGGACTATATTGGGCTTTATTTTCCACTTTTATATTATTTTTGGGACTAACCTATTAACCGGAGGCCCAGCCCAGAATTGCTGTTTTTTTGCCTATTTCAGTATTTCGAGGAAACATAATATCAAACGGAGTCCAAACGGAATGAAACCTTCGGGAACGTGATCTTCTCACCGAACGTGATCCAGGAGACTTGGACCCTACTCCAAGAAGTTTCTGGGGAGGTCACGAGGGTGGAGGGCGCGCCCCCCTGGGCGCGCCCCCCTGCCTCGTGGGCCCCTCAGAGCTCCACCGACGTGCTCCTTCCTCCTATATATACCTACGTACCCCCATTAGATCAAAGACGGAGCCAAAAACCTAATTCCACTGCCGCAACTTCCTGTATCCACGAGATCCCATCTTGGGGCCTGTTCCGGAGCTCCGCCGGAGAGGGCATCCATCACGGAGGGCTTCTACATCAACACCATAGCCCTTCCGATGAAGTGTGAGTAGTTTACTTCAGACCCTCGGGTCCATAGCTAGTAGCTAGATGGCTTCTTCTCTCTTTTTGGATCTCAATACAATGATCTCCCCCTCTCTCGTGGAGATCTATTCGATGTAATCTTCTTTTTGCGGTGTGTTTGTTGAGACCGATGAATTGTGGGTTTATGATCCAACTTATCTATGAATAATATTTGAATCTTCTCTAAATTCTTTTATGTATGATTGAGTTATCTTTGCAAGTCTCTTTGAATTATCCATTTGGTTTGGCCAACTAGATTGGTAGTTCTTGCAATGGGAGAAGTGCTTAGCTTTGGGTTCAATCTTGCGATGTCCTTACTCAGTGACAGAAAGAGTTGCAAGGAACGTATTGTATTGTTGCCATCGAGGATAACAAGATGGGGTATTTATCATATTGCATGAATTTATTCCTCTACATCATGTCATCTTGCTTAAGGCGTTACTCTGTTTTTAACTTAATACTCTGGATAGCGGTCGATGAGTGGAGTAATAGTAGTAGATGCAGGCAGGAGTCGGTCTACTTGTCACGGACATGATGCCTATATACATGATCATACCTAGATAACCTCATAACTATGCTCAATTCTATCAATTGCTCAACAGTAATTTGTTCACCCACCGTAGAATATCTATGCTCTTGAGAGAAGCCACTAGTGAAACCTATGGCCCCTGGGTCTATTCTCATCATATCAATCTCCATTACTCTATTTTACTTGTTTTTCTTTTACTTTTCACTTCGCATTTTTATACCAAAAATACCAAAAATATTATCTCTATCAGATCTCACTCTCGTAAGTGACCGCGAAGGGATTGACAACCCCTAAGTGTTGGTTGCGAGTTGCTACCGTTTTGTGCAGGTACGAGGGACTTGCGCGTGACCTCCTACTGGATTGATACCTTGGTTCTCAAAAACTGAGGGAAATACTTACGCTACTGTGCTGCATCACCCCCTCCTCTTCGGGGAAAACCAACGCTAGCTCGAGACGTAGCACTATTCCGACTCATATCTCAACAACACTCGACTCCAAATAGGAAGAAGCGCTCATCCAGTTCCTCCGTGAGAATTGGGACATCTTCGCATGGAAGCCTTCTGACATGCCGGGTGTTCCCAGAGGGCTAGCTGAGCACCGCCTACGAGTCGACTCAAAAGTGAAACCTGTCAAAGAACATCTCCGACGGTCCGCCGTCCAGAAGAGAAAGGCTATTGGTGAGGAGGTGGCTCGGCTCTTAGCAGCAGAGTTCATCCGAGAGATTTGCCACTCCGAGTGGCTCGCCAATGTTGTCATGGTCCCCAAGAAGGACAAGTCACTTCGCATGTGCATTGACTTTAAACATATCAATCGGGCCTGGCCGAAAGATCATTTTCCTCTCCCCGGCATCGACCAGATAGTCGACTCGACTGTGGGATGTGAGTGACTGTCTTTTTAGACGCTTATTCCCGGTACCATCAGATCCATCTGTATGGACCTGACGAGATCAAAACAGCTTTCATCACTTCATTCGGGTGCTTCTGTTATGTTACCATGCCATTCGGCCTCAAGAATGCCGGAGCCACATTCATGAGGATGATTGAGAAGTATTTGCTCACTCAAATCAGTCGGAATGTGGAAGCATACATGGATGATATTGTGGTCAAGTCACGGAAGGGTTCCGACATGCTGACTGACCTTGCTGAAACCTTTGCCAACCTCAGGAGGTATGATATCAAGCTTAATCCATCGAAGTGCACATTCGGAGTTCCTGGCGGAAAGTTACTCGGTTTTCTCGTTTCCGAACGGGGAATCGACGCCAATCCAAAGAAAGTCGGTACTATACTCCGGATGAAACATCCTGTGCGAGTGCACGACATCCAGAAGCTTACTGGTTGCTTGGCCGCTTTAAGTCGATTCATCTCTCGTCTCGGTGAAAAGGCATTGCCTCTTTACCGGTTGATGAAGAAGTCAGACAAGTTCGAGTGGACTCCTGAAGCTGATGCAACGTTTGAAGTGCTCAAAGCTCTGCTCTCCACCCAGCCAGTGCTTGCTGCTCCAATCAGCAAAGAGCCTTTGCTGCTTTACATCATAGTCACGGGACAAGTCGTCAGTACGGTACTTACGGTCGAGCGGGAAGAAGAAGGAAAAGCCTTCAAAGTTCAGCGCCCAGTATATTATGTTTCTGAAGTTTTGACCCCGTCGAAGCAAAGATATCCTCATTATCAGAAGCTTGTATATGGGATTTATATGACCACAAAGAAGGTTGCTCATTACTTCTCTGATCATTCCATTACAGTCGTCAGCGACGCTCCATTGTCAAAGATCCTGCACAATAGAGATGCAACTGGTCGAGTGGCAAAATGGGCGATTGAACTCCTTCCTCTAGATATCAGATTTGAGGCAAAGAAAACTAACAAGTCCCAAGCAATAGCAGATTTCATCGCCGAGTGGATTGAACACCAACTGCCGACTCAGGTTTACTCGGAGCATTGGACCATGTTCTTCGACGGTTCCAAAATGTTGAATGGTTCCGGTGCCGGAGTAGTATTGGTCTCCCCCCGAGGAGATAAGCTCAGATATGTTCTTCAAATCCACTTTGATTCCTCCAATAACGAAGCAGAATACACAGCACTTTTATATGGGTTGCGCATGGCCATTTCACTCGGCGTCCATCGCCTCATGGTCTATGGCGACTCAGATTTGGTGGTTAATCAAGTGATGAAAGAGTGGGACGTCAGAAGTCCGGCCATGACTGGTTATTGCAATGCAGTGAGAAAGCTGGAGAAGAAATTCGAGGGGTTAGAACTTCATCACATACCCCGACTGAAAAATCAAGCAGCTGATGATTTGGCGAAAATAGGTTCCAAAAGAGAAGCCATTCCTAGCAATGTGTTTTTGGAACACATCCACACACCATCAGTTCAGGAGGATCCCTTCACTGAAGAAGCCCCGCAGCCAAAAAGTGCCACGGATCCGATTGAAGTTCAAGTTCCGGCTGTGGTCGACCTGATCATGGAAGTTTTGGTCATTACTCTAGACTGGACGGTACCGTACATCGCGTACATCCTAAGGAAAGAACTCCCAGAGGACGAAGAAGAGGCTTGACAGATCGTCCGTCGATCCAAGGCCTTTACAGTCATAAAGGGACAGTTGTATAGAGAAAGCGCGACTGGAGTCAGTCAGAAGTGTATAACACCAGAAGAAGGTCAGATAATCCTTGATGATATCCACTCAGGAACCTGTGGTCATCATGCGTCCTCTCGGACCATTGTGGCTAAACCATACCGAGCGGGATTCTACTAGCCAAGAGCAAATGAAATGGCGAAAGAGATAGTCGACAAATGTGAAGGATGTCAGTTTTACTCCAATATGTCGCACAAACCTGCGTCAGCCCTGAAAACCATTCCACTCGTCTGGCCCTTCGCTGTTTGGGGACTGGACATGGTTGGACCACTAAGAACGGGCAGGAGCGGCTTCACTCATGTGCTAGTAGCAGTCGACAAGTTCACCAAATGGATTGAAGCTAAGCCTATCAAGAATCTTGATGCTTGCACTGCTATCAGTTTCATCAGAGAGTTGATATTCAGATATGGAGTTCCGCGCAGCATCATCACTGACAATGGGTCAAACTTCGATTCCGACAAATTCAAAGCCTTTTGCGCCTCTCAAGGCACACAAGTCGACTACGCTTCGGTCGCTCACCCCCAGTCGAATGGACAAGCGGAAAGAGCAAACGGCTTAATTCTCAAAGGACTGAAACCCCGACCGATGCGCGATCTCAAGCACGCAGCAGGTGCATGGGTCGACGAGCTTCCCTCGGTTCTTTGGGGATTGAGGACAACCCCGAACTGATCGACTGGAAGAACCCCATTCTTTCTGGTCTACGGAGTCGAAGCAGTTTTGCCGAGTGACCTGCTTCACAACGCACCCCGAGTCGAGCTCTACTCCGAAGATGAAGCAGAACAAGCCCGGCAGGACGCAGTCGACCTCCTGGAAGAAGAAAGAGAAATGGCCATGATCCGATCGACCATCTATCAGCAAGACTTGCGTCGATTCCATGCCAGAAATGTGAAGAGTCGAGCCTTCCAAGAAGGAGACTTCGTCCTCCGAGTGGATCAACATAAACCACACGAACTCGCTCCTACTTGGGAAGGTCCCTTCATAGTCACCAGAGTCCTCCACAATGGAGCGTACCACCTTTATAATGTCGATCACCAGATTGATGAGCCACGAGCCTGGAATGCAGAGCTGCTCCGCCCCTTTTATACTTGAATTCTCACTCGGATGAGATGTAATAAGAAAAACTTCTGTAGTTTATCTATCAAAGACAAGAGCGCTATAATTTTCCCAGTAATTGTTATTGTTTTTGTTTGTGTGAGAAATCCCCCAGTGGGTGGCTTAGCTGCGAATCCGTTTCGCCTAAGTTTGCAAAAATAATTTCCTACCGAGTGGTGAGCCAGCCTCTCGCTCGGGGGCTTAGCTGCGAACCTGTTTCGCCTAAGTGTTTGAAAATCCTACCGAGTGGTGAGCCAGCTTCTCACTCGGAGGCTTAGCTGCGAACCCGTTCCACCTAAGTGTTTGAGAATCCTACCGAGTGGTGAGCCAGCCTCCCACTCGGGGGCTTAGCTGCAGTCCAGTACTCGCCTAAGTATTTGAAAATCCTACCGAGTGGAGAGCAACCCTCCCACTCGGGGGCTTAGCTGCAGTCGAGTACTCGCCTAAGTTCTCTCACTAAGAGGCTTAATGGCAGTCCAGCACTCGCCTAAGTTTGAAAAAATCCTACTGAGTGGGGAGCCATCCTCCCACTCGGGGGCTTAGCTGCAGTCCAGTACTCGCCTAAGTTTGAAAAATTCCTACCGAGTGGGGAGCCAGCCTCCCACTCGGGGGCTTAGCTGCAGTCCAGTACTCGCCTAAGTTTGAAAAAATCC
>NC_041384.1:740731352-740731859 GCF_002162155.2 Triticum dicoccoides
GTACTCGCCTAAGTATTTGAAAATCCTACCGAGTGGAGAGCAATCCTCCCACTAGGGGGCTTAGCTGCAGTCCAGTACTCGCCTAAGTTTGAAAAAATCCTACCGAGTGGGGAGCCAGCCTCCCACTCGGGGGCTTAGCTGCAGTCCAGTACTCGCCTAAGTTTGAAAAATCCTACCGAGTGGAGAGCGACCCTCCCACTCGGGGGCTTAGCTGCAGTCCAGTACTCGCCTAAGTTTGAAAAATCCTACCGAGTGGAGAGCGACCCTCCCACTCGGAGGCTTAGCTGCAGTCCAGTACTCGCCTAAGTACGAAACACATCCCAATCCGCAGGAACGACGAGGTGCAGGTCGACTGCCACCTTCTCCTTCAGAGCTTCGCCACAAATACAACATGCGCTCCATCCCAATCCGCAAGGATGACGAGGTGTAGGTCGACTGCCACCTTCTCCTTGGGAGCTTCGCCACAAATACAACGTGTGCTCCATCCCAATCCGCAAGGACGATGCG
>NC_041384.1:740732241-740740984 GCF_002162155.2 Triticum dicoccoides
GCAGATCGACTGCCACCTTCTCCTTGGGAGCTTCGCCACAAATACAACGTGCGCTCCATCCCGCTCCGCAAGGACGACGAGGTGCAGGTCGACTGCCACCTTCTCCTTTGGAGCTTCGCCACAAATACAACGTGCGCTCCATCCCGACCCGCAAGGACGACGAGGTGCAGGTCGACTGCTACCTTCTCCTTTGGAGCTGCGCCACAAATACAAAAATTCGTCTCGAGTGAAGAACGAGTTCCACTCGACGGAGAATTCATGAAGATATTCAACGATAAACCAAGTTCAGATAAATACTAAAGGTTCCAGACCGCAGATCGAAGTGCTCGGGCATTCAGCCCGAAAGAGTTTAACGGTTACAAAAACCACTCGGCATTCCGAGGCAAATTTAAGATGGGGCATAAAAGTTTGTTCACTCCACGGGAGGAGGACTGGCAAGCTCGACGTACTCGTCCAGGTCGACGCCGTCGGCGATCTGAGTGGCTGCAGCAATAAAAGTCTCCATAAAAGATCGGAAGTCATGCCTCTGGGTGTTGGCGACCTTGATTGCTGCCAGCTTATCTTGTCGCACCTCCTTGCAGTGGACACGAACCAAAGACAGAGCCACATCAGCGCCACACCGGGCAGAAGATTTCTTCCACTCCTGCACTCGACCAGGGATCTCGTTAAGTCGAGTCATCAGGGACTCGAGATCATTCTGGAGCGTGGCCCCTGGCCAAAGTGCCGTGTCGATCCGTGACGTGGCGACCTTCAGTCGAGCCAAGTAGTCCACAACACCGTCGATGATGCGGGATTCCAGTCGGAGAAGATTTATGGCAGTTTCATCTTTCACGGGGGAGTTGATGGGGTCCAAACCTGGCTCAATCCGCCCAGTCTCCTCCTCGAAGTTCTGGCAAAACTCTGCATTCACGATCCAAGGATAAGTCATTTTTCGTATGCTGAGTCGACAAAAAAAACATCAGTCGGAGCAAAATGTATACCTTCAAGCTTGATGAACAACTTCTTGGCAAGGCTCCTCAGATAGCTCTCCAGATCATCCCTCCTGCGAGCGATGCCTTCCATCTTCTTGTACAGGTTGAGATTGTCCTTCTTCAAGCGTGTGCACTCCTTGTTGGCTTCGTTCAGGGCAGACTTCATCTTGGCGTTCTCTTCTTCCAATTGGCCGACTGAAGCCAGTTTTTGTTCACCCAGAGAAGTTTTGTCGTCAGCTTTCTTTTGAGCAGCAGCCAAATCCTGATCCTTCTTCGCCAGAGCTTCGTTCAGTTTTTCTGCAAAGAAATGGTGCTTGATTCAGAAAGAGCAGAAGGGTACTCAAGCCTAAGACAAACCAGTCGACAAGCTCGTCTTACCATTGGCGTTGTCCTTGGCCTTTTGCAGCTCTGTCTTGGCCAATTCCAAGTCAAGGTTTAGCTGGATCTGCTGTTTCTCCAAGTCAGCAAAGCGAGCTCCAAGATCACAAGATTCATGCAATCAAGGAGAGGAAGTTATTTTACAGCGAAAAACGACAAAGACAATCAATACTAAGACTACGGTCGACTGCCTGCAGTCCACCATAGTCTCGTGGACTACACCCAGTGGGTGCACTTTGCGTGCCCCCACCGGTTCTGATCCCACTCGACCGGCCCGCCGGAGTCGAGTGCAGGGAGTAAAAAAAGAGAAAGAAGTGGACAACAAGCCATTCAGACCCAGTCGACTGCCAGCAGTCGCCCGCGGTCTCGGGGACTACACCCAGTGGGTGCACTTGGCGTGCCCCACCGGTTCTGATGCCACTCGCCCAGACCGAGTGGAAGAGCGAAGCTACCAGTTTACACTCGACACGGCCAGACCAGATCGAGCGAAAGAATCAAAATACAAAGACTACAGTCGACTGCCAGCAGTCCACCGTAGTCTCGGGCACTACACCTAGTGGGTGCACTCAGCGTGCCCCCACTAGTCCAAAAATTCAATCGACACACCCAGTGGGTGTACATATGCAAAGATTTTCGGAAAGAGAGTCTCCAGATAGCATATCCTAACAGAACAAGCGGTGACCAGCTAACCTGAACATTGCTTTGGAGAGCTGAGCTGGCGTCATAGGCGGCCTGACTGGCATCCCGCACCATCTTCACCTTCTCCATCATAATGCCCGCCTGGCATATGGCTTCCTTGGCAGCATTCACTTCGTCCTCTGGGACATGATGGATCGCAAAAACTGAAGGTGGGTCGGCAGGAGCTTCAGCAGTTGACGAAGAAGGCAGGGCACTCGACAATGGTACGACGAAGGTAACAGAACCCCGATTGGCATCACCAGCGTCCTGAACGACTGGTTCCGCCATCGGCGTCGACTGTGGCACCTTGCCTGCAGGAGATTTCCTATTTTTCCTTGTCAAAGGCCTCTCAGGCTCTTCATCATCATCATCGGGGAGGTCAATAAAGTTAGGAGCTGTTCAAAGATCAATCGCCCAAATCACATCACCCAATGGTACACATTGCAGTTGAGTTGACCAAATAAAGACAAAATGACAGAAATCATACCCAGTTGGAAGTGACTGCATCCTCCATTACCTCGTCCTCATCTCTGTAAGCTGAGGTCCCGGAAGTAGCAGCGCTGCCAGTTCCAAAGTTCGTCTGGTTAAATCAAGAAAAAATAAACAACACAGAGCGTCGAGTGAATACAAAGGGAGGCACTCACGTAGAAGCGACGGGGATGTCAATCTTAATCTTCGGCAACGCCTTCCGAGGCTTCTGCTCTGCAACTTTGAGATGCTTTGACACTTTTTCAGTCGGGGTTGGTGAAGATGTCCGAGGACGCTTTGAAGACTGACCGGTCTGAGCAATCACCTTTTCACGGGCACTCGGTCATTCTTGGTCAAGCTTGGATCGCCTCTCCCTGCGAGGAGGTGACTCGACTTCTTCTTCGTCACTTGAGTCATCGCTTTCTTCGTCCTCTTCTCCGTCAGAATGCCATTCGCCACTGTCGCTGTCGCTCGCCTCTCCTTCCAGATCTTGCTCTTGCTCTCTGTTGGGCACTGAGTACATTTCGATAAGGGCCTGAAAGAAAGCAGAAATAATAAAGTCAGTCGACGCAGTATAGACAGCTGCGCGAGTGAATTCAGATTATAATCAAAAGCTCAGAATCGGACCTTTTCTGGTTCGTGGTACTGGTCGAATGGAGGAACTCTCCTGGCTCCCCTGGGGTTGTCCTTGTTTTCGGTGATGCCCGACAGCCACCCCTCCAGTGTGTCATCATCGACCTCCGGGTGAATCCGAGTGGTGTCGTCAAGACCCGAATACATCCACATCGGATGGTCTCGAGCTTGAAGAGGCTAGATGCGCCACCGAAGGAAAACCTCCAAGAGATCCATACCAGTGACCCCGTCACGGATAAGATGGACCACTCGTTCGACCAGCACCCTAACTTGCGCCTTCTCCTCCGGGAGCACCTTCAAAGAAGAGGGTTTCCTCACTCGGTCCATGGTAAAAGGAGGGAGGCCAGTCGACTGCCCTGGCGTCGGCTGGTCTTTGCAGTAAAACCAGGTCGACTGCCATCCACGGACCGAATCGGGAAGAATCATGGCCGGAAAGGAACTTTTCCCTCTCATCTGAACACCAAGACCCCCACACATCTGAATCACTTGTGTTCTCTCGTCACTCGGACTGGCCTTTTTCACCGTCTAAGAACGATAGGTGAAAATGTGCTTGAAAAGACCCCAGTGAGGCCGACAACCCAAGAAATTCTCGCACAAAGACATGAAAGCAGAGAGATACACGATTGTGTTGGGAGTGAAGTGGTGGAGTTGTGCCCCAAAGAAATTCAGAAATCCCCGAAAGAAAGGGTGAGGAAGCAAGGAAAATCCACGGTCGACGTGGGTGGCAAGGAGAACGCGCTCACCCTCCCGAGGTTGTGGCTCGGATTCCTTCCCCGAAAGCCGTGCCGATCCATGGGGGATCAGTCCTCCGTCGTCTAGGTCATCGAGGTCTTCTTGGCGGATCGCTGAGTGGATCCAGTCGCCCTGGATCCAGCCCTTCGGCAGGCCGACTCGTGAGGAAGATCCACCCCGACTGGTCGCCTTCCCCTTCGCCTTTGTCGTCACCTTCTTCGCCCGCTCCAGAGCCGCCGTCTTCTTCTTCCCCATCGTTGCCGGCAAGACGCGTATGGAGCGGCGGCGCTGGGGCGAGAGCGAGCGCGACGAAGAAGCCTGAAGAGGAGAAGAGGAAATGAGAACACACTGTTCAAGAAACCCCAGTCCAATGCCTTATATGAGGTCGCTTCCGAGTGGCTGACTGGGAGGCCCGGACGATCCTTTCAAATCCCGTAACAATCGCGCGCGCGATACATGGCGAAAAAGGTGGCGCAGAGATGAAGGCGGCTCCGCTCTATCCCATCCGATTATTGCGGCCTCCCCCGTCCCGCGCGCTTCCCAAAATTCGAATCCCGCAAAATCTGCGGGCAGCAGAACAACTTGTCAGACGAAAGATCTCCTCCACACCGTCACTCGGAGCTTTTCAAGTAAAGAAACTCACTCGAAAAAAAATTAAGAATGGATCAAGGCGACTGAAAAGGAAGTTGCTGTCATCACTCAGGTTCATTGATCCGAAACAAGATATGCTCATGGCATGAAAAATGAGTCGGAGAAGTTCTCAACTCCTTCCCCACTCAAACCTCGATCCATTCAGGGGCTAATGATGAAGCTATGTACCTAGGGTAGGGTCATGGACCTGTCCTAACTACCCTACCCAAGAACATCTCTAGAAGAAAGCACCTTTCAATCGACTTGGAGGTGTTTCACTCGACAGACTCGAAGACACTCGACCAAGAAGCAATCACTCGACCAAGATCCAACCACTCAACAGCCAGGAGACCTAAAGTCACTCCGCACGCTAACGGTCGGTCATTAAGTAGCTTTTATGGTCATCATAGCACTTTATTGGGGGCATTACCAGTAACGCCCGACCTTAATGTATTTGAAACCCTACATAACTAAGGGCCGGAGGGGTCTGGCGGACTCTATATAAGCCACCCCCCCCTCCTCAGTGTAAAGGGTTCACACCCCAGTAATTCATACACACATAATCCAGTCGACCGCCTCCGGGCTCCGAGACATAGGGCTATTACTTACTCCGAGAAGGGCCTGAACTCGTAAACCTCATGTGCTTACAACTACTCCATAGCTAAGAACTTGCCTCTCCATACCTACCCCCCTACATTACTGTCAGACTTAGAACCACGACACCCGGTATGCGGTGCATTGCGCTATAAGATCAGCCGCGATGACCCTGGTGATGTCGAGGGTGAGCGCCCTAGGAAGAAGATTCCTGCCAAGGTGATGTGGTATGCTCCTATAATACCACGGTTGAAACGTTTGTTCCAAAACAAAGAGCATGCCAAGGCGATGCGATGGCACAGAGAAGACCGTAAGAAAGACGGAAAGTTGAGAGTACCAGCTGACGGGTCGCAGTGGAGAAAAATCGAAAGAAAGTACGGGAAGGAGTTTGCAGATGACGCAAGGAACGTATGGTTTGGTCTAAGCGCAGATGGCATTAATCCTTTTGGGGAGCAGAGCAGCAACCATAGCACCTGGAATGTGACTCTATGTTTGTATAACCTTTCTCCTTGGTTGTGCATGAAACGGAAGTTCATTATGATGCCAGTGCTCATCCAAGGCCCTAAGCAACCCGGCAATGACATTGATGTGTACCTAAGGCCACTAGTTGAAGAACTCTTACAACTGTGGAATGGAACAGGTGTACGTGCGTGGGATGAGCACACGGGGGAAGAATTTGACCTAAATGCGTTGCTGTTCGTGACCATCAATGATTGGCCTGCTCTCAGTAACCTTTCAGGACAGACAAACAAGGGATACCGCGCATGCACGCACTGTTTGGACGATACTGACAGTATATATTTGGCTAATTGCAAGAAGAATGTGTACTTGGGACATTGTTGATTTCTTCCGAGCAGGCATCCCGTAAGAAAGAAAGGCAAGCATTTCAAAGGTGAGGCGGATCACCGGACGAAGCCTCGCCACCGTACTGGTGCTGATGTACATGATATGGTCAAGGATTTGAAGGTGGTATTTGGAAAGGGCCCTGGTGGACAACCTGTTCCGAATGACGCTGACGGACGCGCACCCATGTGGAAGAAGAAATCTATATTTTGGCACCTTCCCTATTGGAAAGACCTAGAGGTCCGCTCCGCAATCGACGTGATGCACGTGACGAAGAATCTTTGTGTGACCCTGCTTGGCTTCTTGGGCGTGTATGGGAAGAAAAAAGATACACCTGAGGCACGGGAGGACCAGCAACGTATGCACGGAAAAGACGGCATACATTAGGGTCATGCAAGCTACGCTCTTACCAAAGAAGAGAAGGAAATCTTCTTTGAGTGCCTGCTTAGTATTAAGGTACCGTCTGGCTTCTCGTCGAATATAAAGGGAATAATAAACATGGCAGAGAAAATGTTCCAGAACCTAAAGTCTCATGACTGCCGCGTGATTATGACGCAACTGCTTCCGGTTGCATTGAGGGGGCTTCTACCGGAAAACGTTCGATTAGCCATTGTGAAGCTAAGTGCATTTATCAATGCAATCTCTCAGAAGGTAATCGATCCAGAAATCATACCAAGGTTAGAGAATGATTTGGTGCAATGTCTTGTCAGTTTCGAGTTGGTGTTCCCACCATCCTTCTTCAACATCATAACACACGTCCTAGTTCACCTATGCGAAGAGATTAACGTTTTGGGTCCTGTATTTCTACACAATATGTTCCCCTTTAAGAGGTTCATGGGAGTCTTAAAGAAATATGTTCATAACCGTGCTAGGACAGAAGGAAGCATCTCCAAGGGCCATGAAAATGAGGAGGTCATTGAGTTTTGTATTGACTTTATTCCTGACCTTAAGCCGATTGGTGTTCCTGAATCGCGGCATAAGGGTAGACTGGATGAAAAAGGCACGCTAGGAGGGGAACAAATAATATGTATGGACGGACATTCTCTCACTGAAGCACACTACACAGTTCTATAGAATTCCGCCTTGGTGGCTCCGTATATGGATGAACACAAGAATTTGCTACGCTCCAAACACCCGGAGCGGTCTGATGACTGGATTACACGTGAACAAACCAGGAGTTTCGCCAGCTGGTTGCAGACACGTACCATGGATGACACCTCTATTGAAGATGACCTGTACTTGCTGTCCCAGTTACCATCTTCGAATATAATGACTTTCAAAGGGTACGAGATAAATGGTAATACATTTTACACGATCGCCCAAGATAAGAAGAGCACCAACCAAAACAGTGGTGTCCGCTTTGATGCAGAAACCAAGATGGGAAAGGAAACATATTATGGTTATATACAGGACATATGGGAACTTGACTATCGACGTGGTTTGAAGGTCCCTTTGTTTCGGTGCAAATGGGTCAATATGACACGAGGCGGGGTAACGAAAGACCCGCAGTACGGAATGAAAACAGTGGATCTCAACAATCTTGCGTATGCAGACGAACCATTCATCCTAACCAATGATGTGGCACAGGTTTTCTATGTGAAGGACATGTCTACCAAGCCAAGAAAAAGAAAAGATAAGGAAGCGAATGCATCGTACGATGAGCCAAAGCGGCACATAGTTCTTTCTGGGAAGAGAAACATCGTGGGAGTGGATATGACAAGACAGACATGTCAGAAGATTATGAAAAGTTTGATGAAATTACTCCATTCACAGTGAATATTGACCCGAGCATCCCGTTAAATGATGAAGATTTTCCATGGTTACTGCGCAAAGGGACACACGCAAAGAAAAAAGTTTCACACCCAAAGATCTGGGATGTGATCGGCTTCACTATCATCACTTTCTTCTGTGTTTCACACCCAAGAGGGAATCTCTGTAATAGTTAGGGTAGTTATGTGTTTTGGCATTTGAAACGCAAAGAAATTTTATGTGCAAACTAATTCTTTCATGCCTTTACTGATTTTTAAAGTTAAGTTATTCACAAACTAGTGATTCACACTAATTTCAAATAATTCAAAATTTAAACTATTCAAATTTGAAAACTACGGGCACTAACAGAAAGTTTGAATTTTTTTTTCCTAAAGCAAAAATATTCACAAAGAAACTCTAAATACACAAAAAAAACAACTCAAAAATAAATAAAGCAAAAAAATAATAATAAGCCCGCCTACTGGGCCAGAGCGGCCTGCATACGACTAGAAACCCAACCTGTTGTTGGGCTAGGATGCAGGCCCGCAAAGGCCCAATAGGCCCACAGGGCAGAACAGAACATGTAGGCCCAGTAGGCCTGCTTTGGAGAGGAGCTCGAGAGAGCTACCGCACGGGGGGTTATAAACCAGTGCGAACGCCCCTCGGCTAGCGAGGTGGGACTAAACTTGCCGCACCGCACCTGCGCCAGTGCACCCCCTTTAGTACCGGGTGGTGGCACCAACCGGTACTAAAGGGGGGGCCTTTAGTACCGGTTGGAGCCACCACCCGGTACTAAAGGGGGTGCGCTTCCCGCCGCTTGGCCTGGCCAAAACAGGCCTTTAGTACCGGTTGGTGGCTCCAATCGGTACTAAAGGTCCATCCTATATAACTAAACACTTCAAAAATTTCAGTTTCTCATCTGCTTCTTCTCCTCTGCCCCGTCGCCCGCCGCCCCCGTCTTCATATCCCTTGTCGCCGCCCCGTCCCCGTCGTCCCCGTCCCCATCGTCCCTGTCGTCACCGCCGCCCCGTCCCGGCCCGTCCCGCGTCGTCCCCGTCCCCGTCATC
>NC_041384.1:740741289-740763557 GCF_002162155.2 Triticum dicoccoides
CGCCGCCCCGGCCTGTACGTCCCCGTCCCCGTTGTCACCGCCCCGTCCCTGTCCCCGTCGTCGCCGCGCCCGTCGCCGTCCCCGTCGCCGCCCCCCTTCGCCTCTCGCCTTGCCGGTGAGCACACACACACATACATTTTTTTAGTTTTTTAGTTATAGAAATAGTTATAAAAATGTTAGAAATTTTTCTTTTTTTAGTTATAGAAATAGTTAGTTACATAGCATTGTTTGAAATGTTATAGAAATGTTCGAATTGTTAGAAATTTTTCTGTTTTTTAGTTATAGAAATAGTTATAAAAAAGTTAGAATTGTTAGAAATTTTTCTGTTTTTTAGTTATAGAAATAGTTATAATAAAGTTAGAAATTTTTCTTTTTTTAGTTATAGAAATATTAGAAATGTTATACAAATGTTAGTTATATATATAGAAATTTTATAATTTTTTTTCTGCTTTTTAGTTATAGAAATATTAGAAATGTTATAGAAATGTTAGTTATATAGCATTGTTGGAAATGTTATAGGAATGTTAGTTATATAGAAATGTTAGAAATTTTAGTTATCAAAATCCAATCATTAAAAAATGTTACTTTTTGCGGGCATATAGCTAGTATTTGTTCTCGACGATGCCCGACCCGCATCCTCGCCGTCGACCCATCCGCGACGACGTCCGGCTGACCCATGTCCGGGACTGGGCTCCGCCGGGCTGGCACTGCGAGGTGCTACCTGGAGGAGCGCGCCGCTTGATGAGGAACCCGGCCCCGGGTCCCGTCGTCGACCCTGATCTCGTTTGGTGGCGTTCGCGTGGGCCAGTTTCGGTGCGGAGGGAGCCGGCCCCGCTGGAGGTAGTACGTCGCCGTGTCAGGGAGGAGGACGAGCACGTCCATCGCTACATGGTTGCGTTAGAGGGCGGTAGGTTCTCCAATACCTAGCAGTTTCTTCAGCGATCTCACTTCAGCTATGATCCTGTGAGGGTTCCTTCTCTTTGGGTGTCCACGGCCCGCGCCGCATGAACCGCGAGTGTCCTAGATTCTTCTGTAGTATTCGATCTTTATTAGCTAGCTAGCCAGTGATGTATTCAATATATAATATTCGAGACGATGTATTCAAGATTATATATTATTCGAGACGATGTATTCGAGATTATATCTATTATTCGAGACGATGTATTCGAGATTATATCTATTATTCGAGACGATGTATTCGAGATTATATCTATTATTCGAGAAGATGTATTCGAGATTATATTCGATGATGCTTATTATGTACAATGATTGATTCAGTTTTTCCTTATTAATTGATTGCATCCATGCATTGTAATTTGAATATATTTCTTTTGGATTAGTTAAACAAAACCTATGGCGGACAATACCGGCAGAGAGGGAGAAGAGGCCCTGTTCAATATCATACGCAATCCTCGTGGGCCAGATGATGATCAGAATGAAGAAGATTATGACGGCTCCGAATATCTAAACAACACCGGGGAGGGTGATATGTTATTCGACCGCGACAACCGAATTGATGAAGTCATGAACTATGAACATGACGAAGAAAATGTTGATCTTGAAACAACAAAGACCGGCGAGGTATATATATTTATATAAGAAGGCATCTGGTGATCATCACATGTTTTAAATGACTTGAAGATATATTAACGAATCGATCTTTCTTCTTTCAGCCATCCGGATCGAGCAAATCTTCAGGCAACATGACGAAATGAGGCCCGAACAAAAAGTTGAAGGAGGGCGTAAAGTACAATATCGAGGCAATCAGACCTAATGGTGAACCATTAGCGCCTAAGAAGATTGCGGACAAGTTCATTCATCAGTGCGGAGTTCTTGTGAAGGACCAACTCCCGATCTCCCTTCAAGAATGGAGAGAGCCAACAAAGCCACGTCCAGGAGTTACTTTTGTCGACGACAGACAAAAACATTTGCTTTGGGAAATGCTCATGGAACATTTCACCCTACCAGATCATTTCACAGATGCAGATGTGGAGAAAGTCAAGGACACTGCTCTTAGGAAGATGGCGGTTGCATTCAAGAACCACAAGATTCATGAATGGGCCAAGTACGTCAACGGAGGAAGGAAGACTCTAGTATTCGAGGGAACACTAGAGAACCAAAGTGCTCATTGGGACAATTTCGTGAAATTCAAGGATTCGGAATTATCTACGGAACGGTCGAGAATAAACAAGGCCAATGCCGCAAAAAAGGATAAGTTCCATAAGCTGGGGCCAGGTGGCTATGCGGTGGGAATGCCTAAGTGGGATAAGTCTGAGAAAGAGATGCTGGATGCAGGTGTCACTCCAGAAACATTGAGCTGGCCCCCCAGGTGCAGGACTTGGTTCTATGCGCATGGGGGGAGTTGGACCCGAAGATAGGCAAAGTTTCGAAGAAGGCATGTCTGGACGGAGCCAAAGATAAGCTACTTGTTGCAATAGAAGAGGCTCGATCGGGGTTGTTCGAGCCCAACAGAGAGAACGACGAGCTTACGCGTGCCCTGGGAAATTTTGAACACCCGGGAAGAACATGAGGCATGGGCAATATTCCGTGGTATGAGGGGTTTTCGGACTGGAACGCCGACTACAGAACCCGTGCGAGAAAGAAGATTGCGGAGGAGAAGAAGAGGAAGATGGAGGAGGAGCAGAGGAAGCTAGACTATGAACGCCTTCAAGGCCTAGAATCAGCGCACGCGGACTTGGCAGTCAAATTCCAGCGGCAGCAGGAGCAGATCGACTCACTTAGCCAGCAAAGGGGGTCTTAGCAGCTAGCGGATGATCCACCATTGGATAGCACCGTCCCATCCATGCCGAGAAGCAGCGTGGGTTCCGCCCCGGGCGACGCATTGCTGGATAGCTACCCAGTGGATGACATCATGGAGAACACTAACTGTGAGCTACACTTCAAAATGAAGAACATATCCATGAAGGTGGTGGACGCCCTTGCTTTTACAAATCCCCCCGAGGCAACCTTCCATTGCAACCCGATTCCAGCGGGCTATGCTCGTGTCTTGGTTGATGAGATGGTGGACCAATATTCGGGGCTAGAGCTTGACATTCCTGGAGGTGACGATGAGCACACACTAGGAGAGGCCAACCATCGTATTATCCTATGGAGAAAGGATTGCATCATCTTTCGAAGGCCACCGACACCGTGTCATCCGACTCCTCATCGCAGTCCGCCATCGAGTCAGCAGACTCCCGCTCCTCCAAGTCCACCAACACGTCAGGCCACTCCTCCTCCTCCAAGTCCGGCAAAGCATTAGGCCACTCCTCCTCCAAGTTCGGCACAGCTTCAGGCCACTCCTCCTCCTCCAACTCAGCCACATCAGCCGTCTTCGCCGCCTCAGCAATCACGGAAGAGAGCTGCCTCAGCTATGGTGTGTAGCGGTACAAGTCGAGGTAGTACTGGAGGTACAGGCGGAGGCAAGCGATTTCAATATGGTCCAAGCCTCGCGCCTCTTCCGCAGAGGCCTTACGACAAGTCCGAGGAGGAAAACGTAGCCATATCGAAGGCCGAGGTGGAAGCCCATTTTCCACCGAAACCGCCATCGCCGCCAAGGGAGAAAGTGCCTGTGGAAAAGATTGACCACTTCATTCGTATGGCTAGAGCACCAGCTCCCAAGCCTGTTGACACAGACTATGAGCGCCACATCAAGAAGTTAAATCGACCACGTCTACAGAAAGAGGCGAGCTCGAGCTCGAGCAAATCAGCTGGCAAAAGGAGCGGTAAAACCGTTCCCCAGCTGGGAGAACAGGTGGCGCAATCAATCCCCCCGCTTGTTGTGCCAACAACACATGAGAGTAGGCACGCCCAATATTATTGTGGTCAAACCGTTAACGTTCCCGGGGTGGGCGATGTGGTAATAACCGAGGAGCATATTGCGCAGGCTGAATCGATCGGGATCACTGTTCGACAACTCCTCGATATCGAGCCCATGTCTCCGACTAGAGAGGAGGAAATAAAACAGAAATATGCCCGGGGGCAACCTTTGGTCGAGCCAGAGGAGGTCAATAAGCTCCCAATGAGAATGTATGAATTGCATCAATGGTACATGGAAATTACCAAGATTTCCAATCGAGAGTCCCTGATGTTGAATGTCAACAACGAGCATTACTACCATGAGAAAGCTGTGACCGTTGAGTATTCAGAACTATTTCAGCTATACAATAAAGACGCACTCGACAAATCTATCGTCAGTTGCTATTGTCTGTAAGTGATTTCTTTCTGTAATTTAAGTCTCAAGCTAGCTGTAGTGATCATTTTGATCAATCATTACCTGTAATTATCCTCACTATATTCTTTTCTGTGGTATTATGCAGGATGAAGATTTATGAAATGAAAAAAGGTGGAAGCTATGGCATTGGGTTCGTTGACCCAAATACCATTAATGAATACACATGGAAAATAGATCCATATCACGAAAAAAGTTGTAACGCCCTCGATGCGGCTATATCTCCCACGTGTCGAAGCACGACTTAGAGGCATAACCACTTTGAAAGCAATGTCTCAAGTGAGGTAATCTTCACACAACCCATGTAATACATAAGGGAAAGAGATACATAGTTGGCTTACAATCGCCACTTCACACAATTATATGAATAAAGCATTACAACATCCAAATACAATCAAGGTCCGACTACGGAACCAAAATAAAAGAAGAGCCCCAAATGCGACACGGTCCCCGATCGACCCCAACTGGGCACCACTACTGATCAACTAGAACGAAACAACACAAAGGACAAGATCTTAATCGAGGTCCTCCTTGAGCTTGGTTGCGTCACCTGCACGGTTCAACGGCACCTGCAAGCTGGTTTTGGAAGTATCTGTGAGCCACAGGGACTCAGCAATCTCACACCCTCGCGATCAAGACTATTTAAGCTTATGGGTAAGGTAAAGGTATGAGGTGGAGCTGCAGCAAGCGGCTAGCATATATGGTGGCTAACATACGCAAATGAGAGCGAGAAGAGAAGGCAAAGCATGGTCGAGAAAGTATGATCAAGAAGTGATCCTAAAACAACCTACGTCAAGCATAACTCCAACACCGTGTTCACTTCCCGAACTCCGCCGGAAAGAGACCATCACGGTTACACACGCGGTTGATGTATTTTAGTTAGGCCAACTTTAGGTTTTCTACAACCGAACGTTAACAAATTCCCATCTGCCCATAACCGCGGGCACGGCTTTCGAAAATTCAAAACCCTGCAGGGGTGTCCCAACTTAGCCCATGACAAGCTCTCACGGTCAATGAAGGAAGACCTCCTCCCGAGACATTCCGATCTGACTCGGTATCCCGGTTCTACAAGACATCCTCGACAATGGTAAAACAAGTCCAGCAAAGCCTCCCGATGTGCCGACATCCTGATGGGAGCTGCACATATCTCGTTCTCAGGGAACACCGGATAGGTCAAGCTACGAGTAAAACCAGCCCTCAAGTTTCCCCGAGGTGGCCTCGTAGGCTGCCCATTTCGGACCAACACTTAGACAAGCACTGGCCAAGGGGGGTTAAAATAAAGATGACCCTCGGGATGCGTGACTCCCAAGGGAAAAAGGCTAGTTGGCGAATGGTAAAACCAAGGTTGGGCCTTGCTGGAGGAGTTTTATTCAAAGCAAACTGTCAAGGGGTTCCCATTATAACCCAACCGTGTAAGGAACGCAAAATCTGGGAACATAACACTGATATGACGGAAACTAGGGCGGCAAGAGTGGAACAAAACACCAGGCATAAGGCCGAGCCTTCCACCCTTTACCAAGTATATAGATGCATTAATTAAATAAGATATATTGTGATATCCCAACAAGTAAACATGTTCCAACAAGGAACAACATCTCCATGTTCCAACAAAGAACAAACTTCAATCTTCACCTGCAACTAACAACGCTATATGAGGGGCTGAGCATAGCGGTAACATAGCCAAACAACGGTTTGCTAGGACAAGGTGGGTTAGAGGCTTGGTTCAAACAATATGGGAGGCATGATAAGCAAGTGGTAGGTATCGCAACATAGGCATAGCAAAACAGCGAGCAACTAAGCAAGCAAAGATAGAAGTGATTTCGAGGGTATGGTCATCTTGCCTGAGATCCCGCAAGGAAGAAGAACGAGTCCATGAAGAAGACAAACGGACGTAGACGAACGGGTCCTCACAAACGCGACGTTACCGGAACCAACCCGAAGAAGCAAACACCGGAAAGAAGCACACAACATAGTAAACAAACAACACATGGACATGGCATGATGCACAACCAAGTATGATGTATGTCCGGTTTAATGATACATGGCATGGCATGGCAAAATGCACAAACAATCCTACAAATTAAGTGGAGCTCATTATGCAACGGAGTTGCATATTGAAGAAAACACCACATGACTTATTTAGTTCTCTCTCGTTTATGTACCCAACAAGATTAAATGTTTATTAACATGGCAAGATGGTGAAGCACAATAAAACTACCTATCTAGGCAAGTTTAAATGAGGCCGGAACATCGAACAACAAATCCGGAAACTCCTCATGAGCATATTATAGATTTGATACTGTTCTGCCCTAAACCATATTTTATAGTTGTTAAACATGCAAAGTGATGCCACCATGTTAAACTAGGCATTTTTCTACCCCATTTACATATAAAGTTTGTTTAAATCCGAGCTACAGTTATTTAGTTATGAATTAAAGCATTTTAACATGACATAGGAGCAAATTTAATCAAACAGGATTTTTAACATTTCAAACATATATGAAAGTTGGATATTATGAATCTAGACAAAATTCTAAGCAAGTTTCATATATAACTTATTTAGATCCGATGCACGGTTCATGAGTTATTATATGCATGATCCACAAGGGTTTTCCTGCCAAAATGCTCTCCTCTGGAAAAATAGACAAATTGTAGATCTGAAAAAAAATAGAGGCGGGACGAATCGGACTGGGCCAACAGTGCACAGCGGGGTTCTCACCCAGTGGGCCTTTGCCCAAGGCGGTGGAAACAGCAGGCCGGGCGACTGGGCCGGGAGCTGGGCCTTGGGGCGCATCGGCCCACGCGAGGCCCACACGACATGCGTTCTTCCTCCTCGTGCCCGCACGAACCGAAAGGCAGATACGGCGGCGACGGCGCATGCCGGCGAGGGCGCAGCAACGGCGGGGAGGTCGCGGGGACATGGAGATGGCCGGATCTGGTCGCGCCGGGTCCATTCCGGCCGGATCCAACGGCGGTTCGTCGTGGGCGTCGGCGAGGGAGCCTTGGTGGCGGCGCTGACCACGTGGAAGCGCAGAGAGGTCAGGGAGAGAAAAAGAGAAGAGAGAGAAAAGGGATAGGAGAGGGACGGGGTCGACCTGGTGGAGCTCGTTGCTGCTCCGGCGAGCAGCTCCGGCGAGGACGCCGACGGGGCCTGGTGCGGGAGCTCCCTCCCTTGGAGCTCGTGGAAGAGGGAGCGGGAGGCGACGCGGGGGCTATCCCGAGCCCCAGATGGGCTCAGGTGGGCCGCTGCAGGGCTCGCAGGGCCGGCGGCGGTGGGGAGCGCTAGGGTGAGGTGGCGACGCCACATGGCGGCCCAGGGGTGGCTGGAGACGGCCAGGGGCGATGTGGCACGCCCGGATTGGTTCGGGGCACGGCGGCGGCGGCGCCAAGTGGCGGTGGGAGGCTGGATGTGCACGGAATTCGAGGAGGAGGTGGGGATTGCGGCTGGCTAGAGGTAGGGGGTAGGTTTAGGCTAGGTTTGTCCAAACATGGGCTAGGGAAGGTGTATATATAGAGAGAAGGGGCTAGGGTTAGGGGGGTTTCGGAGCCCTCCGATCGTAATCGAATGGTTCCGGTCGGAGGGGGGTTTAGTGGGCTGGACTCGGGCTGTGTAGGAGGGTTGGACTGAGAGGAGAGAAAATACCTGCAGCCCGACACAGGTTTCCGAAGACCGAAAACGTCCGACGAAAATACCGGCAACGGTGCCGCTATATATATAACGGTTGGGCTATCAAACGAGCTCCGAATGCGATGAAACTTGACAGGCGCTCTGTCTACACTATAACCATACCGCACGCCAACTATCATCCCAATCCGAGAACATTTTCCGGCCACTTATAAAATACTATCTCGGACATGTCGCGGGCGCGTGCAAGTGTTGTTGGGCTCAGAACGGACAACGGAGAGAACTCGGAGAACCCGGACGAATGCAAGTTTTGAAAAACATGATGATGCTATGCAAATGATGACATGATGAAATGCAACACGCAAGCAAATGACATGGCAACGCAGCGGCTAACTAGAAGACACCTGGCACATCGGTCTCGGGGCGTCACAACACTCCACCACTACGAGAGGATCTCGTCCCGAGATCTAGAATGGCACCGGAGGGAAAAACGGAGGAGAAAGAGAAGAGGTAAACTACGTTGCTTCTTTGACAAACGAGTGAAACCATGAACCTTGAGAGGTTGAAAAAATTGAAAGAAATTATAGAACAAAGATGAACGAGGTTGAAAACACTCCGTTAGAAAGGAGGAACATTACAGGAACCTTGTTGGTTGAAAGACATAAGAAAAGGTTACAATGGACAAGAAGTAGATGCAAGCACTCCGATTGAAACAAGATACAAGACTTTATAAGACGAAAAGAACTTGAGCAGATGACACAACACTCCGGTTGAATGTATAAGAAAAGGAAAGAACATGATCTTCACAATCCGAGATGATGAGTGAAAAGAGCAACATTACAATGCCTCCGGAATGAAAAAATAGAAGTTGGATCGTTGGAAAAGAAAGAATTGAGAAGAAAATGACAACTTCTGTCACAAATGATCTTGGAAGGCACCCTTCCAAGAGGGTTATAACGGAGTTGTTGGAAAACCAACAACGAAAAGAGTAAGCTTGTAGTGGGTTTATGAAGAACATCTCAAAACTATGAGGTGAAATTCTGCCACTAACGGAAACAATAGATTGGATTGATATTAACGAGGAGACGAGAAACTTATTTCACCGGGAGGATAAATGAAGAACTTGGATCATTTATAAGCACCATAAATAGCAACAATCCTTAGGGAAAGCTTTAGGTGAAATATAACCCAAGATAACTCCAACGAAGAGATTGGTGGATTAAAAATATCTCAATCTTGACAACATGGGAATCATGAAACACAAACTCAAATTGTCAAGAGTGACATAACACCACCTCAAAAGATAAGATAGGAAGAACTGCACTTAGAAATGCAAGATGAAGAATGTTTGAACTCCTCTGAAAAGAATCTTAAAGAACACCGCGAGAAGGAAATTAAATCCTTGATGAACCATCATGTAGAACCTTCATGAAGAACTCCGGTAAACACAAAGAATAACGAAAATAAAGAGAAGTTGGAAACACAAGGTGAAACCTTGTAATGATTTAGATGGATCCTCGTGGTGATAATTGAGAGAGCTTGGAACTCCGGGAAAAGAAAAGATGAATCAAGTTCGACCGAGAATTTTGATGAGGCTCCGGAATAAGGAATTGAATTTACTCGATGAAACAAGAATAAGAATTACATTATGCTTATCCTTCACCAATTAAAATTGATGACAAGCAATGGAATTGGCATACTACTTATTCTCGTAGAAAGGATTAAGATAGATATAGCATCAATTTTGAATGGTCTTCCATGAACCACCGGTCAGGTTGAAACAACGAATAAATTGATATGAAAAAAGAAGGAAGAAGAATCTTGAACGAACCACCATAAGAATTGAAAAAGAACGAATAAAAGATAACGAATCACCGGGAAGAATTTGCAAATGAACGAAGATGCTCGAGAGAATCTAGATACATGAGAACGAAGGGATCACGAACTGATTAGAGATCACTTGAACGAAGCACCAGTAAGATTTGGAGAACCATAGCTGAAAGCTGAGAATGAATAAATTCTGAGATGATGGGCTCCGGAGAAACAAACTGAAAAGAATTTTGAATTGCTCCAGATGGGTGAAAAGAATTCTCACGATCAAAACAATTATGAGAGGATGGCATCAAGCTAGAACCACGAGTCTCTGAGAGAACGGATAAGATATGGAGGAAAAAACTCTTCTTCGGTCTTCAAATGTTGAGAATGACGACGAGAAACACCACCAAGAATTATTTAGGCAATCAAAATGAAGGGGTTAAGCCAACGATGAAAAGAATTCGACAGATCTTGGAGAAACGCATTTGACTGATGATAAATCATTCTTACGTCAAACTTCAAAAAGAAATTTGAGGATAGCTCCGGGAAAATAAGAAGAGTCAGGTAAGATCCTGGGAAAAGACCTGTGGGTTAGGGCCCACTCAAAAGAAAACACCGTTGAATGATTTGAAAGAGAGGTTGCACCGGTTGAATTAAATGACTTGAATGAGATAACAACCTCGAAATAGGTTGAACGGATCTTGAATGACAAGACGAGCCTTTTGAGAAAGCTTGAGCACGCCGGAACAAATGAATAGTGAGAAGTGAATTATTATGAGGTGCGCCGGTATGAGAAGGCACTGAAATGAGGAAAGGGTAAGATCACCAAAGCTTGACTTGAAACCACCGGAGAAGATAAAAGAAATGAAGAATGATGAACTAGAAGCTCCGTTAGTATCTTTATGAGAATCACCGTATACAAACATTGAAGGAAAATAATGGAGAGGCTTCACATCAATAAGATGGATACACGATTAAGAAATCTGAGTCCTTGAATAAAAACAAGGGAGGGAGGGCGGGAAAACAAAGGCAACTTGGAAACGGATGAAACGAACAACGTTGAGAAGACTTTGAGTTGATCTTGCGGATGTTGAAAATGATCAGATCCACTTGAAGAGAAGCACACCGGTTGAAAAGGATTGACATGACAATCTCGATTATCATGAAGGATTAGTATTCACATAGAGGTATGAGAGCACCGCTTAGGAAAGGTATGGAATCAACATTTGACTTCGAAGCAACTCGAATACCACAACTCAAAACAAAACAAAGGATTGGCTTGCAAAATAAGCCGTAACAAACATATGATAGAGATTTCGTCCGAAGTTTTTGTGGTGGGGCCTACACGGGCTCGACCTTATAGCGCCATCATGTACAAGGCAGTGCACATGACATACGAAGCGTCCCCGAGTCGGCATAGCCAAGGACTCTTTAAGACACAACGAGACCACTGTAAAACCGACCGTGAATAGGCGGACCACTAGACGTCGAACCCCAATTTCATATCATACATCTGTTGGAAATATATCCTAAGAACTACTTGATTTCCCACTTATAAACTCCCGAACCTTTCCGGTTATGCAATCAGGTGTTGGGGATACAGGGGAAGCATTATATCTCACCCAAACTAGCAAATCCTACATCCAGCTGTATCCATCCTTCAACACATAACCAAGAAACCTTCGGAAATCATCTACCTCAACCTTCGAAAAGCATCTGTTATACAAGTTATGGCAATACTCCCGAACTCCCGCCCCAGTACTGGGTGGCATCGAGGTTATCTCACCAACGAACTACATAAAAGAGATTTTTGATGTCGGCGTACTAAACTCAGGTATTCTAGAACTGCAACGATAAAATTATGATGACAACACCTCGGAGCTCAACTCCCCGGGACACTGCCACAAAACCCCTGACAGGAGGCACCAAGACAATGTTCTCGTCACAAAACCATTGGAACGATTCCAAGATAATCGCGTGATCCTAAAATTTTTTTTAGTGAAATTTGAGAAGAGAAGAGTCAAAACTCTACGTCAGGATGCCTTACCAGAGCGTTGAGGAGACTGGGAAGTAAAAAGAATTCCTAAACTCTCGGATATATAATCCTAAATGACTCAAAACATTTTTCTAGACTCAACTCGTCAGCTAATTCGATCAAGCAGCAGGGGCTCCTAAAGTCGGGGAAGGCTCTGATTACCAACTTGTAATGCCCTCGATGCGGCTATATCTCCCATGTGTCGAAGCACGACTTAGAGGCATAACCACATTGAAAGCAATGTCGCAAGTGAGGTAATCTTCACACAACCCATGTAATACATAAGGGAAAGAGATACATAGTTGGCTTACAATCGCCACTTCACACAATTACATGAATAAAGCATTACAACATCCAAATACAATCAAGGTCCGACTACGGAACCAAAATAAAAGAAGAGCCCCAAATGCGACACGGTCCCCGATCGACCCCAACTGGGCACCACTACTGATCAACTAGAACGAAACAACACAAAGGACAAGATCTTCATCGAGGTCCTCCTTGAGCTTGGTTGCGTCACCTGCACGGTTCAACGGCACCTGCAAGCTGGTTTTGGAAGTATCTGTGAGCCACAAGGACTCAGCAATCTCGCACCCTCGCGGTCAAGACTATTTAAGCTTATGGGTAAGGTAAAGGTATGAGGTGGAGCTGCAGCAAGCGGCTAGCATATATGGTGGCTAACATACGCAAATGAGAGCGAGAAGAGAAGGCAAAGCATGGTCGAGAAAGTATGATCAAGAAGTGATCCTAAAACAACCTACGTCAAGCATAACTCCAACACCAGGTTCACTTCCCGAACTCCGCCGGAAAGAGACCATCACGGTTACACACGCGGTTGATGTATTTTAATTAAGGCCAACTTCAGGTTTTCTACAACTAGACGTTAACAAATTCCCATCTGCCCATAACCGCGGGCACGGCTTTCAAAAGTTCAAAACCCTGCAGGGGTGTCCCAACTTAGCCCATGACAAGCTCTCACGGTCAACGAAGGAATAGACCTCCTCCCAAGACATTCCGATCAGACTCGGTATCCCGGTTCTACAAGACATCCTCGACAATGGTAAAACAAGTCCAGCAAAGCCGCCCGATGTGCCGACATCCTGATGGGAGCTGCACATATCTCGTTCTCAGGGCAACACCGGATAGGTCAAGCTACGAGTAAAACCAGCCCTCAAGTTTCCCCGAGGTGGCCTCGTAGGCTGCCCATTTCGGACCAACACTTAGACAAGCACTGGCCCGGGGGGGTTAAAATAAAGATGACCCTCGGGATGCGCGACTCCCAAGGGAAAAAGGCTAGGTGGCGAATGGTAAAACCAAGGTTGGGCCTTGCTGGAGGAGTTTTATTCAAAGCAAACTATCAAGGGGTTCCCATTATAACCCAACCGCGTAAGGAACGCAAAATCCGGGAATATAACACCGATATAACGGAAACTAGGGCGGCAAGAGTGGAACAAAACACCAGGCATAAGGCCGAGCCTTCCACCCTTTACCAAGTATATAGATGCATTAATTAAATAAGATATATTGTGATATCCCAACAAGTAAACATGTTCCAACAAGGAACAACATCTCCATGTTCCAACAAGGAACAAACTTCAATCTTCACCTGCAACTAACAACGCTATAAGAGGGGCTGAGCAAAGCGGTAACATAGCCAAACAACGGTTTGCTAGGACAAGGTGGGTTAGAGGCTTGGTTCAAACAATATGGGAGGCATGATAAGCAAGTGGTAGGTATCGCAGCATAGGCATAACAAAAGAGCGAGCAACTAAGCAAGCAAAGATAGAAGTGATTTCGAGGGTATGGTCATCTTTCCTGAGATCCCGCAAGGAAGAAGAACGAGTCCATGAAGAAGACAAACGGACGTAGACGAACGGGTCCTCACAAACGCGACGTTACCGGAACCAACCCGAAGAAGCAAACACCGGAAGGAAGCACACAACATAGTAAACAAACCACACATGGACATGGCATGATGCACAACCAAGTATGATGTATGTCCGGTTTAATGATACATGGCATGGCATGGCAAAATGCACAAACAATCCTACAAATTAAGTGGAGCTCATTATGCAACGGAGTTGCATATTGAAGAAAACACCACATGACTTATTTAGTTCTCTCTCGTTTATGTACCCAACAAGATTAAATGTTTATTAACATGGCAAGAGGGTGAAGCACAATAAAACTACCTATCTAGGCAAGTTTAAATGAGGCCGGAACATCGAACAACAAATCCGGAAACTCCTCATGAGCATATTATAGATTTGATACTGTTCTGCCCTAAACCATATTTTATAGTTGTTAAACATGCAAAGTGATGCCACCATGTTAAACTAGGCATTTTTCTACCCCATTTACATATAAAGTTTGTTTAAATCCGAGCTACGGTTATTTAGTTATGAATTAAAGCATTTTAACATGACATAGGAGCAAATTTAATCAAACAACATTTTTAACATTTCAAACATATATGAAAGTTGGATATTATGAATCTAGACAAAATTCTAAGCAAGTTTCATATATAACTTATTTAGATCCGATGCACGGTTCATGAGTTATTATATGCATGATCCACAAGGGTTTTCCTGCCAAAATGCTCTCCTCTGGAAAAATAGACAAATTGTAGATCTGAAAAAAAAACAGAGGCGGGCCGAATCGGACTGGGCCAACAGTGCACAGCGGGGTTCTCACCCAGTGGGCCTTTGCCCAAGGCGGTGGAAACAGCAGGCCGGGAGCTGGGCCTTGGGGCGCATCGGCCCACGCGGGGCCCACACGAGAGGCGCTCTTTCTCCTCGTGCCCGCACGAACCGAAAGGCAAAGACGGCGGCGACGGCGCATGCCGGCGAGGGCGCAGCAACGGCGGGAGGTTGCGGGGACATGGAGATGGCCGGATCTGGTCGCGCCGGGTCCATTACGGCCGGATCCAACGGCGGTTCATCGTGGGCGTCGGCGAGGGAGCCCTGGAGGCGGCGCTAACCACGTGGAAGCGCAGAGAGGTCAGGGAGAGAAAAAGAGAAGAGAGAGAAAAGGGAGAGGAGAGGGACGGGGTCGACCTGGTGGAGCTCGTTGCTGCTCCGGCGAGCAGCTCCGGCGAGGACGCCGACGGGGCCTGGTGCGGGAGCTCCCTCCCCTGGAGGTCGGGGACGAGGGAGCGGGAGGCGACGCGAGGGCTGTCCCGAGCCCCAGATGGGCTCAGGTGGGCCGCGGCAGGGCTCGCAGGGCCGGCGGCGGTGGGGAGCGCTGGGGTGAGGTGGCGACGCCACATGGCGGCCCAGGGGTGGCTGGAGACGGCCAGGGGCGACGTGGCACGCCCGGATTGGTCTGGGGCGTGGCGGCGGCGACGCCAAGTGGCGGTGGGAGGCTGGATGTGCACAGAATTCGAGGAGGAGGTGGGGATTGCGGCTGGCTAGAGGTAGGGGGTAGGTTTAGGCTAGGTTTGTCGAAAATGGGCTAGGGAAGGTGTATATATATAGAGAAGGGGCTAGGGCTAGGGGGGTTTCGGAGCCCTCCGATCGTAATCGAATGGTTCCGGTCGGAGGGCGGTTTAGTGGGCTGGACTCAGGCTGTGTAGGAGGGTTGGACTGAGAGGAGAGAAAAGAACTGCAGCCCGACACAGGTTTCCGAAGACCGAAAACGTCCGACGAAAATACCGGCAACGGTGCCGCTATATATATAACGGTTGGGCTATCAAACGAGCTCCGAATGCGACGAAACTTGACAGGCGCTCTGTCTACACTATAACCAGACCGCACGCCAACTCTCATCCCAATCCGAGAACATTTTCCGGCCACTTATAAAATACTATCTCGGACATGTGCGGGCGCGTGCAAGTGTGGTTGGGCTCAGAACAGACAACGGAGAGAACTCAGAGAACCCGGACGAATGCAAGTTTTGAAAAACATGATGATGCTATGCAAATGATGACATGATGAAATGCAACACGCAAGCAAGTGACATGGCAACGCAGCGGCTAACTGGAAGACACCTGGCACATCGGTCTCGGGGCGTCACAAAAGTGTAGAGGTAAGCATGCTACAGTTCTTCAAGGAACTCAAATACAATGAAGATATACTACTTCCTTACAACTTCCAGTGAGTCACACTGTCTTGTACTACAAATTCTGTTTTTCCCTACTAGCTATAGCTACATGTTTTTCCTTACATATGCCCGCTTAATTAAGACATGCAAACGTGTGTGCACGCAGATTTCACTGGATCTTGTTAATCATTAAAGTTGATGAAGGAACAGTTGAAGTACTAGACTCACTACTTAAGAAAGCAAGTGACTACACCATCGTGAAGGGGATAGTCAACAGGTAATTTCAATCATTATTAACTATATCTCGGCCTATTTAATTAGTTCGTCATTTCCTGATAAGAACTATTTAATAACCCATTTATTCATTTTCTTTGTCGGCGGGCAGGGCTTGGGCAAAGTTCATCAGGGCCACTCCAGGCCCATGGAAACAAAATATGAAATGGTATCGACCCAAGGTAAGTAATTAAGTAGTACTAGCTTGCTGCCATCTCTTTAATTATCATGCTTGATTAATTAATATCTGATCAAATTCCATTATCGTAAAGGCCCTGAAGCAGGCGTCGGGGAATGATCTATGTGCATACTACGTTTGCGAGAACATTCGCATGATGGCGTCCGAAAGGAGCAAATCTCAAAGACAGGAGTGGGTACGATATCGATTGTCAGAATACTATTCACAATTTTTATACCATTATCGATATCTAGTCACACAACTAATACACATGCATATTGATCTCCTTCTTAACAGTTCAAAGAGGTGCAGGACAAGCTCCTAGCACAGGACCGCATAGAAGCAATTCAAGAGGAAATAGCGGGATTTTTGCTCGACCAGGTCATAGATCCCAAAGAAGAATACTATTACCCGCTACCGCCCCCATGAACCACTTCCAATTGTTATCGTGCTCCGAAGGCACCAATTAGCTAGGCTAATGCCACTGGCTCTGAAGGCACCAATTAGGAGAAATTGTACATATATATATATATATATATATATATATATATATATATATATATATATATATACATGTGTGTATATATGTGTGAATTAATTAATGGTGGTTGTGAGACATTCGATTCTACTAGAAATAGTATTTATATATATGCATAACGTGTACAATATGTAGTATCGTAAAATACCAACAAACGAAAAATAATTAAATAGAAAACACAAAATTAAATGAAAAAGAAATCATAAACCTAAAACCCCCCCAACCTTTTAATACCGGTTGGTGACACCAACCGGTACTAAAGGGCTCCCTGCCTCCGAAGCTGGCTCGTGCCACGTGGTTGCCCTTTAGCACCGATTCGTGCTGAACCGGTATTAAAGGGGGGGGGGCTTTAGTGCCTACATTTTAGCGCCGGTTACCAAACCGGCACTAAAGGGCCTTACGAACCGGTGCTATTGCCCGGTTCTGCACTAGTGTAAAGACACATGAACGTAGACGAATTACGACCAGATCCGAGCAAATTCACCAAGGACAGATCCACTGAAGACACACGCCCACCGACGGTGCTAGAAATACCATCGGGACGGGGCTAGGCGGGAAGAACCTTATTCCATCTTGATGGAGCCACCATCGTCTCGTCTTACTAAGCACAACACAAATCCTAACAAAACACGAGGGACCAACTAAAAGCAGAGCCCGCCCGCCGCTAGCAAGGGTTGAGATCCACCACGCCGCCATGGCCCTAAGGCTACCGAAAACGATGTGGAGCGATGGCGGCGCAGGCGGGAGGCAGGAGAACCCTAGACTTTTCTTGGGAAGGAGACGGCTCCACTAAAAGTGAAATTCACTGCCCAATTAATATCTTGAATTATAACGAGAATGACTGTTGTAAGGGGTGAAATATTGGACCTAGCTAATTTCATTTGCCACGTCAAGTTAGTTTGTCTTTCTGTTAATAATGCATGGTCGCCTCTGATTCATGCACGTAGCTAAGGCTGGACGTGTTCCATGCACACGACACGATCCCATGTCCTGTTAGTTCTCCTAAGCCGCAAGATGATGTGAGAAGTGGCCGTGGGATAGTTCTCCAGATCGGGAGTTAGTTAGCTAGCTAATGGATCTGCTTTGTATCAGAAATGAGTCCCGCTTCGGTATAACCTCCTCACAAAATATATAAAGGGTAATATGAATCTTTCCCATTTGAATGTATAAACTGTACTTTACACTCGCAAAGAGAGCTCACTTGGGCTGGCCCATTTGCGGTGGTAAACGAAATAGGATCAACGTTGTTGGAATCAAACACGCAACGTCCTAGTTAATAACATGTGCGCATAGCCGCTAGGACCACCTACCTTTAGTGAACAATTTGAAGCCTGACGCTTTTAGTAACCAACGGGCTGGGAATTTTAAAAACATTTTACGAACACTTTGTGAGCCGGTCTTTCTTCCACAGTTTTTTTCTTCTTTTCATTTTTTCGTTTTTGCTGTTACATTTCTTATTTCTTTTTTCAAAAATGGTCATGCCTTTAAATTCCAAAAATGTTTGTTATTTTAAAATTTTATTCATAAATTTAAAATATTCGAATTTTGGAAATATTTAAGGTAATTTCGAATAAATGTTCTTATATTTCAAAAATTGTTCAGAATGTCAAAATGCCAACATTTGTTTTGAAAAGCACGAACAAAATTGTGAAAAAATCAAAAATCCTGAACAAAATTTTAAATTTAAAAACATTTCAAAAAATGTGAATAACAGTTTTTGAAATAAAAAAGTGTTCTGAATTTGCCCGAACATTTTTTGAATTTGTGAAATGGTTTTTTTTCGAAGTGGGAACAAATTTTAAATTCCGAAAAATTCGAGAAGGCTACCAACGGAAGCAATGCCATCGTTCAGTTGCGCAAGGCCTGATCATTTTTATTTCTTTTCTATTTTTTCGTTTTTCTTCTCTTTTTTCATTAATTTGTATTTTTTCCTCTTTCAACTTTTATATTCCTTTTGAAACTTGTTCAAATATTTGAAATATTGTTTGTACTAGCAAAATTACAGTTTGTAGTAGCAAACTTTTATATTCTTAAATATTTATTAAATGCGTCTAAAAAAAGCATTTTCTGTTTTCATTTTATTCTTTGTACTCCCTCGGTTCTTAAATATAAGTCTTTTAGAGATTTCAATATGGACTACATGCGAAGCAAAATGAGTGAACCTACACTCTAAAATACTTCTATATACATCCATTTGTAGTTTATATTGAAATCTCTAAAAAGACTTATATTAGGATTGGATGGAGTATTTATTAGTTATGTATTTATGTTAAAAACTTAAATGACAGTTTGAAGTACACGTTTAATTATTATTTTAAATATATTTTCCCTTCAAACCTGCACAGATGCCTATCCGAACACCTTGTGTTGAACATGATTTTTTTGGACATTCTTGAAATGACGCTAACTTTTCGGGCAGGTGGGCATGCCCATGGTAGGCATCCACACACCCATTTTTTTCTATTGGCTTGTATGACCAATCCAAGGCATTAAGTCAAGTTGCTTGGGTGTTTGACAAGTTCTGCATTTTCAGAGTATTCTCGGTAAAGAAAAGGCTGATAAATGATAGGACATGTCGCAACTTACGTACGGTGTTGGAAATCGTTTAAACCTGACATGAATGCCTACCATGACATGCCCAACTACTGGCAAAATTTTGGGGTCTTTTCAACAATGTACAAAAATAGACCATGTTGAACGAAGCATGTTCGGGTAGGCCACCGTCAAAGAGCAAGTTGTTTCTCGACATCCTTGAGATGTCTCCAATATTTTTACAGGGCCTTGTATGACCAATTCAAGGCACCATGGCAAGTTGTTGGGGTTTTCAACATGTTTTACATTTTCTGGAATTTTCTTGATGAAAAAAGTCTGATTAATAGAAGAATGTGTCACAACGTGCATAAGGTGTCGGAAATTATTCAAACCAGGCATGGATACATCATATGCCCGTGCTAGGCAGTTACAAGAAGTTGGGGCATTTATGTATAGTCCCAAAAACAACAGTTGAGAGGAGTGTGCCAGACTATATCAGCCCGTGCATCCGTCATCATGTAGTTTAAACTAATTCAAATACTTCTGTTATTTACAATTTTTGTAATTATCTATTAAAATGAACATTTTTATATGTCCTAACCATTTCTTGAAAAATTTCAACAATTTTGGGATTTCAAATTATGTATGAAAATTTTACAAACTTGAATCTTTCTTCCAAAATTTTACAAACTTGAATCTTTCTTTCCAAATTGTTACCAGCAATTGACGAAAAGTTTAAACAAAAAATGTATCAACTTTTTTAAACGCAAAACTTTCTTAAATTTATGAGGAAGAAACTCAAGAACTGGAACATTTTATAAAATATAATAATATTTTATAAAATTGTAAACAATATTTGAGAACAAAAACATTTTCTGGCATTCCAAACAATTTTATTTTCGAACAAGTTTCAAAAATTATAATAAACTTCAAAACAAGAAAAAGGAATAAACGATAAAAGAGAAGGAAAATGAAAAAAAGCTTAGGGCAAAGAAAATAAAAAACGTTTTCAGAAAATGTTAGTAAATTTTAAAGGAAATCTAAACTTTGAAAAAAAGATGTGTATTCAAATAACGCTCACAAATTTGAAAAATGGTCGTATTTTTAGAAAAAGTTCATAAAATTTAAAAAATGTTCAAATTTTCATGAAAATGTTTGCAAATTGGAAAAATAATTTGTCTTTAGAAAATGTTCTCACTTTCAGAAAAACGGTCACAATTCTGAAACATTGCTCTTAAGTTTGAAATAATATTCACATAATCAAAAATATTTTAAGTTTTAACAAAAAAGGTTCGCATATTTGAAAAAAATGTCCGTGCTTCCAAAAGAATTTCAAATCTGAGAAACATTTCGTATTTCTAAAAATGTTTGTGTTTTCAAAATATATTTGGAAAGTAGAAAACGCATTAGTTTTGTTTTAGCTATATAAAAAACGCATTAGCTACAGTACTGTACAGGCTGTACAGTACCGGTTTGATCTGTTACAATAGGTCTATATGTTACTGCTCTACATATTTATGACCAAAGCTTTGTTGTTCTAGAGGCTATGGGCGAGTTTTCTTCTACTGGAGGTCTTGGGTTCGATTGGCGTCCTTGTTTTCACATGGGACGTGGCAGGCTCGCAAGCCGGTCGGTCCTCACCGAGCTTTATCCCAGCCAGTCCCGTTGGTCCAGACCGCCAACAGCCAGTCGAAACGGTGGCTCGTCCAGGGACCGGACCGGCCCACACCATGTCCACCCTGAACTACCACAAAGAGCTAGCTTGAAACAAACTGATCGAGTGCTCTGGCCAGCTACTTCGTAGACGAAAAAACTCTTGCTCTTCGGGGGTGCTTTGGAGGTGTGCTTTTAATTTTGTTGTTGTTGCTATCTTGCTCTGTAATAACCTTTTTTCGATGGCTCGCATAGTAGTATATACCTAGAACCTGTAGTTTAACTAATTTCCTTCCGTCGAACTAGGACTGATTTTGTGAACCTGTTACTTCGTTATGGTAATAGTACTAGAATCTGACCGCAAGGTAAAAATGTGGATGTGTTCTGATAGATTGTGTTCACCATGAAAGATGTCATGTGTGTTTTAACATTGTATAATTATTAGTATTACTTTCTTCGTTGCTGCTAATTTTGTTATGACTCGGCTAACCTAAATTGTAGTATTTGCTAGATAGAATTATGCAAAAGTTTCCATAAAAAAAGAATCATGTAGAAGTTGGCAGAAATGTATTAAGCAGTATGTAAGCCTTCGCTCATATGCAAAACAAGCCCACTATCACAACATTCTAAGTTTGAAGACCGAATCCACATGAAAATAGGAAACATATCTCTTCTAAATGGAAGAAGGTAGCGACGTTATAAAATTCACCAACAAATCAATTCTAGTTTGCGAAGAGCCTCCTTTCTTGATGCATCGGATTGCTTTGTCCTTCAGATCAATTGCCCTTCGCCTCATTTCTGCACCTTCTTCTTGGCACAATAAGTTTCGAACATTCCTCTCGATCTCCCTGTTGGGGAACGTAGTAATTTCAAAAAAATTCCTACGCACACGCAAGATCATGGTGATGCATAACAACGAGAGGGGAGAGTGTGATCTACGTACCCTTGTAGATCGACAACGGAAGCGTTTGGTTGATGTAGTCGTACGTCTCCACGGCCCGACCGATCAAGCACCGAAACTACGACACCTCCGAGCTCTAGCACACGTTCAGCTCGATGACGATCCCCAGACTCCGATCCAGCAAAGTGTCGGGGAAGAGTTCCGTCAGCACGACGGCGTGGTGACGATCTTGATGTACTACCGTCGCAGGGCTTCGCCTAAGCACCGCTGCAATATGACCGAGGTGGAATATGGTGGAGGGGGGCACCGCACACGGCTAAGGAACGATCACGAAGATCAACTTGTGTGTCTAGGGATGCCCCCTGCCCCCGTATATAAAGGAGCAAGGGGAGGAGGCCGGCCGGCCCCTATAGGCGCGCCAGGAGGAGTCCTCCTCCTGGTAGGAG
>NC_041384.1:740763810-740765345 GCF_002162155.2 Triticum dicoccoides
GGGGGGGGGTCCCGTAACCCTCCAGCTCTCCGGTTTTCTCCGAAATCACCCGGAACACTTCCGGTGTCCGAATATAGCCGTTCAATAGATCAATCTTTACGTCTCGACCATTTCGAGACTCCTCGTCATGCCCGTGATCACATCCGGGACTCCGAACTAACTTCGGTACATCAAAACTCATAAACTCATAATATAACTATCATCGAAACCTTAAGCGTGCGGACCCTACGGGTTCGAGAACAATGTAGACATGACTGAGACACGTCTCCGGTCAATAACCAATAGCGGAACATGGATGCTCATATTGGCTCCTACATATTCTACGAAGATCTTTATCGTTCAGACCGCATAACAACATACGTTGTTCCCTTTGTCCGAGATTCGATCGTCGGTATCTCAATACCTAGTTCATGGTAAAAGTTTATTATTCATGCTAGAATTGTATTAACCGGAAACATAATACATGTGTGAATACATAGACAAACAAAGTGTCACTAGTATGCCTCTACTTGACTAGCTCGTTAATCAAAGATGGTTATGTTTCCTAACCATGGACAAAGAGTTGTTATTTGATTAATGGAATCACATCATTAGTTGAATGATCTGATTGACATGACCCATTCCATTAGCTTAGCACCCGATCGTTTAGTATGTTGCTATTGCTTTCTTCATGACTTATACATGTTCCTATGACTATGGGATTATGCAACTCCCGTTTGCCAGAGGAACACTTTGCGTGCTACTAAACGTCACAACGTAACTGGGTGATTAGAAAGGAGCTCTACAGGTGTCTCCAAAGGTACATGTTGGGTTGGCGTATTTCGAGATTAGGATTTGTCACTCCGATTGTCGGAGAGGTATCTCTGGGCCCTCCCGGTAATGCACATCACTTAAGCCTTGCAAGCATTGCAACTAATGAGTTAGTTGCGGGATGATGTATTACAGAACGAGTAAAGAGACTTGCCGGTAACGAGATTGAACTAGGTATGGGATACCGACGATCGAATCTCGGGCAAGTAACATACCGATGACAAAGGGAACAACGTATGTTGTTATGCGGTCTGACCGATAAAAGATCTTCGTAGAATATGTAGGAGCCAATATGAGCATCTAGGTTCCGCTATTGGTTATTGACCGGAGACGTGTCTCGGTCATGTCGACATTGTTCTCGAACCCGTAGGGTCCGCACGCTTAAGGTTACGATGACAGTTATATTATGAGTTTATGCATTTTGATGTACCGAAGGTTGTTCGGAGTCCCGGATGTGATCACGGACATGACGAGGAGTCTCGAAATGGTCGAGACATAAAGATTGATATATTGGAAGCCTATGTTTGGATATCGGAAGTGTTCCGGGTGAAATCGGGATTTTACCGGAGTACGGGAGGTTACCGGAACCCCCCCGGGATGTATATGGGCCTTAGTGGGCCTTAGTGCAAGAGATGACAGGTGGCCAGAGATGGGCCGCGCGCCCCCTCCCCCCCTTGGTCCGAATTGGACAAGGAGAGGGGGCCGGCCCCCCTTCCTCCTCTCTC
>NC_041384.1:740765745-740772643 GCF_002162155.2 Triticum dicoccoides
AACTAGGAAAGGGGGGGAGTCCTACTCCCAGAGGGAGTAGGACTCCTCCTGGCGCGCCTCTCCTGGCCGGCCGGCCCCCCTCCCTTGAACCTTTATATACGAAGGCAGGGCACCCCCTAGAGACACAAGTTGATCCACGTGATCATATTCTTAGCCGTGTGCGGTGCCCCCTTCCACCATAGTCCTCGATAATATTATAGCGGTGCTTAGGCGAAGCCCTGCGACAGTAGTACATCAAGATCGTCACCACGCCGTCGTGCTGACGGAGCTCTTCCCCGACACTTTGCTGGATCGGAGTCCGGGGATCATCATCGAGCTGAACGTGTGCTAGAACTCGGAGGTGCCGTAGTTTCGGTGCTTGATCGGTCGGGCCGTGAAGACGTACGACTACATCAACCAAATTAACGCTTCCGTTGTCGATCTACAAGGGTACGTAGATCACACTCTCCCCCTCTCGTTGCTATGCATCACCATGATCTTGCGTGTGCGTAGGAAATTTTTTGAAATTACCATGAAACCCAACAGTGGCATCCGAGCCTAGGTTTTATATGTTGATGTTATATGCACGAGTAGAACACAAGTGAGTTGTGGACGATATAAGTCATACTTCTTACTAGCATGTCATACTTTGGTTCGGCGGTATTGTTGGACGAAGCGGCCCGGACCGACATTACGCGTACGCTTACGCGAGACCGGTTCTCCCGACGTCCTTTGCACATAGGTGGCTTGCGGGTGACAGTTTCTCCAACTTTAGTTGAACCAAGTTTGGCTACGCCCGGTCCTTATGAAGGTTAAAACAACACCAACTTGACAAACTATTGTTGTGGTTTTGATGCGTAGGTAAGATTGGTTCTTGCTTAAGCCCGTAGCAGCCACGTAAAACATGCAACAACAAAGTAGATGACGTCTAACTTGTTTTTGCAGGGCATGTTGTGATGTGATATGGTCAAGACATGATGCTAAATTTTGTTGTATGAGATGATCATGTTTTGTAACCGAGTTATCGGCAACTGGCAGGAGCCATATGGTTGTCGCTTTATAGTATGCAATGCAATCGCGCTGTAATGCTTTACTTTATCACTAAGCGGTAGCGATAGTCGTGGAAGCATAAGATTGGCGAGACGACAACGATGCTACGATGGAGATCAAGGTGTCGCGCCGGTGACGATGGTGATCATGACGGTGCTTCGGAGATGCAGATCACAAGCACAAGATGATGATGGTCATATCATATCACTTATATTGATTGCATGTGATGTTTATCTTTTATGCATCTTATCTTGCTTTGATTGACGGTAGCATTAAAAGATGATCTCTCACTAAATTATCAAGAAGTGTTCTCCCTGAGTATGCACCGTTGCGAAAGTTCTTCGTGCTGAGACACCACGTGATGATCGGGTGTGATAGGCCCTATGTTCAAATACAACGGGTGCAAAACAGTTGCACACGCGGAATATTCAGGTTATACTTGACGAGCCAAGCATATACAGATATGGCCTCGGAACACGGAGACCGAAAGGTCGAGCGTGAATCATATAGTAGATATGATCAACATAGTGATGTTCACCAATGAAACTACTCCATCTCACGTGATGATCGGACATGGTTTAGTTGATTTGGATCACGTAATCACTTAGAGGATTAGAGAGATGTCTATCTAAGTGGGAGTTCTTTAAGTAATATGATTAATTGAACCTAAATTTATCATGAACTTAGTACCTGATAGTATCTTGCTTGTTTATGTATGATTGTAGATAAATGGCCCGTGTTGTTGTTCCGTTGAATTTTAATGCGTTCCTTGAGAAAGCAAAGTTGAAAGATGATGGTAGCAATTACACGGACTGGGTCCGTAACTTGATGATTATCCTCATTGCTGCATAGAAGAATTACATCCTGGAAGCACCGCTGGGTGCCAGGCCTGCTGCTGGAGCAACACCAGATGTTGTGAACGTCTGACAGAGCAAAGCTGATGACTACTCGATAGTTCAGTGTGCCATGATTTACGGCTTAGAACCGGGACTTCAACGACGTTTTGAACGTCATGGAGCATATGAGATGTTCCAGGAGTTGAAGTTAATATTTCAAGCAAATGCCCGGATTGAGAGATATGAAGTCTCCAATAAGTTCTATAGCTGTAAGATGGAGGAGAACAGTTCTGTCAGTGAGCATATACTCAAAATGTCTGGATATAATAATCACTTGATTCAAATGGGAGTTAATCTTCCAGATGATTGCGTCATTGACAGAATTCTCCAATCACTGCCACCAAGCTACAAGAACTTCGTGATGAACTATAATATGCAAGGGATGAATAAGACTATTCCCGAGCTCTTCGCAATGCTGAAAGCTGTGGAGGTAGAAATCAAAAAGGAGCATCAAGTGTTGATGGTCAACAAGACCACTAGTTTCAAGAAAAAGGGCAAAGGGAAGAAGAAAGGGAACTTCAAGAAGAACAGCAAGCAAGTTGCTATTCAAGAGAAGAAACCCAAACCTGGACCTAAGCCTGAAACTGAGTGCTTCTACTGCAAGCAGACTGGTCACTGGAAGCGGAACTGCCCCAAGTATTTGGCGGATAAGAAGGATGGCAAGGTGAACAAAGGTATATGTGATATACATGTTATTGATGTGTACCTTACTAATGCTCGCAGTAGCACCTGGGTATTTGATACTGGTTCTGTTGCTAATATTTGCAACTCGAAACAGGGACTACGGATTAAGCGAAGATTGGCTAAGGACGAGGTGACGATGCGCGTGGGAAACGGTTCCAAAGTCGATGTGATCACAGTCAGCACGCTACCTCTACATCTACCTTCGGGATTAATATTAGACCTAAATAATTGTTATTTGGTGCCAGCGTTAAGCATGAACATTATATCTGGATCTTGTTTGATGCGAGACGGTTATTCATTTAAATCAGAGAATAATGGTTGTTCTATTTATATGAGTAATATCTTTTATGGTCATGCACCCTTGAAGAGTGGTCTATTCTTATTGAATCTCGATAGTAGTAACACACATATTCATAATGTTGAAGCCAAAAGATGCAAAGTTGATAATGATAGTGCAACCTATTTGTGGCACTGCCGTTTAGGTCATATCGGTGTAAAGCGCATGAAGAAACTCCATACTGATGGACTTTTGGAACCACTTGATTATGAATCACTTGGTACTTGCGAACCGTGCCTCATGGGCAAGATGACTAAAACGTCATTCTCCGGTACTATGGAGAGAGCAACAGATTTGTTGGAAATCATACATACAGATGTATGTGGTCCGATGAATATAGAGGCTCGTGGCGGATATCGTTATTTTCTCACCTTCACAGATGACTTAAGCAGATATGGGTATATCTACTTAATGATACATAAGTCCGAAACGTTTGAAAAGTTCAAAGAATTTCAGAGTGAAGTTGAAAATCATCGTAACAAGAAAATAAAGTTTCTACGATCTGATCGTGGAGGAGAATATTTGAGTTACGAGTTTGGTGTACATTTGAAACAAAGCGGAATAGTTTCGCAACTCACGCCACCTGGAACACCACAGCGTAATGGTGTGTCCGAACGTCGTAATCGTACTTTACTAGATATGGTGCGATCTATGATGTCTCTTACTGATTTACCGCTATCGTTTTGGGGTTATGCTTTGGAGACGGCCGCATTCACGTTAAATAGGGCACCATCAAAATCCATTGAGACGACGCCTTATGAACTACGGTTTTGCAAGAAACCAAAGTTGTCATTTCTGAAAGTTTGGGGCTGCGATGCTTATGTGAAAAAGCTTCAACCTGATAAGCTCGAACCCAAATCGGAGAAATGTGTCTTCATAGGATATCCAAAAGAGACTATTGGATACACCTTCTATCACAGATCCGAAGGCAAGACTTTTGTTGCTAAGTTCGGAAACTTTCTGGAGAAGGAGTTTCTCTCGAAAGAAGTGAGTGGGAGGAAAGTAGAACTTGACGAGGTAACTGTACCTGCTCCCTTATTGGAAAGTAGTGCATCACAGAAAACTATTTCTGTGACACCTACACCAATTAGTGAGGAAGCTAATGATAATGATCATGAAACTTCAGAACAAGATACTACTGAACCTCGTAGATCAACCAGAGTGAGATCCGCACCAGAGTGGTACGGTAATCTTGTTCTGGAAGTCATGCTACTAGATCATGATGAACCTACGAACTATGAAGAAGCGATGGTGAGCCCAGATTCCGCAAAATGGCTTGAAACCATGAAATCTGAGATGGGATCCATGTATGAGAACAAAGTATGGACTTTGGTTGACTTGCCCAATGATCGGCAAGCAATTGAGAATAAATGGATCTTCAAGAAGAAGACTGACGCCGACGGTAATATTACTGTCTACAAAGCTCGACTTGTCGCAAAAGGGTTTCGGCAAGTTCAAGGGATTGACTACGATGAGACCTTCTCACCCGTAGCGATGCTTAAGTCTGTCCGAATCATGTTAGCAATTGCCGCATTTTATGATTATGAAATTTGGCAGATGGATATCAAAACTGCATTCCTGAATGGATTTCTGGAAGAAGAGTTGTATATGATGCAATCGGAAGGTTTTGGCGATCCAAAGGGAGCCAACAAAGTGTGCAAGCTCCAGCGATCCATTTATGGACTGGTGCAAGCTTCTCGGAGTTGGAATAAACGCTTTGATAGTGTGATCAAAGCATTTGGTTTTATACAGACTTTTGGAGAAGCCTGTATTTACAAGAAAGTGAGTGGGAGCTCTATAGCATTTCTGATATTATATGTGGATGACATATTACTGATTGGAAATGATATAGAATTTCTGGATAGCATAAAGGGATACTTGAATAAGAGTTTTTCAATGAAAGACCTCGGTGAAGTTGCTTACATATTAGGCATAAAGATCTATAGAGATAGATCAAGACGTTTAATTGGACTTTCACAAAGCACATACCTTGACAAGATTTTGAAGAAGTTCAAAATGGATCAAGCAAAGAAAGGGTTCTTACCTGTGTTACAAGGTGTGAAGTTGAGTCAGACTCAATGCCCGACCACTGCAGAAGATAGAGAGAAAATGAAAGATGTTCCCTATGCTTCAGCCATAGGCTCTATCATGTATGCAATGCTGTGTACCAGACCTGATGTGTGCCTTGCTATAAGTCTAGCAGGGAGGTACCAAACTAATCCAGGAGTGGATCACTGGACAGCGGTCAAGAACATCCTGAAGTACCTGAAAAGGACTAAGGATATGTTTCTCGTATATGGAGGTGACAAAGAGCTAATCGTAAACGGTTATGTTGATGCAAGCTTTGACACTGATCCGGACGATTCTAAATCGCAAACCGGATACATGTTTACATTAAATGGTGGAGCTGTCAGTTGGTGCAGTTCTAAACAGAGCGTCGTGGCGGGATCTACGTGTGAAGCGGAATACATAGCAGCTTCGGAAGCAGCGAATGAAAGAGTCTGGATGAAGGAGTTCATATCCGATCTAGGTGTCATACCTAGTGCATCGGGTCCAATGCAAATCTTTTGTGACAATACTGGTGCAATTGCCTTGGCGAAGGAATCCAGATTTCACAAGAGAACCAAGCACATCAAGAGACGCTTCAATTCCATCCGGGATCTAGTCCAGGTGGGAGACATAGAGATTTGCAAGATACATATGTATATGAATGTTGCAGACCCGTTGACTAAGCCTCTTCCACGAGCAAAACATGATCAGCACCAAGGCTCCATGGGTGTTAGAATCATTACTGTGTAATCTAAATTATTGACTCTAGTGCAAGTGGGAGACTGAAGGAAATATGCCCTAGAGGAAATAATAAGGATATTATGTATTACCTTATATCATGATAAAAGTTTATTATTCATGCTAGAATTGTATTAACTGGAAACATAATACATGTGTGAATACATAGACAAACAGAGTGTCACTAGTATGCCTCTACTTGACTAGCTCGTTAATCAAAGATGGTTATGTTTCCTAACCATGGACAAAGAGTTGTTATTTGATTAACGGGATCACATCATTAGTTGAATGATCTGATTGACATGACCCATTTCATTAGCTTAGCACCCGATCGTTTAGTATGTTGCTATTGCTTTCTTCATGACTTATACATGTTCCTATGACTATGAGATTATGCCACTCCCGTTTGCCAGAGGAACACTTTGTGTGCTACCAAACGTCACAACGTAACTGGGTGATTATAAAGGAGCTCTACAGGTGTCTCCCAAGGTACATGTTGGGTTGGCGTATTTCGAGATTAGGATTCGTCACTCCGATTGTCGGAGAGGTATCTCTGGGCCCTCTCGGTAATGCACATCACTTAAGCCTTGCAAGATTGCAACTAATGAGTTAGTTGCGAGATGATGTATTACAGAACGAGTAAAGAGACTTGCCGGTAATGAGATTGAACTAGGTATGGGATACCGACAATCGAATCTCGGGCAAGTAACATACCGATGACAAAGGGAACAACGTATGTTGTTATGCGGTCTAACCGATAAAAGATCTTCGTAGAATATGTAGGAGCCAATATGAGCATCCAGGTTCCGCTATTGGTTATTGAACGGAGACGTGTCTCGGTCATGTCTACGTTGTTCTCGAACCCGTAGGGTCGGCACGCTTAAGGTTACGATGACAGTTATATTATGAGTTTATGCATTTTGATGTACCGAAGGTTGTTCGGAGTCCCGGATGTGATCACGGACATGACGAGGAGTCTCGAGATGGTCGAGACATAAATATTGATATATTGGAAGCCTATGTTTGGATATCGGAAGTGTTCCGGGTGAAATCGGGATTTTACCGGAGTACCGGGAGGTTACCGGAACCCCCCCCCCCGGGAGGTATATGGGCCTTACTGGGCCTTAGTGGAAGAGAGGAGAGGTGGCCAGAGATGGGCCGCGCG
>NC_041384.1:740772822-740788456 GCF_002162155.2 Triticum dicoccoides
CTCCCCCCCTTGGTCCAAATTGGACAAGGAGAGGGGGCCGGCCCCCTTCCTCCTCTCTCTCCTCTTTCCCGCCCCCTCCACGAATCTTATTCCAACTAGGAAAGGGGGGGAGTCCTACTCCCAGAGGGAGTAGGACTCCTCCTGGCGTGCTTCTCCTGGCCGGCTGGCCCCCCTCCCTTGAACCTTTATATACGGAGGCAGGGGCACTCCCTAGAGACACAAGTTGATCCACGTGATCATATTCTTAGCCGTGTGCGGTGCCCCCTTCCACCATAGTCCTCGATAATATTGTAACAGTGCTTAGGCGAAGCCCTGCGACAGTAGTACATCAAGATCGTCACCACGCCGTCGTGCTGACGGAACTCTTCCCCGACACTTTGCTGGATCGGAGTCCGGGGATCATCATCGAGCTGAACGTGTGCTAGAACTCAGAGGTGCCGTACTTTCGGTGCTTGATCGGTCGGGCCGTGAAGACGTACGACTACATCAACCAAATTAACGCTTCCGTTGTCGATCTACAAGGGTACGTAGATCACACTCTCCCCCTCTCGTTGCTATGCATCACCATGATCTTGCGTGTGCGTAGGAAATTTTTTGAAATTACCACGAAACCCAACATCTGCAACATTCAGATCCATATGTATCTTGCAAATCTCTATGTCTCCCACCTGGACTAGATCCCGGATGGAATTGAAGGTCTCTTGATGTGCTTGGTTCTCTTGTGAAATCTGGATTCCTTTGCCAAGGCAATTGCACCAGTATTGTCACAAAAGATTTTCATTGGACCCGATGCACTAGGTATGACACCTAGATCGGATATGAACTCCTTCATCCAGACTCCTTCATTTGCTGCTTCCGAAGCAGCTATGTACTCCGCTTCACATGTAGATCCCGCTACAATGCTTTGTTTAGAACTGCACCAACTGACAGCTCCACCGTTTAATGTAAACACGTATCCGGTTTGCGATTTAGAATCGTCCGGATCAGTGTCAAAGCTTGCATCAACGTAACCTTTTACGATGAGCTCTTTGTCACCTCCATATATGAGAAACATATCCTTAGTCCTTTTCAGGTATTTCAGGATGTTCTTGACCGCTGTCCAGTGATCCATTCCTGGATTACTTTGGTACCTCCCTGCTAGACTTATAGCAAGGCACACATCAGGTCTGGTACACAGCATTGCATACATGATAGAGCCTATGGCTGAAGCATAGGGAACATCTTTCATATTCTCTCTATCTTCTGCAGTGGTCGGGCATTGAGTCTTACTCAACTTCACACCTTGTAACACAGGCAAGAACCCTTTCTTTGCTTGATCCATTTTGAACTTCTTCAAAACTTTGTCAAGGTATGTGCTTTGTGAAAGTCCAATTAAGCGTCTTGATCTATCTCTATAGATCTTAATGCCTAATATGTAAGCAGCTTCACCGAGGTCTTTCATTAAAAAACTATTATTCAAGTATCCCTTTATGCTATCCAGAAATTCTATATCATTTCCAATTAGTAATATGTCATCTACATACAATATCAGAAATGCTACAGAGCTCCCACTCACTTTCTTGTAAATACAGGCTTCTCCAAAAGTCTGTATAAAACCAAATGCTTTGATCACTCTATCAAAGCATTTATTCCAACTCCGAGAGGCTTGCACCAGTCCATAAATGGATCGCTGGAGCTTGCACACTTTGTTAGCTCCCTTTGGATCGACAAAACCTTCTGGTTGCATCATATACAACTCTTCTTCCAGAAATCCATTCAGGAATGCAGTGTTGACATCCATCTGCCAAATTTCATAATCATAAAATGCGGCAATTGCTAACATGATTCGGACAGACTTAAGCATCGCTACGGGTGAGAAGGTCTCATCGTAGTCAATCCCTTGAACTTGCCGAAAACCTTTTGCGACAAGTCGAGCTTTGTAGACAGTAATGTTACCGTCAGCGTTAGTCTTCTTCTTGAAGATCCATTTATTCTCAATTGCTTGCCGATCATCGGGCAAGTCAACCAAAGTCCATACTTTGTTCTCATACATGGATCCCATCTCAGATTTCATGGCTTCAAGCCATTTTGCGGAATCTGGGCTCACCATCGCTTCTTCATAGTTCGTAGGTTCATCATGATCTAGTAGCATGACTTCCAGAACAGGATTACCGTACCACTCTGGCGCGGATCTCACTCTGGTTGATCTACGAGGTTCAGTAGTATCTTGTTCTGAAGTTTCATGATCATCATCATTAGCTTCCTCACTAATTGGTGTAGGTGTCACAGAAACAGTTTTCTGTGATGCACTACTTTCCAATAAGGGAGCAGGTACAGTTACCTCGTCAAGTTCTACTTTCCTCCCACTCACTTCTTTCGAGAGAAACTCCTTCTCTAGAAAGTTTCCGAACTTAGCAACAAAAGTTTTGCCTTCGGATCTGTGATAGAAGGTGTATCCAATAGTTTCCTTTGGATATCCTATGAAGACACATTTCTCCGATTTGGACTCGAGCTTATCAGGTTGAAGCTTTTTCACATAAGCATCGCAGCCCCAAACTTTCAGGAACGACAACTTTGGTTTCTTGCCAAACCACAGTTCATAAGGCGTCGTCTCAACGGATTTGGATGGTGCCCTATTTAACGTGAATGCGGTTGTCTCTAGAGCGTGTCCCCAAAACGATAGCGGTAAATCAGTAAGAGACATCATAGATCGCACCATATCTAGTAAAGTACGATTACAACGTTCGGACACACCATTACGCTGTGGTGTTCCGGGTGGCGTGAGTTGCGAAACTATTCCACAATTTTTCAAATGTACACCAAACTCGTAACTCAAATATTCTCCTCCACGATCAGATCGTAGAAACTTTATTTTCTTGTTACGATGATTTTCAACTTCACTCTGAAATTCTTTGAACTTTTCAAACGTTTCAGACTTATGTTTCATTAAGTAGATATACCCATATCTGCTTAAGTCATCTGTGAAGGTGAGAAAATAACGATATCCGCCACGAGCCTCAATATTCATCGGACCACATACATCTGTATGTATGATTTCCAATAAATCCGTTGCTCTCTCCATAGTACCGAAGAACGGTGTTTTAGTCATATTGCCCATGAGGCACGGTTCGCAAGTACCAAGTGATTCATAATCAAGTGTTTCCAAAAGTCCATCAGTATGGAGTTTCTTCATGCGCTTTACACCGATATGACCTAAACAGTAGTGCCACAAATAAGTTGCACTATCATTATCAACTCTGCATCTTTTGGCTTCAACACTATGAATATGTGTGTCACTACTATCGAGATTCAATAAAAATAGACCACTCTTTAAGGGTGCATGACCATAAAAGATATTACTCATATAAATAGAACAACCATTATTCTCATAATTAAATGAATAATCGTCTCGCATCAAACAAGATCCAGATATAATGTTCATGCTTAACGCTGGCACCAAAATAACAATTATTTAGGTCTAATATTAATCCCGAAGGTAGATGTAGAGGTAGCGTGCCGACTGCGATCACATCGACTTTGGAACCGTTTCCCACGCGCATCGTCACCTCTTCCTTAGCCAATCTTCGCTTAATCCGTAGTTCCTGTTTCGAGTTGCAAATATTAGCAACAAAACCAGTATCAAATACCCAGGTGCTACTGCGAGCATTAGTAAGGTACACATCAATAACATGTATATCACATATACCTTTGTTCACCTTGCCATCCTTCTGATCCGCCAAATACTTGGGGCAGTTCCGCTTCCAGTGACCAGTCTGCTTGCAGTAGAAGCACTCAGTTTCAGGCTTAGGTCCAGGTTTGGGTTTCTTCTCTTGAATAGCAACTTGCTTGCCGTTTTTTTGAAGTTCCCTTTCTTCTTCCCTTTGCCCTTTTTCTTGAAACTAGTGGTCTTGTTGACCATCAACACTTGATGCTCTTTCTTGATTTCTACCTCCGCAGCTTTTAGCATTGCGAAGAGCTCGGGAATAGTATTATTCATCCCTTGCATATTATAGTTCATCACGAAGCTCTTGTAGCTTGGTGGCAGTGATTAGAGAATTCTGTCAATGACGCAATCATCTGGAAGATTAACTCCCAATTGAATCAAGTGATTATTATACCCAGACATTTTGAGTATATGCTCACTGACAGAACTGTTCTCCTCCATCTTGCAGCTATAGAACTTATTGGAGACTTCATATCTCTCAATCCGGGCATTTGCTTGAAATATTAACTTCAACTCCTGGAACATCTCATATGCTCCATGACGTTCAAAACGTCGTTGAAGTCCCGATTCTAAGCCGTAAAGCATGGCACACTGAACTATCGAGTAGTCATCAGCTTTGCTCTGCCAGACGTTCATAACATCTGGTGTTGCTCCAGCAGCACGCCTGGCACCCAGTAGTGCTTCCATGACGTAATTCTTCTGTGCAGCAATGAGGATAATCCTCAAGTTACGGACCCAGTCCGTGTAATTGCTACCATCATCTTTCAACTTTGCTTTCTCAAGGAACGCATTAAAATTCAACGGAACAACAACACAAGCCATCTATCTACAATCAAGCATAAACAAGCAAGATACTATCAGGTACTAAGTTTCATGATAAATTTAGGTTCAAATAATTTACTTTAAGAACTCCCACTTAGATAGACATCCCTCTAATCCTCTAAGTGATTACGTGATCCAAATCAACTAAACCATGTCCGATCATCACGTGAGATGGAGTAGTTTCATTGGTGAACATCACTATGTTGATCATATCTACTATATGATTCACGCTCGACCTTTCAATCTCCGTGTTCCGAGGCCATATCTGTATATGATTGGCTCGTCAAGTATAACCTGAGTAATCCGCGTGTGCAACTGTTTTGCACCCGTTGTATTTGAACGTAGAGCCTATCACACCCGATCATCACGTGGTGTCTCAGCACGAAGAACTTTCGCAACGATGCATACTCAGGGAGAACACTTCTTGATAATTAGTGAGAGATCATCTTATAATGCTACCGTCAATCAAAGCAAGATAAGATGCATAAAAGATAAACATCACATGCAATCAATATAAGTGATATGATATGGCCATCATCATCTTGTGCTTGTGATCTCCATCTTCGAAGCACCGTCGTGATCACCATCGTCACCGGCGCGACACCTTGATCTCCACCGTAGCATCGTTGTCGTCTCGCCAATCTTATGCTTCCACGACTATCGCTACCGCTTAGTGATAAAGTAAAGCATTACAGCGCGATTGCATTGCATACAATAAAGCGACAACCATATGGCTCCTGCCAGTTGCCGATAACTCGGTTACAAAAAATGATCATCTCATACAATAAAATTTAGCATCATGTCTTAACCATATCACATCACAACATGCCCTGCAAAAACAAGTTAGACGTCCTCTACTTTGTTGTTGCAAGTTTTACGTGGCTGCTACGGGCTTAAGAAAGAACCAATCTTACCTACGCATCAAAACCACAACGATAGTTTGTCAAGTTGGTGCTGTTTTAACCTTCGCAAGGACCGGGCGTAGCCACACTCGGTTTAACTAAAGTTGGAGAAACTGTCACCCGCAAGCGACCTATGTGCAAAGCACGTCGGGAGAACCGGTCTCGCGTAAGCGTACGCGTAATGTCGGTCCGGGCCGCTTCGTCCAACAATACCGCCGAACCAAAGTATGACATGTTGGTAAGCAGTATGACTTATATCGCCCACAACTCACTTGTGTTCTACTCGTGCATATAACATCAACACATAAAACCTAGGCTCGGATGCCACTGTTGGGGAACGTAGTAATTTCAAAAATATTCCTACGCACACGCAAGATCATGGTGATGCATAGCAACGAGAGGGGAGAGTGTGATCTACGTACCCTTGTAGATCGACAACGGAAGCGTTTGGTTGATGTAGTCGTATGTCTCCACGGCCCGACCGATCAAGCACCGAAACTACGGCACCTCCGAGTTCTAGCACACATTCAGCTCGATGACAATTCCCGGATTCCGATCCAGCAAGGTGTCGGGGAAGAGTTCCGTCAGCACGACGGCGTGGTGACGATCTTGATGTACTACCGTCGCAGGGCTTCGCCTAAGCACCGCTACAATATGACCGAGGTGGAATATGGTGGAGGGGGGCACCGCACACGGCTAAGGAACGATCACGAAGATCAACTTGTGTGTCTAGGGGTGCCCCCCTGCCCCCGTATATAAAGGAGCAAGGGAAGGAGGCCGGCCGGCCCCTATAGGCGCGCCAGGAGGAGTCCTCCTCCTAGTAGGAGTAGGACTCCTACTAGGAGGGGAAAAGAAGTGGGGAGGGAGAGGGAAAGGGGGGGGGGGCGCCGCCCCCCTCTCCTAGTCCAATTCGGACCAGGGGGGAGGAGGCGCGCAGCCCACCTCTGGCTGCCCCTCTCTCTCTCCACTAAGGCCCATATGGCCCATTACTTCTCCCGGGGGGGTTCCGGTAACCCTCCGGCTCTCCGGTTTTCTCCGAAATCACCCGGAACACTTCCGGTGTCCGAATATAGCTGTCCAATATATCAATCTTTACGTCTCGACCATTTCGAGACTCCTCGTCATGTCCGTGATCACATCCGGGACTCTGAACTAACTTCGGTACATCAAAACTCATAATATAACTGTCATCAAAACCTTAAGCGTGCGGACCCTACGGGTTCGAGAACAATGTAGACATGACCGAGACACGTCTCCGGTCAATAACCAATAGCGAAACCTGGATGCTCATATTGGCTCCTACATATTCTACGAAGATCTTTATTGGTCAGACCGCATAACAACATACGTTGTTCCCTTTGTCATCGGTATGTTACTTGCCCGAGATTCGATCGTCAGTATCTCAATACCTAGTTCAATCTCGTTACCAGCAAGTCTCTTTACTCGTTTCGTAATACATCATCTCGCAACTAACTCATTAGTGGCAATGCTTGCAAGGCTTATGTGATGTGCATTACCGAGTGGGCCCAGAGATACCTCTCCGACAATCGGAGTGACAAATCCTAATGTCGAAATACGCCAATCCAACATGTACCTTTGGAGACACCTATAGAGCACCTTTATAATCACCCATTTACGTTGTGACGTTTGGTAGCACACAAAGTGTTCCTCCGGCAAACGGGAGTTGCATAATCTCATAGTCATAGGAACATGTATAAGTCATGAAGAAAGCAATAGCAACATACTAAACGATCGGGTGCTAAGCTAATGGAATGGGTCATGTCAATCAGATCATTCACCTAATGATGTGATCTCGTTAATCAAATAACAACTCCTTGTTCATGGTTAGGAAACATAACCATCTTTGATTAACGAGCTAGTCAAGTAGAGGCATACTAGTGACACTCTGTTTGTCTATGTATTCACACATGTATTATGTTTCCGGTTAATACAATTATAGCATGAATAATAAACATTTATCATGATATAAGGAAATAAATAATAACTTTATTATTGACTCTAGGGCATATTTCCTTCACTCCCCCCTCTCCAATTTACCTTCTAACTCAAATCCTATCTTCCACACCTCCTGGACATACCTTGCATTTATCATCTGGTCGGCGAAATGGGGTCTACATAGCATTGGAACACCCTCACTTATGCTCTCCAATGTCGAGTTCCAGCCATTATGGGTCCAAAATCCACCAACCGCCTGGTGCCCAAGAACTTCTTGTTGTGGGGCCCAGCTCACCACCATTCCCCTACCTCGTGTCTCTACCTCAAAGCCATCAGTTAGGCCTACCTTCTCCGAACCATGAAGCAAGTCATGCCTGATCGCCCAAAGAAATGGAATGCGGCTATTGGCTAAGCCCAATGCAGTCTCCATTAGCTCTTCCTGGTCCATCGATGCCAGGCTCCCAAAGCTCACAAACAAAACAGACTCTTCCTCCTGCTTGTCCAGCCAGTCCAAACAAGTTCGATCAGGAGCTAGCAGGCTGCTCTGGGTACCTGAAGATATCTTGTGAAGCGGACCAATCGCGTACACTGGGACACCCATGCTATCACTGACCTTTTGGAGCTCAGCATCTTCGAGGTCATAGAATGTGCTGAAGATGACACCAGAAGAACACCTTACTGATTCCACGATGCGTTCTAGACTAGTGGAGATTGTTTCATGGGGAGTTGTGTTTGAGAAGACCATGTCTCGCACCCGGAGTGGTTGGAGATCATCCAGTGGCATGTTGAGTTGTGAATGGTCTGAAATTTTGGTAAGAAAATGCTCAACCACTAGGTGACATAGTGAGGATGCATATGCATTAGTAGGAAACTAGAACCATAAATATGTATGCATAGTTATTAATGAATTGTGATTGAGATTGTGATTGTGGTTGTGTGCGGTGGCATGCATATGTGAATGCGAGTAGTAATGCATGTTTACAAAACTTATATAGTAAGGCTGGTCATAGTGGGGAGTAACTTAGACTAGTGTCATGCATATGACACTACTCTAAGTTACTATCTTCATAATGCAAAGTAACATACTAGTAGTATCATAGATGACATCATTTATTAGCTTATAGACTCATCTTATCTTGGAAAGCGTTATGTTACAGTAACATATTATGTTACCACCTCTCATTAATTACTTGTTATATAAGCAAAAATTTCTCAAAGTGCGCTATGTTACTAGCTAAGTTATTCCCACTATGACTAGCCTAAGAGGTGGCTAGAGAAAGACCCCACTGCACTCGGGTGCACTGCCCCATGAAATCCCACCAACAATCCTCTCAAGATCCGTGCATCCACTATATTATGTATAATTCGCCTTTGTGTCGTATTCGAACCACGAAATCATTTAACCACTCATATTTTGAAGCCACTCACATGTACCAAGTGTGCGGGGCCATGGTTTTCACTTCCAATTTCAGACTTGTTTCAGCACCAACCGAAATGAATTTCAGTGATATTAGTTTGCATTCTGACCAAAGTACAGAAATATTCACTTGAAATTCAATTCAATATTTAGAAAGACTTGAAAATATTTTGAGAAGTATTTGAATTCCTGTGTACTGCTGAAATTGTTGAAATATTTTGACCGAAAGATAAATATTTCAATATCTACCGAAATTATTGAAATTAAGTGAATTCCATCAAAAACCTCTCCAAAAGTTAAAACCATGTGCGGGACCCACCTGCAAGTTATGTTGTCAATGCCAGAGCATGCTCTCTCAACTGCCAACTACTGCTGTCAAATCATGTCCTGTGCTTCCTCTCCCTTCCTCACTAGTCCCCAGCACGCAGTAAAAAAATTACGAACCTGTCTGCTCGCTCGTAGTATGTACTAGCTCAGTGTATACTTATAAAATCATTTTAGCTGGCCCTAATAATTCTGTACCGCCCAAAAGCTATCATGTAACTATTTATACGAAACTAAATATACTATTCCTCGGTTTACTTTTATAACACGTTTTATATAGGGAAACAATTTCCTACATACGTCTGTTGAGAAGCATTCTTCAGACTCGTCGGATGACCTTGAATTGTATTTTAATGTCATTGCTGAGAGATGCCCTGAAATCAAACCCGATACTAATCATCTGATTTTCTGGCCCACACCCTATAATCTCTTCTTAAATTAATCGCCTGAAATAACTCTCCCATCTCTTCTGCACATCGCCAAGCTCGCCATGCCCCTGGATGACTCTCCTCTCGGTAGCACGAATTTCAGATCCACCCGTCTGCGGCCTCCGCTCCACCTCGTCGGTGTGCCATCTCGTCCGGCAGCTTTGCAAAGGCTGACCCACTAACCTGCTCGTCGGCGAGCTCGTAACCTCTCTCGTCGCGATGCTTAACTCTGCCAGGATCGGCCCGGCTACACCTACGGTTTTGGCCTCCAATCCACCTCGCCTGATCGCCGGCTTAGATTGGAAACAAGGCCAACAGGGGCAGGCTCTCACGCCATACAGGAGGGTGGATTACCAGGTGATATTGCATCTCAGCAAGTCAGCACCACATGCCAAAGCTAGGTGACGCGGGTGAAGCACATGTGAGTTTCCATTGATGCACTAGCTTGAACTGGATTGCATTTATATCATTAATTCATCAGGAATGAATGGAGAAAGCATAGTTTGTATTGTTCTTTTTCCATTGGGACATTTTGATTATTTTATGAGTTGTAGAGTTCTTCTCCATCGTTCTTGGATTTGTTTATCAAATTTTGTTAACTCCTTCGCATGATTATATCTCGCATTGCAGGAAGGTAGTAAGATGCATCACGTCTTTCCACAAGGCCATGGTGACAGAGACAATGTCGTCGCACTTATGCTTGTTGATCGTGCCACTGCCATGGACAGTGTAGTGCTTCGTGATCACCATGGAAACGAATCTTCGTTTAACTGAGACAAATGTTCAACATTTGTGGAAACATATCATATGTAGTTTGAAATATATGTTTTCCTTTTTGATGGAAACAAATCTATATAAATATGGAAGCAATTCTCTGATATATGAAAATAGTATCGTAATGATTTAGAAGCAAAATGTGTATCTTTGGAAGCATGGCGTATGCATTGTGCCCAAGTGATGCAAAAACTGGTCATATGTGCATCATTTTTGTTGTATATGGAAGCAAATCCTCATTTTGTTTTAGATGCAAGTTCCAAATTCTTTGCAAGCAGATTCTCATTTCTTTTGATGCAAATACCAAATTTGTTTGGAAGCTAATTCCTATTTCTTCGGACACAAATACCAAATTCTTTGGAAGCAAATTCTTGTCTCTTTGGACGCAAATGCCGAATTCTTTGGAAGAAAATTCCCATTTCTTCGGACGTAAATACCGAATTCTATGGAAGCAAAGTCCCAATGTAACTTGCTTTGAAACCTTCAGTAACAATGGTAAAAAAAAAGGGTTTGATGGAATCATATATATGTGTGTGTGTATTGTTGGAAGCATTTTATTGTTACACTGGAGACAGTTCTATGGTCATTCGAAGCAAAATAATATCTGCAGTATAAACAAAATATGGTTGCTCTAGACAAAAATTTCACCGGTTGATATGAAAACAAACTTGCTATTGAAATAGAAGCAAAACGAATTGAAGTGCTAGAACCTTTTTCATATATTACTTCCGTGTCACGAATACTAGCCAACAATCTGATGGGAAACTCATTATCAGTAGTCTGATTCCTAGGGCTCCCCATTTAGACAGCTTGGACAGAAAGGAACGGACGGAGTAGCATTTGTTAGTACAATTATTCTAATAATGATATTCCAACCACAGTTATGACGCAACTATATCACCTGAAAATGTCACGTCAACATAATTACTCATCCAATCCACTTACAGAAGCCGGAACTAAAAAAAATTGAAGCTACAGGGCATGACACCCAGATGGATTTTTTTTCTATACTTAATCTCCACCGACAGAACAGTACGTCACCTATTACTACACGTCCTGATTTATTGGCCGCCTTAGTATTTTATGCTAAATTTTGAAAATAGTAATGCATGTCATCATAAATTATATTGTTGGATTCATATTTGAACATAGTTTTCAAAGATATTGTTTTTGGTTAGCATTAACATTTTCTTAGTTAAATTTAGTGTCAAAATTTAGCACAAAATGTGAAGGGGACCAATAAATCAGGACGATTGATGATCAATACGCTAGTTTTCAGTGGATCTCACTTAGTCACGCAAAATAACTGATAACTATATGTCTCGAAATAGCCTTTTGCTGCACTTTATAAATAAAGCGAACAACACAACAAAGTACACGGTCTAATGATATATGATAGTGATAAAACAAATATAAACATACAACATGAACGTCCTAATACATCGCCATGACCCGACAGCCGGCGTCATAGCTCCACGACAACGCCCTCAAGAGGGTTACTGCGCCAAGCGTCGCCGGTGCCGAGCCCGTGGACATGGATTTTCATCCGAAACCCTGCTGGTATAGGGAAGAGGCCCGCGAGAACGTCCTCAAGAGGATAATGACACCCCAAGGCGTCGCTGTCGTCGGCGCCAAAGCACAAAGGTTTCACTTGGGAACTCCTCTGCCCTACCAGGAGACACCAGACAACCACTGTGACGAAGATCATCCCATCCAAATCAGATTTCAGCGCCACCACGCCCGCTGCAAGAGAACAGACCAAAGCCTTCCGCCGCTACTCCTCTTGCCGCCCACACAACCAAGAGTTGAAGCCACCACCACCACTACGGAGCTCGTCGGAGAGCAAAGCCCACCTTTCGAGGCCGCCGCCACGGCATCCAAGGACGATGGCTACATCGACGCCATAACAAGCAGACGCCACCCCCAAGCAACCCACGGAACTCCGCTGCAACATGGCCGGAGGTGACCGGAGCAAGCACAAGGAACAACCTTCCCCGATCAGGGGGACCCGTGTCAACCCCTGTCCCGGCGGGCCAGCTCGCGCCATCGGCCAACTGCCAGCCTACACTACTAGGAGGGGCAGGCGTCGCCCCATCAGATCTGCCTGCGCAAAAATAGATGGGAAGACCACCGCGGCATCCGGCACCTCCGGCCGCCCAATGGCAGCTAGCACCTCTGGAGGCCAATCGCCATCACCTCCAAACGCTCCCACAGCATGCTCTGCCACTGCTGTGCCACCATCGAGGGCCACCACACAACCTAGCACACCGGACGTGGCAAGCCCTAGGAGGAGATCGTCACATGCCCACCGCATGAACTCCACCTCCACCACGTCACCACCTCCACCGAGCACTTTAGAGACAGCCAACCGGGACCCAAGTTGTCCCAACGGGCCCCAGCCCGCGCCGCTTGCCGGAACTGGCCGCAGTCGCATCAGCTGCCGCCAGCGCATGGCAGGGCACGCCCCAACCCAGCACAGCCCACCACGCCGCAGGGAAGACCTTGGGCCGTTGAAACACAGACCTGCTACCGCGTCTCCATGACCGTGCATCGTAGCGCCCGGGCATGAAGACGCCGGCCTGCACTAGCCACTGCCGCACGAGGGGATGAGGAATCCCCGCCGGCACCGGCGCCGGCCGGGCTTCGCCTGGTCGCCGCCTCTAGCAGCGGTGGATGGGGAAGGAGGGGAGGGGAAGTGGAGAGGCAGCAGATGGCTAGGGTTCCTCCACTACCATCCGCGGGGCCGTCTGAGGAGGAGGGGAAAGGGGAGTTTGATAACTATATGTCGGTAGGCACCGCCCCTTGCTCGAGTGTACACACCAGTACAGTAACAGTTTATTTCCGGAAAAATAATCATTACAAAAACTATTGATTAGATAATATATTCTAGAACATATTACCATCAGCGTTAGTTTTTACGGTCCAGTTTGAAAAACTAACTGTAAAAAAGCTACGAAATATTTATTAATTACTTAGAAAAATCCAGAACATATTTCAATCAGAGTTTAGTTTTTACAGTCCACTTTCGAAAAGTTACTTGTACAAAAGCTAGCATTGCCAGACAGGTTGCATTTATTAGGTTACTCAAAAAAAAGTTGCATTTATTAGGAGCATCGTGGTACTGTAGAAGATCCCATCCGGAGATGTGCCGACCTCTCGCACAGATATAGCGCGACGTATAGTGCGGTTTGCCTTGGGGGCGGACCGTTTGGTCCATAGGTGTATATATACACTTTATATGTAAAAAAAAAGAAAAAACATTCTCAAATATTTTTGGAATAAACTTGATCTTACATTGTACTTGTAAAAAAACCCATGAAAGAAAAACCCCGTTGACCTCAGGGTAAAAAAAACAATTCGGTCAACATAATGTGAATAGTGACTTGTATATACCAACATTTTTTTGTATTTTTGCCCTCAAATCAATGCCGTGTTTTTATTTGCGAAAATTTATATACTGGTAAAAAATAAGTCAAGTTTATTCAAAAAACTTCTGAACTTTTTTTTACTCTTTCTGTAATTATTATTTCTCCATATATAGGGTGTATATACTTCTAGGAACCAATGAGTATTTCCCCGTTGCACACACATCTTATGGCAACAAGAAACGCGTCGGATTTTGGGAGTGCTTACCATGTAGAGTCATTCGTCCACATCGAGGAAGCCACTTTTATGTTTACTTTGATTTGCTTGCTTCCATCTCAATGCTAGTCACTCCAAAATGTCAGTTGTTTTTATCCATACGTTACTACTTTTGCATGCAATCGCACTCAACTCAATGTGACATCTATATTTCTTTTACAACTCATTCTTGGGACTTGCATTTGGTGGAATTGTTCTATATTTCCCATTCAGTTGGTGCTTGCTTTAGGGTTTTCTGATTTTTTTATTGTTTCTTTATGTTTTCTTTCCAAATTTCCCTGCAACATAGGATATGTGCTTCGTCTCCTGTCCGGACTAACTGGATAGCAGTTGATTTGCAAACTTTCTCCCCAACCGTGGATGTACAATTTCAATGTTGGCACCTCATCCGGGCTATCCTACGAGTGAGATATGTAACTTCATATTTTTCCCAAACCATCTTGACTCGCGCACGAGGAGGAACTTGTCTGGCATCATGGTGGCGTTGATGACAGAGAGGCCTGGCAAGGTCGGTGCATCAGTTCTGCTTTGAGGATGGGCCGATGGAAGATGGAGGTGACGGTCCTTGCAGCGTGCGGTGCTCACTGGGAGTGTGCCGGACCGATGTGGGACCCAATCCAGGTAGTGGCTTGGATGGGACACCCGGCTTTAGATGTTAGGTTTTTGGTGTGATGTCTGTTTGATATTAAGCCCGGACATTCGGCACACCTTCATCAAGGGAATAGGAGTAACAACAGCGTTGCCAAGATGGTGATTTCAGGCTTATTGATGTATTTGTGAATAATTAATAATATAGCTGCATGCATCATCTAGATGCAGAGGTCGAGGGTACATCCTCCTTTTCAAAAAAATAATAATTCCCCAGCCATCTGTCTAGCAATCAATGTGACACTAAAGTTGGTTTCTACAGTATTTACATTGGTTCCTGGAGCCCAAAGGTTGCACAGAACAAAGTTCATCAAAACATACACGTATGATACCTAGTTTTGTAGAGCTTGCCGTGAGAGTTTCAATATTGAAAGCGGATCTAATTCTTGATATTATATTCAAAATTTATATCTTTTTACAAACATAATTAAATGCGTGTGAAGACATAGCACTTCACTGTGGTAACCCATGTACATCTTGTGTGCCTGCATGTTCATGTGGCCATGCATATTTAGAACCACGTTAGGCCAAATTTATTACTCTCTCCGATTCATATTAATTGTCGCTGATTTTAGTACAACTTTATATGGTGGAGTACTAATTTTGGAATAAGTCGGGACAAGTATGTTTTTCTTTCCATTTTAAAGCATGAGCCAGCTGCACTATTAAGACTTTAGGTAAAAAAATATTCTTCTAATTCAAGAATGTTTCAACTATTACATGAATATATTTGAGGGTTTAAAAAATAATGGTTGGCTTGAGTTATAAAATGTGTTGTTAATTCTCAACAATGCTCCATGTATCAAATGAAAAATGTCTCCGACAACACCAAACTGTCCATGAAAACTTTTCTAACTATCCAAAACTCATCCTAAAGCATTGTAGAAAATAACACGAACGTCAATATAAAACAAATCCCGCAAAAAGGATATAAAATAAATTGACATGACTCAACATCGGGAAACTACATAAATAAATTTAGTAAAGAAAAAGAAATGACATCCAGATGATTGACATG
>NC_041384.1:740788715-740819182 GCF_002162155.2 Triticum dicoccoides
CCTCTCCATTTAATGTGATGTGTTTGCTGGTGTACACTCAACTAACTCGCTAAACAGTTTATTTCACTGACTCAAAGCGTTTTTCAATATTGTGACGTCCATGTTCTTCGCATCAACTATAATTTATCTCCGTCGTTATATATTAATTGTTATTAATGGAATATCAAATTGCTAGTTTGTAAATATTTGCTTTGCTCAGTTTTAAGTTAATTTTGATACAATAATATACCAACAAATATGTAATATTGCCGATTCTAACTATTTATGCACAACATGGAGTTCGTCTGAAAACTAGGATGCCATAAGTCTTTTCACTTAATGAATATTTAACACAATATATTTCACATATGCAGGATTTATATGGTGTTCCATGAAAAAAATTTATATGGATCAATATACTCCAGCAGTGTTGGCTTTCATATAGAGAAAAACTAGTAAGGATTAGTAGTTGGCTAATTGGATTGGATCGAAATAAAAGAGGATCGAATGATTGATGAGCGCATTGATTGGGTTAGAGCGGGAGAAGATGGTTGGATGGATACTGGAGGCAAGGACGAGGATTGAGTGTGTGGAGGAGGACAACGCCGACCGCATCCTAGCACACTACGGATACGCACCAGAGGTGTGGCATTCCTGCTTCCACACATGGAGAATCACCATACAGGTTCCGCCCACGGATGTTACTTTCTTGCAGTGGTGGCTAAGCCAGAGGATGCGCTTCAAAGGAAAGATGAGGAGAGGCTTCGATTCCGTTAAAATTCTAATTGTGTGGTCCCTTTGGAAACAGGGCAATGCGTGAGTGTTCAACAACATATTGAGGTAGAGAACGGCGTTGCAACTTAAGACAGAGATACTAGAAGAAACAGACGAGTGGAGAAAGGCCGGTCTAGGCGGAGTCGGTGCTCTAGATCCTTTCGCGAGAGAGTAGCCTTTTAGTGATAGGTGAAAACTAATGTAGGCGCTGGTGTGGGTTCTCCCTATGACTTGTTCGCATCTCGTCAGGGATCTTGTACATAACTTTCTGCCTTTTATAAAAATACAGTAGACCATTGGCATACTCTTGAAGAAAAAAAGTGTGTGGTCGAATTAGGGAAATGTGTTAGAGGAGCATTACTAGCAGATCCCATAAAAAGGCCCTTGGCCCGGGAAATTCCAGCTGATATGCGGGTTTTGCCTTTTTGGCGGCCCAAACAGGAACTACATATCAGCCCGGCCCATAAAAACAGTGTGACCCGGATATGTGGCCCTCCGCTGCTATATACACCATGGTTTTGGTAACCGCTCGAGATATTCGGTTACCGCGTTTACCGCTCCCCCACGATAAACACTCATACCGAGCAAAAAATCCCGAGTTTTTTGAAAATTTTGAATTTAAAGGCTCACTTTGTAGTTAAATAAGCTGCATCTGTGCTCTAAACAGAGAACTTATCATGGCCCAGTGGCAAAGGTGTTGTATCCCCAGACCTTAGTCGCGGGTTTGAGTCTGGCTACGCACTGCTTTTTGTTAACTTTTTGAGATGCAAAAGTTTTTACCTATATTAACCAGTTTGTATTACGCCATGTGTCTCTCACATGCTTTTCCCGTATTAATGCATGTACTTATGTCCTGACATTGTCAGATAGCACTGGCACAACCGGCCAACCACCTAGAGGACAAACAATCAATGCTCACATGCCTCCCACCCCTCTCCTCTCCCCACCAACCCTTCTTTCCCAGGACACAACTTCTTCCCTCCCCAAATCCTTTTCTACAGCTCCTGCACTTCTTCCCCAATCTTGTGCTACACTTGTTCGTCGTTGTTTTTTGCGTCCTATGCACCGCGTCTGCCCTGGGCAATGACTCCATGTACTGCATGCCCGCGGCCACCAGCGTCCTGGTCGTCATCGTCACCGGTAATAAGTCATCGACGTCCTGGTCTGGTCGTCCTCGTCACAAACAAGCTTAGCATGGTCGTCCTAAGTCTCAGTGCCAATTAACGAAAACCTGCACCAATCCCTGAACTAACTACGAGTGACTCTGATTCTAGGGGGTACGTCGCCATGCCCTCCTCGTCCGCGTCCATAGTGAATCCTTATCAGAGTTTTTCGGAAAGACATTCGCTCAAGTATCAAGTGCTCTCTCTCTCTCTGAGCATCTTCAACAGGCGTGCTTCGCCTCGGCGTGGTATAATTTTTTTACAGCGCTAAAATAGTCTTTCTGCGTGCCGGAGTGACGAAGAGGTTTTTCATTGCACAAAAACACGGCGCCTAATCCGATGGTCCCACCTGCAGCAGCCCGCGCGCACACCCATGCGCTAAAGTGTGCGGCTCTATTTTATAGCGTCTGCTGGAGCGCTGTTTTTTGTCTCCAGCGAAAAAAAAAGATGGTTTTTAGCGCGTGATGCATTTTTTGACACCGGTTGGAGATGCTCTAAGGACCTCACATGCACTATACTACTACCCCCTGGCATGTTCCGCGTACGCATTCACCGTCATAGGACCACTGGGTCGCGTTAGAGCGCCATCGCCGGAGGACGCCGATGGGCTAAGCCACCGTCGGCCAACGGCGGTGGCAGGACGTCTCTGCGCACGCCTCGGCGCGTCTTCATGGTGGGGTAGGCTTGGCCTCCCTCCTATATTGCAGCGAGACTCTGGCGGGCCAGCGGCTGGCGCACCTCAACGGATCTTGAGCTGGAGCTCGTAGTGGCAGCCTAGTGCGGCTGGATCTGGAGCTTCGGGGTGGCAGCCCGTGCTTCCGGCCTGTTGATTCTGTTCTGGTGGTGTGCATCGTGCCGGCTACGGCTCTTCGTCAGTGGCTTGACTTGGGAGGCTGTCGGATCTGAACATGCTTGGCGGTTTTGGGTCACTGGTTCTTTCGGCCGGTGACGAAGTTTGTGGTGTCTTCTGCTTGGTCATGGCGTGATAGTTTGTGGGAGGATCAGATCCAGCGCTGCAGCGGGCTCCTCATGCTGCGCCTGTGCCCGCTGCTATTGGAAAAAAAAATCTGCCAGTAAAACTTGTAAGATGAGCAGAATTTACACCAAATTCCCCGTATTCTTTGACCGATCGATAGCGATATGCTATGTTGATACGATACGATCGGCGGGGTCTGATGGGAAGTGTCCGCCGATGATGAGGCTCCGAGTTTTGTTTTCACGGCCGGTTCCGTTCAGAGAGGCCATCGCTTTCGTTTCTTGTTACGCGTGAACCGCCCGACGTTGAGTACGTACTACGTCTAGTCTACGGTCCTCCGTAATAAACTCGTCGCCTGACATTGATCAGACTCAGCTCAGGCATGGTCATTCATTGATCCCTTCATTCGTTTGTGTTTGGTTATTCAGAAGTAATCACTAGCTAGCCTCCAATTAACGCTGTAGTCTGCTGATGCAGCACACGAGTAAACAGTTCTGGATTCAGTACTGAGTCGGGGTAGCACACGAGTAATCACTAGCTAGTTATCGTTCTCAATGAAACTTTGCGAGTGGCTTTTCGGTAACGCACAAATTATCGCCAGTCTTGTGTGAAGTAATTGTCTGAAAATATGCAGATGGCTTTATTGTCCCTTGAAACAAAGTAGTGGAAAGGAATGATTGTAGCGGCAAGAATAATAATGACTTAAAAGTAAACAACGAAAAGTAAAGACTGTTTTCTGCAATAGAGAGATTAAGTGCGGAGAAACTTTGGATCATGATTTTCGTCGAGGGTGCCAATGTGACAGTAATTCTAGTTACCTTTTATCATATCATGATTATAGTATGTAGATTATTTTTTGATAGGCGGATTGTCCTTTAGTGGTCGAACTCCTCCATGCCGGATTCGTTTTTCTTTATACTCCTACTTCGACATTGTCATGACATAATCGTCTCCACAATTAAGGTCATGAGACCAAAACCATTAAGTTTTGTAGATTATTGTTCTCTCATATTGTCTTTGATCCTCATAAATATCTCCACCTGTTACCTGATGATCACAGACTGGCTAAACAATATGTGCTTGTTGCGTAGGTCTTCGGATCAATGTTCCCTGGGCCCTTAAATTGAACACACACATAAGAGCATCTCCAGCCGCGCCCCCAACAGGCCCTTCTCATGCATTTTTGCCGCACCGGCGTAAAAAAAAAGCCCAGTTGCATCCCAGAAGTCTGTTTTTCGTCGGCTCGGACTGCAGGGCGCCTGAGGGCGCCGGCACAAGCGAAAGGTCGCGTGGGTCCGCCCCGTCGGCGAGTCGAGCGTCTCTTCCCGCCGTTTCATTCTGCTTTTCCCCCACTTCCCTCCCATTCTCTCCATTCCTCCCGCCAATCTCCCGCATGCCTCCGCCGCCATGCCACCGAAGAAGTACGCCGCCCCCCGCGCCGCGGCAACCGCGACCGCCCCCGTCGCCCAGCCAAAGCAGAGGAAGCCGAGGGCGCCGCCGTCCAAGCCACCGAGCATGACGAACGCCGAGTGGAGGGTGGAAGTTCAGCGACGAGGGGCGGTCACCGCCGACCGGCGGAACCGGGCGATCGCCAAGAAGGCCCGTGACAACGCGGCGCGGGCGGCGGCTGCGGCTTCGGCGGACCAAGCCGAGGCCGACGCGACTCGCGCGGGGATGATGAACCCACTCGGCAACCACGCCCAGTACGCGCCCTGGGGCCAGCAAGGCGTTGGTTCTCCGTCGCCGCAGCCATGAGGATGCACGCCCTCACCGGCCTACGCCGACGGGGACGCGCACGGTGGGTTCAACCCCAACGTCACCTTCCCCCATGGACACCCGGCCCAGCGAACGCCCTCGCCCGCCTCACTACTAGAAAAAGGGCTATAGCTAATATGGACATTAATGGCGCACCATATATGTGGTGCGCCACTGCTATATAGCAGTGGCGCACCGGATACAGGTGCGCCGTTAGTGTCCTCATTACTAATGGCGCACCACACACGCGGTGCGCCATTACTAACAATTTTTTTTCCAAAACTACTAATGGCGCACCAAGGCACAATGCGCCATTACTAGTTTTAACTAGTAATGGCGCACCACACACTCCGTGCGCCACTACTAACAATTTTTTTTACTTTTAAAAAAAACTAGTAATGGCGCACCGGGGTAGAGTGCGCACCACAACCAAGGTGCGCCATTACTAAAAAATATTTTTTTTTGCAAAAATAGTAATGGCGCACCACAACCAAGGTGCGCCACTACTAACAATTATATTTTTTTTGCAAAAATAGTAATGGCGCACCATCTAATAATGCGCCATTAATAACCACGGTTACTAATGGTGCATTATTAGGTGGTGCACCATTAGTAACCTGAGACCAGATAGATATTTTGGACAGCCACCTACCACACTCACTTTCCCCACTTCATTCTCTCCACCTCCTCCAAACTTGTCTCGTCTGCCTCCTCCTCCTCACCTCATTTGCACCATAGATTCACCCAAATTAAGTGGTTAAATTTCCTTTTTTGATAGGTATGTAAGGGGAAAGCTTCTTTATGTTGTAGATCTACTTTTTTCTCCCTCCAACAACGTGCACATACACTTTTTATGGCCTAGATATACGTATGTTTGTGGTGTTGCATATGTTTCTGGTGTTGCATATGTTTGTGTTTGCAGGTACCAGTATTTAAAATGAGATAGTTGCCAATATTTTGCCGGAATATTGATTCATTTTCGTTTCGGCGAGAATTTGGCACTATGAATTTTTTTTGATCCTATTTTAGGCAAAGTCATGCCAAATTTGTTTTTGGTTCTAAAATATCGTTTTGCTCTACCCCGCAGGCGACCATGGTCCGCACGATGACCGAAGGCATCGTGAATGGGTTTTTGAGCTCCGTGAAGGCCGAGATGCTTCAAAAGAATGAGAAGGAGATAAGATGTCCATGTCGAAGATGCAAGCTGAGGAGCCTTATGGACCCGGATTCCGTACAGGTGCGGGACCACCTGCTCTTGCGTGGTTTCATGGATGGCTATCGGTGACAAGGTGATCAAGATGATTATGAAGTCGTCCATGGGGGGCGGGCAAGAAATGAGGAAGGGCAGCAAGACAACCGCGGCGAGGGCGGGCGAGAAGACGAAGAATCTCCTGGACATGATCACGAAGTAGATGCAGTACACAGTCATCATGTAGAAGTTGCCGGACATGATGATGAGGAAGATGCCGGAGCAGACGAAGGGCATGATCATGAAGATGAATATGCCGGAGCAGACGACGATGGACCATCGATGGGCTGGGTGCAGGACCCTCCTATTCAAGAGCTGCTTCTCAAGCAGACGGATAACGCAAGAGCTGCCGCCCGAGAGAAAGCCAAGATGGATCAACTGGAGACAGACGCGGTTACTCCATTGTATGAAGGATGCAGGCCCGAGGATACCCGCCTGAAAGTGACGCTCATGGCTCTGGAGATGAAGATAAAACACAAAATTACCGACACATGCTTCGACGAGAACATGTCATTCTGGCACGAATGTCTTCCCAAGGGGAACAAGTGCCCGACCAGTTTCGAGGAGGTGAAGAAAATCGTGTGTCCTCTGGATTTACCGCATGTGAAATACCATGTCTCCATGAACAATTGCATCATTTATCGGGACGAGCACGCGGAGTCTACCATATGTCCGGTTTGCGGCGTCACTCGATACAAGAAGAGGAAGAAAGCTCCTTAAAAAGTGGTGTGGTACTTTCCGATCACTCCTCATCTGCAGTGGTATTTCGCGGACCCTGAGCTAGCAAAGCTCCTGCGTTGGCACGCGGATAGGGAGGAGAAGAAGCGAGAAGATGACGGAAATGATCCAGAGATAAATAAAAAAAACAAGATGCTGAGTCACCCTAAGGATGCGAGCCAGTGGCAAGCGTTGAATTTTGAACACCCAGAATTTGGGGATGCTCCAAGGAACATCGTGCTGGGCGCGAACACCGATGGAGTCAATCCGTTTGGCAGCCATAGAAGCACACATAGCACCTGGCCTGTGTTTGTGTGAATGTACAACCTTCCCCCTGGTTATGCATAAAGAGGAAGTACATTCACATGAGTATGCTAATTGAAGGGCCGAAACAATCAGGGAACGACATCAATCTGTATCTGGGGCTGCTGAAAGAGGAGCTAGACACGATGTGGAAAACGCCAGCCAATACGTGGGACGCCGCAGAGAAAGAATATTTCCCTATAAGAGCCGTACTACTCACGACGGTGCACGACTATCTCAGTTATGGATATGTCGCGTGGCAGGTGGTCCACGGATTTTCTGGATGTGTCAGGTGCATGGATGACACAACGTATCACCAGCTAGATAGAGATCCCGGGTCTTCGAAAACCGTGTTCATGGGACATCGAAGGTGGCTTCGCGACAATGACCCATGGAGAAAATGCAAGGATCTGTTCGATGGTGAAACCGAACCCCGAAGACGCCCGCGTACGAGGAGCGGCGCGGAAATAGACAAGCTGTTGAAAAATTGGAAAGAGTGCCCGGAGCCGGGAAAGAAGCAAAAGGCGCCAGAGCCGCTGCTGAAGGTATGGAAAACAAGGTCTGTTTTCTGGGACTTGCCGTACTGGAAGATCCTCCGTGTGCCTCATAGCCTTGATGTCATGCATATCACGAAGAACGTGTGTGAGAGTCTGCTTGGTACCCTGCTCAACATGCCGGAGAGGACCAAAGATGGGCCGAAAGCAAGGGCAGACTTGAAATCAATGGGCATCAGGGAGGAGCTTCACGCTAATGATGATGATGATGAGGCGAAGCAGGAAACGGAAAGTCGTCGCAAAGGCAAAAAGGCCAAGAAGACCGGAAATGACTACCCTCTCGCGTGCTTATCTCTAAGTCGGAGGAGATCGAGCAGTTTTTCACCTGCCTCATAGGAGTAAAAATTTCTTACGGTTACGCGGGGAAGATAAGCAGATACCTAGACTCAGCGAAGTAGAAGTTCAGCGGGATGAAGTCTGACGACTGTCATGTGCTAATGATGCAGATACTTCCAGTTGCAATCCGTGGGATCATGGACGCGCACGTCCGTGAAACGCTATTTGGCCTATGCAACTTTTTCGACGTCATCTCTCGGAAGTCGGTTGGCGTGAGGAAACTCAGAAGGCTACAGGAAGAGATCGTGGTGATACTATGCGATCTTGAGATGTACTTCCCGCCCGCATTCTTCGATGTTATGGTGCATCTGCTGGTCCATATCGTGGAGTATATCATCCAACTCGGGCCGACATTCCTGCACAGCATGATGCCCTTCGAAAGGATGAATGGTGTCATCAAAGGATACGTTCGCAACATGTCACGTCCAGAGGGAAGCATAGCCAGGGGCTTTCTGACCGAAGAGTGCATCTCCTACTGCACGAATTATCTAGGCATCGAGAACCCCGTTGGTCTGCCCGTCAACAGGCACCTCGGCAGGCTTGCTGGATGGGGTCACCGTGATGGTCGCCGCGAAATGCATGTCGACTTCGAGGGTCGACTCGCCGACTTTGAAAGAGCAAACCTAGTCGCGCTACAACACATAGACGTGGTCGATCCTTGGGTGGTAGAGCACAAAACCTTTATTAAGAAGGCGTACAATGACCGAGGCCAACAAAAGACGGACGGAGATATAATCAAAGAGCACAACTCATGTTTCACGCGTTGGTTCAAGGAGAAGCTTCTGTCGTACCCTTTACATGAGGATTCTTCCACGGAAGAAAAACTCATATTCACCTTGTCACAGGGCGCCGAGCACAACCTGATGACCTATGAGGCGTACGATATCAAAGGCTACACATTCTACACCGAGGATAAGGACATGAAGAGCGATGGTTATCAGAACTCCGGGGTAACGATAGAATCCTACACCGGTAACGACAATGACAGATACTACGGAAGGATCGAGGAGATCTAGGAGCTGAGCTACGCTAGAGAGAAGGTCCCGATGTTCGGTGTCAAATGGGCCAAGAGCGTCAAAAAGAATACTGGAATTTCACCATCATGGTTATACCCGAAGCCAAATCCAAGACCGCGGGCGCAAACGTAACCGCGAAAAATGAGCCATGGGTACTGGCTTCCCAAGTGAACCAATGCTTCTTCATCACCGACCCGTCAAAGCCCAGTCGTGTTGTCGTGAGGAGAGGCGAAAGGAAGATCATCGGAATGGATGGAGTCGCCAATGAGCCAGACTTTGACAAGTACGGCGACCCGAAGATGGAACATGACGACGACGATGAAGTGCCATACACCACAAGAAGAAGCAGGACTACCTTACCTAAAGGACGTCCGTTCAATAGAAGAACTCCATTTGCGAAAAAGAAGGGCAAGAAGATTGAGAAAAGACAGCTAGCTAAGATCGATAGTATTTAAATTGTAGTCTTCATTTCTCGATTGTATTTCGACATATTGCAATGATATTTCTAGCTCACAAAAAGTATTGAATTTGTTAATATTTTTTGAACTCATGAATATTTTTAAATTTCATGGACACTTTTTGAATTCATGAATATTTTCTCAAATTTGATGATATTTTTTCATATTCATAAATGTTTTACCAATTCACAAATGAATGCAACTAAAAATCCAAAAAAAATATTGATGATATTTTGAAATAACAAATTTGATGATATTTTTTCATATTCATAAATATTTTGAAATAACAAATTGATGATATTTTTTCACATTCATAAATGTTTTCAAATTTGATTGACATTTTCTAAAAAATTATTAGATGCAACTAAAAAAAACTACTAATGGCGCCCCAGGAGAAGGTGTTCCATTGCTATCAGTGTACTTATGGCGCACCCCTAGGAGGTGCGCCATTGGTACACCAATTTTTATGATATTTTTCAAATATTTTCAAATAACAAATATGATGATATTTTCAAATAACAAATTTGATGATATTTATTCATATTCAAAATATTTTCAAATAACAAATTTGATGATATTTTTTCACATTCATAAATATTTTCAAATTTGATTGTCATTTTCTAAAAAGTTATTAGATGAAACTAAAAAAAAGTTACTTATAGCGCACCCCTGGGTGGTGCGCCATTTCTATGGATGTACTTATGGCGCACCCCACGGTGGTGCGCCATTGCTATTAGTCATTTTCTAAAAAAATTATTAGATGAAACTAATTTTTTTTTACTTATGGCGCACCCCTGGGTGGTGCGCCATTGCTATGGATGTACTTATGGCGCACCCCTCGGTGGTGCGCCATTGCTATTAGATGCACTCCCCTCTGTCTCTTTCCCCCTCACCCCCCGTGATATGTCTCCATCGTATCTACTTTTCCAAACACTTTTGCCCTTGTTTTGGACTCTAACTTGCAAGATTTGAATGGAACTAACCCGGACTGACGCTGTTTTCAGCAGAATTGCCATGGTGTTATTTATGTGCAGAAACAAAAGTTCTCGGAATGACCTGAAACTTCACGGAACGTCTTTTTGGAAATAATAAAAAATCCTTGCAAAATATGAAGACCAGGGGGCCCACACCCTAGCCACGAGGGTGGGGGTGTGCCTACCCCCTGGGCGCGCTCCCCTACCTCGTGGGCCCCCTGGAGCTCCTCCGACCTCAACCCCAACCCTATATATTCACTTCTCAGGAGAAAAAAAATCAAAGAGAAGGATTCATCGCGTTTTACAATATGGAGCTGCCGCCAAGCCCTAAAACCTCTCGGGAGGGCTGATCTGGAGTCCGTTCGGGGCTCCGGAGAGGGGAATCCATCGCCATCGTCATCATCAACCATCCTTCATCACCAATTTCATGATGCTCACCGTCGTGCGTGAGTAATTCCATCGTAGGCTTGCTGGACGGTGATGGGTTGGATGAGATTTATCATGTAATCGAGTTAGTTTTGTTAGGATTTGATCCCTAGTATCCACTATGTTCTGAGATTGATGTTGCTATGACTTTGCTATGCTTAATGCTTGTCACTAGGGCCCAAGTGCCATGATTGCAGATCTGAACCTATTATGTTTTCATCAATATATGGGAGTTCTTGATCCTATCTTTCAAGTCTATAGTCACCTACTATGTGTTATGATCTGGCAACCCCGAAGTAACAATAATCGGGACCACTCTCGGTGATGACCGTAGTTTGAGGAGTTCATGTGTTCACTATGTGTTAATGCTTTGGTCTGGTACTCTATTAAAAGGAGGCCTTAATATCCCTTAGTTTCCATTAGGACCCCGCTGCCACGGGAGGGTAGGACAAAATATGTCATGCAAGTTCTTTTCCATAAGCACGTATGACTATATTCGGAATACATGCCTACATTACATTGATGAATTGGAGCTAGTTCCGTGTCACCCTAGGTTATGACTGTTACATGATGAACCACATCCGACATAATTCTCTATCACCGATCCATTGCCTACGAGCTTCCCATATATTGTTCTTCGCTTATTTACTTTTCCGTTGCTATTGTTACAATCACTACAAAATACCAAAAAGATTACTTTTGCTACCGTTACTTTTGCTATCGTTACCACTACTATCATATTACTTTGCTACTAAACACTTTGCTGCAGATACTAAGTTTCCAGGTGTGGTTGAATTGACAACTCAACTACTAATACTTGAGAATATTCTTTGGCTCCCCTTGTGTCGAATCGATAAATTTGGGTTGAATACTCTACCCTCGAAAACTGTTGCGGTCCCCTATACTTGTGGGTTATCAAGACTATTTTCCAGCACCGTTGCCGGGGAGCATAGATCTATTCTTTGAGTCACTTAGGATTGATATCTGCTTCATTATGAAGAACTTGAGAGATCCAAAAACCAAGATTTATCCCTCAACTACGAGGGGAGGTAAGGAACTGCCATCTAGCTCTGCACTTGATTCACCTTCTGTTTTGAGTAAGCTTGCGACACCTAAACCTGCTTATGCTATTCATTCTGATATGTCGCATCTTATTGATGATGCCACTTCTGCTATCCATGATACTTATGATGAAACTACTTCTACGCTTGATACTACTATGCCACTTGGTGAATTTCTTGATGAACAACTTGCTAGGGTTAGAGAGAATGAAATTATTGAAACTGATAATATTGATGAAAGTGATGATGAAGACTCTCCCCCTAATAAATATGAATTGCATGTTGTTCCTGGGGGTTATGTTCTGCATGAAGAATCTGCTAGAGCTATTCTTGCTTGCAATGATAGATATAATCTAAAGAGGTTATTAGCTAAATGGAAGCAGCAATCCCTTAATGCTAGAATGAAAACTGGCCCTGCTTTTGCTACTTCACCTATCTGTGTTACTGATAAGGATTATGAATTCTCTATTGATCCTGACATAATTACTATGGTTGAATCTGATCCTTTTTATGGCTATGAATCTGAAACTGTTGTGGCACATCTTAATAAATTAAATGATATAGCCACCTTGTTCACTAATGATGAGAAATCTCGCTACCTTTATATCCTTAAAATATTTCCTTTCTCATTAAAGGGTGATGCTAAGATATGGTTTAATTCTCTGGATCCTGGTTGTGTGCATAGTCCCCAGGATATGATTTATTACTTCTTTGCTAAATATTTCCCTCCTCATAAGAAACAAGCTGCTTTGAGGGATATATATAATTTTGTGCAAATTGAAGAAGAGAGTCTCCCACAAGCTTGGGGGAGGCTTATCAAGTTACTTAATGCTTTGCCTAATCATCCTCTTAAGAAAAATGAAATACTTGATATCTTTTATAATGGACTAACCGATGCTTCCAGAGATTACCTAGATAGTTGTGCTGGTTCTGTTTCAGGGAAAGAACACCGGATGAAGCTGAAATTCTATCGAATAATATGTTGACAAATGAAAATAATTGGACACTTCCTGAGCCTATTCCTAAAACAACTCCGAAGAAAAGGGGTATTCTATTTCTCAGTCCTGAAGATATGCAAGAGGCAAAGAAATCCATGAAAGAAAAGGGTATTAAAGCTGAACATGTTAAGAATTTACCTCCTATTGAAGAAATACATGGTCTTAATTTATCGCATGTCGAAGAAATATATGATTTTAATCCATCACCTATTGAAGAAATACATGGTCTTGATAACCCGACACAGGTAGTAAAGGTAAATTCTCTCTATAGATATGATAAAGCTGAAATCCCATTTACTAAGTTTGCTAGCCCATGCTTAGATGAGTTTGATAAGTTTATGGTTAAGCAAGAAGACTTCAATGCTTATTTTGGTAGAGAATTAAAACGCAGTGCTGGTATGCTTGAAAACTTGGGTGATTATATGGCTAATGTCAAAGGTGAACTTAAACTTATTAGTAAACATGCTTCTATGGTTACCACTCAAGTAGAACAAGTACTTAAGGCTCAAAATGATTTGCTCAATGAATTGAATAGTAAGAATACTGATTATGCTGTTAGAGTGGCTACTAGAACTGGTCGAATGACTCAGGAACCTCTGTATCCTGAAGGCCACCCTAAGAGAATTGAGCAAGATTCTCAGAGAAATAATATAGATGCACCTAGTCCTTCTAAAAGGAAGAAAACGAAAAATGATAGGACTTTGCATGCTTCTAGTGAACCTATTACTGAAACACCTGAGAATCCAAATGATATTTCTATTTCTGATGCTGAAACTCAATCTGGTAATGAACCTGAAACTAGTGATAATGTTAATGATAATGTTCATGATGATTCTCAACCTAGCAATGATAGTGATATAGAAATTGAACCTGCTGTTGATCTTGATAACCCACAATCAAAGAATCAACGTTATGACAAGAGAGACTTTGTTGCTAGGAAACATGGTAAAGAAAGAGAGCCTTGGGTTCAAAAACCAATGCCTTTTCCTCCCAAACCATCCAAGAAAAAGGATGATGAGGATTTCGAGCGCTTTGCTGAAATGATTAGACCTATCTTTTTGCGTATGCGATTAACTAATATGCTTAAAATGAATCCTTATGCTAAGTACATGAAAGAAACTGTCACTAATAAAAGAAAGATACCGGAAGCTGAAATTTCCACCATGCTTGCTAATTATACTTTTAAAGGTGGAATACCTAAGAAGTTAGGAGATCTAGGAATACCCACTATACCATTCTCCATTAAAAGAAACTATGTTAAAACTACTTTATGTGATCTTGGAGCCGGTGTTAGTGTCATGCATCTCTCTTTATATCGTAGACTTGATTTGAATAAGTTGACACCTACTGAAATATCTTTGCAAATGGCTGATAAATCAACTGCTACACCTATTGGTATTTGTGAGGATGTGCCTGTTGTGGTTGCAAACGTTACTGTTTTAATGGACTTTGTTATTCTTGATATTCCCGAGGACGATAGTATGTCTATTATCCTTGGAAGACCCTTTTTGAATACTGCAGGGGCTGTTATTGATTGCAACAAAGGCAATGTCACTTTTCATGTTAATGGTAATGAGCATACGGTACACTTTCCGAGGAAACAACCTGAAGTCCAGAGTATCAATTCTATTGGAAAAATTCCATCATTTATTTTTGGAGGTTTTGAATTTCCTCTTCCCCGTTGAGGTAACCTAGTGTTATTCGAAAATTCTCCGGTTCCATGTTACTCGGAATGAGTTTGTTAACAAGACTTGATCAACCTTGTTAATGGATTCCTTTTGATGATCATGAGATGGATGAATTTAGAAAACACAACTCTCTGTACCCTCCTTTTACTTTCTGTTATTTATATTAAATAAAATAAAAATAAGTATTTTCCGTCTGTTATCTGATTTATCCGTGCAATATAAAAATACCTCAAAAATAAAAGTTCTCCAAATGCCCTGAAATTTAAATATGATTTTTTCTGGAATATTTGAGAATATTTGGCACTGAGAACACAGCCAAGGGGGTACAGCGCGCCCTCCACCCTCGTGGGCCCACGGTGGCCCTCCTCCACTTATTCCTGCACCCACACACTCCTTCTTCCTCCCACAAACACGTACGATTATCCCGTTCAAACCCGAGTCCAAGCTCATTTTTCTGCCATTTTTGATCTCCTTGCTCAAAGCACCTCTCACAAAACTGCTTGGGGGGGTTGTTCCTTGGTGTGTGACTCCTCCATTGGTCCAATTAGTTTTTGTTCTATTGCTTTGTTCATTGCAAATTTGTGATGCCTAGGTGACCCTGTTCTTGAGCTTGCATGTCAAATTTATGTGGTTCCAAGTAGTTTTGATGCATGATATAGGCTCTAGGCACTTGTAGGAGTAGTTGCTATCAATTTTGTTGAGTTTGGTTCACTTTTATTTGAAGTTACTAAAAATTCCAGAAATTTTTCAGGGGAGGAAATATGTTTAGGAAAATGTTCCAAGGTGGTTCTTCAAGGAAACAAGAACCCAGGCTTGCAATGCGTGATGCTGATGATGAGCCACCAAGGGATGCTCCAGTGCGGCCTTGTGAATGGCCTTCAGAGGACTTCATGGATCGAGTGGGGATTAAGGAAGAATTTAACACATATTTGCGTAACACTGATCTTGTGAGCTTCGAGGAAGAAAAATGTCGTCATTACCACTATCTCACTAGTTCCTTTGTGAGGAGGTTTGGATTTTCATCTTCACGTAATTTTCAAACTGTCCTGTTTGATCTTTATGAAAATTCTTACACTATGGACTTAGAGGACTTTACCACTGCTTGCAAACTTCCACAATGGGGTAGTACTAGTGAACCTCGCAAATCTGAATTTAGAGATTTTCTTAATAGTATAACTGTGGGGGAATCTAGAGATATAACACAAGCTACCATAGGGAGCATTCACTTTCCTGCTATACATTATTTTGATCTCTTCATAGGTAGATGCATTAACGATAAAGATGAAGCATGTCACATGTGTGTCCATGACCTCAGTATTCTTAGGAGTGCTGTGTTAGGAGATAAATCTTATAATTTGGGAGCTATTGTTGCACGTAGGTTGCATCTTAATAGATTTAATGGAGATTTCTTTGGTGGAATTTATGCAACCCGCATAGCTAATTTTCTTGGTATAACCATACGTGAGGATGATATTAAGTTGCCTCCTACTTATTTGAATTATGAGGCTATGGTTTGTCATCAATTTGTTGAGAGGGACGACCAGTTTCTCCAGTACCGACTAATCTTTGACAGACGACGCACCTATCACGTCGCTCTCCCTGCTTCTACTTTCTTTGACTTTCAGGCAAAAGGGAGATATTCTATAACCAGAGAGGAGGCGGAGGAGTATAAGAGGAGAGATGAGATAGCTTGCCTCCAAGCTGCAGCCCACGATGCAATGACTGCTGCATCACAGTACGACCCCAGTTACAACTTTGGATATCCGCCAGGCCATCCGTGGCATTAGACCAATTTAGGCCAAAGGCCTAAGCTTGGGGGAGTATGTATTTCTCACCGACATTACATTCATGTTCACACACTCATTGCTAGATGTCGGTGCTTATACTTTTTCATTATAATATCCATGCTAGTTTATTTTCTTTTTTATGCTTTCTTCTTGTGTGCTTAATAAACCTTAAGAAAAACAAAAAAAATTAGTTGTAGCTTTTAGCTAGTTTTAATTTCCATGCTTGTAGTAGTAATTAAAAAGAAAACCCAAAAAGATTTCATGTTCTTCTTTTGCTTGTTGGGAGCTTTCCCGTGTAAATAGTTTTATTTCTTTTCTTTTCTTTGGGGGTCGATAGGAGAAGACCATGATTAAATTGTTGAAGTGGCTCTTATATGCATTATTGTTGATCTGACAAAAGAGCCCATATTGCCTTCCCTTCTCCTATTTATTGAATGCTTGCAGATTTCAGCTTAGTCCAATGCACGTGCACTATTATTATTATCCACATCGTTCGGTCGTGCAAGTGAAAGGCAATTATGACGATATACGATGGACTAACTGAGATGACAAAAGCATGTATGAACTCGAGCTCTCTTGTTTTTCTAAATATGATTAGTTCATCATTCCTGATTCAGCCTATTATGAATAAACATTTTTGCAATGACAATTAGAGATTATAGTTGCTTATGCCATGTTTAATTAGCTAGGAGCTTATAATGGTTTACCTTGCGTGCCAACATGCTATTAAAATGGTTGTGATGTGGTATGATAGGGTGGTATCCTCTTTTGAACGATTTGAGTGGCTTGACTTGGCACGTGTTCACGCATGTAGTTGAAACAAAATCAACATAGCCTCTACAATATTTATGTTCATGGTGCATTATATCCTACTCATGCTTGCATTCAATGTTGATTAATTTTAATGCATGTTCATAACTATTGTCGCTCTCTAGCTGGTCGCTTCCCAGTCCCTTTCTAGCCTTCACCTGTACTAAGCGGGAATATTGCTTGTGCATCCAATCCCATAAACCCCAAAGTTATTCCATATGAGTCCACCATACCTACCTATATACGGTATCTACCTACCATTCCAAGTAAATTTGTATGTGCCAAACTCTAAACCTTCAAATAAATATCATGTTTTGTATGCTCGAATAGCTCATGTATCAACTGGGGATGTCCGTATCTTCCATGTTAGGCGGGTTATTCTCAAGAGGAGTGGACTCCGCTCCTCACTCACGAGAAAATGGCTAGTCACCGGGATGCCCAGTCCCATGCTTTATGCAAACTAAATCAAAATAATTGCAAACAAACTCCCCCTGGGACTCTTGTTAGTTGGAGGCACTCGTTGTTTCGAGTAAGCCAAGGATTGATGCTTGTTGGTGGAGGGGGAGTATAAACTTTACCATTCTATTTGGGAACCGCTTATAATGTGTGTAGCATGGAAGATATCGCCATCTCTTGGTTGTTATGTTGACAATGAAAGTATACCGCTCAAAATATTATTCACCTCTATTTCAAAACCGAGCTCTGGCACCTCTATAAATCCCTGCTTCCCTCTGCGAAGGTCCTATCTATTTAATTTTATGTTGAGTCATCACCCTCTTATTAAAAAGCACTAGCTGGAGAGCACAACTGTCATTTGCATTCATTACTATTAGTTTACATTGAGTATGACTTGACTAGATCTTTTTTACCATGAATTACAATGTCTAGTCAGTCCTTGATCTTTAAAGGTGCTCTGCATTTATGTTTTGCGGTCTCAGAAAGGGCTAGCGAGATACCATCTTGTTATATCATATTATGATTGTTTAGAGAAAGTGTTGTCATCCGAGATTTATTATTATTGCTCGCTAGTTGATTATGCCATTGATAGGAGTAAACATGAGACCTAAGCGTTATTGTGAATATGGTTAGTTCATAATATTTGCTGAAAAAAGCTAGCTTTACATATTTACAACAACAAGAGCAAACAGAGTTTGTAAAAGTTTTTCTTTATCACTTTCAGTTTATCAACTGAATTGCTTGAGGGCAAGCAAAGGTTTAAGCTTGGGGGAGTTGATACGTCTCCGTCATATCTACTTTTCCAAACACTTTTGCCCTTGTTTTGGACTCTAACTTGCATGATTTGAATGGAACTAACCCGGACTGACACTGTTTTCAGCAGAATTGCCATGGTGTTATTTATGTGCCGAAACAAAAGTTCTCGGAATGACCCGAAACTTCACGGAACGTCTTTTTGGAAATAATAAAAAATCCTTGCAAAAGATGAAGACCAGGGGGCTCACACCCTAGCCACGAGGGTGGGGGCGCGCCTGCCCCCCTGGGTGCGCCCCCTACCTCATGGCCCTCCTGGAGCTCCTCCGACCTCAACCCCAACTCTATATATTCACTTTCGGGGAGAAAAAAAATCAAAGAGAAGGATTCATCGAGTTTTACAATACAGAGCCGCCGCCAAGCCCTAAAACCTCTCGGGAGGGCTGATCTAGAGTCCGTTCGGGGCTCCAGAGAGGGGAATTCGTCGCCATCATCATCATCAACCATCCACCATCACCAATTTCATGATGCTCACCGTCGTGCGTGAGTAATTCCATCATAGGCCTTCTGGATGGTGATGGGTTGGATGAGATTTATCATGTAATCGAGTTAGTTTTGTTAGGGTTTGATCCCTAGTATCCATTATGTTCTGAGATTGATGTTGCTATGACTTTGCTATGCTTAATGCTTGTCACTAGGGCCCGAGTGCCATGATTTCAGATCTGAACCTATTATGTTTTCATCAATATATGAGAGTTCTTGATCCTATCTTGCAAGTCCATAGTCACCTACTATGTGTTATGATCCGGCAACCCCGAAGTGACAATAATCGGGACCACTCCCGGTGATGACCGTAGTTTGAGGAGTTCATGTATTCACTATGTGTTAATGCTTTGGTCTGGTACTCTATTAAAAGGAGGCCTTAATATCCCTTACTTTCCATTAGGACCCCGCTGCCACGGGATGGTAGGACAAAAGATGTCATGCAAGTTCTTTTCCATAAGCACGTATGACTATATTCGGAATACATGCCTACATTACATTGATGAATTGGAGCTAGTTCTGTGTCACCCTAGGTTATGACTGTTACATGATGAACCACATCCGGCATACTTCTCTATCACCGATCCATTGCCTACGAGCTTCCCATATATTGTTCTTCGCTTATTTACTTTTCTGTTGCTATTGTTACAATCACTACAAAATACCAAAACATTACTTTTGCTACCGTTTCTTTTGCTATCGTTACCACTACTATCATATTACTTTGCTACTAAACACTTTGCTGCAGATACTAAGTTTCCAGGTGTGGTTGAATTGACAACTCAGCTGCTAATACTTGAGAATATTCTTTGGCTCCCCTTGTGCCGAATCAATAAATTTGGGTTGAATACTCTACCCTCGAAAACTGTTATGATCCCCTATACTTGTGGGTTATCACCCCGCGCCAGATCCCCTCCACATCTCTCGATCGATCGCTATCTCCCCCCTCGCCAGATCCCCCTTGCCGCCGCCGAGGCCCCGCACCCTCCCCCGCTCCACCCGCCGCCTCCGACCCCCTGCATCCTCCCCCGCTTCAACCTAGGTTAGGCTAGGTCGTATCGTGCCCCAACCCCATTCGCCGCAGCTGCCCCACCCCACCCCACCGGCAGCTGCACCTCGTTCCGCCGCTGTGACGAGGAAGCCGGAGCCCGGAGGTGGAGACTTTGGCGGGGCTACTCGCAGTCTCTCATCTACCTCGACGGCTGACGCGACGCCACGAGGCCGGCCCACGACCACGACCACGACTGGCGTCCTCCTCCTTCTACGGTTTGCATCTCCGACGTGATGCCAACCACCGCCTCGTCAACAAATGTAAATGCTCCCTCCCTCCCTCCCTCCTATACTCCTCTCCTCTATTCAGTTACCTAGGTAGTGCTGATTCAGTTACCCAGATCACATCATCAAATGGAATCGCATTACAAAGTTGGAGTTCATCTATATATGCTCTCTAGTTGATGCAACCTTTTGATATCAGTGCAGTTGGCTCAGATTTACTCTGCTGCATCCTACAAATATGTGTTAAGTTACTTTCTGGACGACCGTGGCTATCTTAATTAGCTTCATTAGGGGGAAGGGTTGTAGGCAGTGTAATGTTGATCTTGGACATGCTATATGCGAGACAACCGAATCAGATCGAATTGCAGTTTTAGCGCATGGCAAAATTTGGACATGCTACTTGTATGTGTTTAATCATTTTCTGGGATGGCATTTGCTTCCATCATAGGATAGTGATCTTTATTTTTATTTTAGAAAAGGGTAGGATAGTGATCTGGATTGAGTAATGTTGATATGCATCTTACCTGTGGGACAAATGATCAAATCGAATTGGAGTTTTAGTGCATGTCAAAATTGGGACTTGTGGTTTCAGTTCAATTTGGTCAGATTTATCTGCTGCCATGCTCGTGTATTTGTGTTCAATTAATTCCTGGATGGACGTGGCTATCTATCTTATTCTTAGGACTTAGCTTTATCAATTAGGGGTAATCAATGTATTAGTGTAATCATGTTGATCTGCATATGATCTGTGGCATTTGGGACAATCGAATTGCAGCACTGCATGTCAAAATTGAGACTTTGCACATGCTACTGCTACTACTATATTTCAATCATTTTGTGCGAATGTCATTCGTCTGATCCTAGCTAGGATGGCTATTGATATTCTGCATGGAGTAATAGTATTATGTTCGGGCCGCGTTGATCGATTTATAGCCAGCAAGCAGAGCAACTCATTACATCCTACATGCCTGCTGTTGATTATCCCATGCATTGTTGATTAGTCGTTTAATTAATTTTTTTAGTCTCGAAAAAATAGTCTTTTATTTCATCTACGCTCTCTAGTTAGTTCATCTAGCCAGACTTATGGTTTTAAGTTCAGTTCGGTTAGATTAATTTGCTGCTGCTAGTATGTACGTGTGGTTAACTTTTGGATGTCTACAACTATCTAGAGTAATGTTGATCTGCATCCTATCCAGTACTACTTGTGATGCTGCTGCTGTACTACTTGGGAATTTTGTCAACTTGTGATGCTGCTGCTGTACCCCGAGAGGCCCTTGAGTTTGCCGGAATGTTGATTAACTTCCGTTCTGGCAAATTCGGGTACTCCATATGTCCTATTTTCAGCAATGGTCATGCTGAAATTTTCTGTGAATTTTAGCATGACTTTGCTAAAAATAGGACATATGGGGTACTTGCGACTAATGCATGGGCCGGGGTATCTTAGAATTTAATTAAGTAGGATCAAATGCCCCTTTATTCTTGCTGCATTAAACCATAGGTGGCAATAGAACCAAGTGATTAGGCCCAACTTAGAATTCTCCTTCCCTTTTCTTGATAGGGTATATTATTAGAAGATACCCATATATATCAGTCAACCTAGGGTGCCTCGGCATCGATAAACCCTAAATGATGAAAACTTAACTTAGCATTTAGGGTGCCTCAGCGTCGACAAACCCTAAATGATAAAACCTTGGCTTTTAGGGTGCCTCGGTGTCGATAAAAACCTAAATGATGAAAGCTTAGGCTTTTAGGGTGCCTCGGCGTAGACAAACCCTAAATGATAAAAGCTTAGCTTTTAGGATGCCTCAGTATCGACAAACCCTAAATGATGAGACCATGATCTTGTTCCTTGACAATAACCAACTTTTTGACCAAACTTTTTTCCTATTTACAGCGAAACATGGACCACAACAATGAGGCCGGCGGTTCGGGCAAGTCATTCTGGGAGCTGTCCCAGGAGATGGAGGAAGAACCTCACCGCTATGAGGACGCCACAGAAGACACCGATCCTGACTACACAACCCCTAGTGGCGTCGGGGATGACACCACTGATGGTGCCGCCGAGGATGCCACCACTGATGATGGCAGCGCATGCACAGATGGCAGCCAACCAAAGAGGCAATGGAAGGACCGGCGCCCGAACGTGCTCGGCACCATCAAGGAGGAATTTACTGAAGTGTCCTCCGAGGGGCATCCAACGACGCCCAAAGAAATAGTCAAGGGGTACGCGGGACAGCTCGGGTGCATTCTCCGGAGCACTGTCTCGATCAACACCGAGAATCTAAGGCATCGTGAACAAGGGAATTTGCGCAACCTCCTCTTCATGAAGCTGCACGAGCGATACAAGTTCCCCGGTGACTTCGCAAACACAAGCCTCGCAGGGAATAAAGTGAACAGTGCCGCCCTCACGAAGATGAGCACGGCCCTGGCTACTTGGAGAGTGATACGTCTCCAACGTATCTATAATTTTTGATTGCTCCATGCTATATTATCTACTATTTTGAATGTTTATGGGCTTTATTATAAACTTTTATATCATTTTTGGGACTAACATATTAACCACAGTCCAGTGCCAGTTTCTGTTTTTACCCTGTTTTAGGGTTTCAAAGGAAAGGAAAATCAAACAGAGTCCAATTGACCTGAAACTTCACATAACTCATTTTTGGAAGGAAAGAAGCCCAGAAGACTTGAAGTGCACGTAAGGGAAGCTTCGAGGAGGCCACGAGGTAGGGGGCGCGCCCACCCCCCTAGGGCGCGCCCTCCACCCTCGTGGGCCCCTCGTGGCCCCCATGACGTACTTCTTCCGCCTATATATCTCCATATACCCTAAAAACATCTGGGAGCACAATAGATCGAGAGTTCCGCCGCCAGAAGCCTCCGTAGCCACCGAAAACCAATCTAGACCCGTTTCGGCACCCTGCCGGAGGGGGCAATCCCTCTCCGGTGGCCATCTTCATCATCCCAGTGCTCTCAACTAGGAGGGAGTAGTTATCCCTCGGGGCTGAGGGTATGTACCAGTAGCTATGTGTTTGATCTCTCTCTCTCTCTCTCTCTCTCTCTCTCGTGTTCTTGAGATGATACGATCTTGATGTATCGCAAGCTTTGCTATTATATTTGGATCCTATGATGTTTCTTCCCCCCTCTACTCTCTTGTAATGAATTGAGTTTCCCCTTTGAAGTTATCTTATCGGATTGAGTCTTTAAATATTTGAGAACACTTCATGTATGTCTTGCCGTGGATATCTGTGGTGACAATGGGATATCACGTGATTCACTTGATGTATGTTTTGGTGATCAACTTGCGGGTTCCGCCCATGAACCTATGCATAGGGGTTGGCACACGTTTTTGTCGTGATTCTCCGGTAGAACTTTGCGGCACTCTTTGACATCCTTTGTGTTGGTTGAATAGATGAATCTGAGATTGTGTGACGCATATCGTATAATCATACCCATGGATACTTGAGGTGACATTGGAGTATCTAGGTGACATTAGGGTTTTGATTGATTTGTGTCTTAAGGTGTTATTCTAGTATGATCTCTAGGGCTGTTTGTGACACTTATAGGAATAGCCCAACGGATTGATTGGAAAGAATAACTTTGAGGTGGTTTCGTACCCTACCATAATCTCTTCGTTCGTTCTCCGCTATTAGTGACTTTGGAGTGACTCTTTGTTGCATGTTGAGGGATAGTTATATGATCCAATTATGTTATTATTGTTGTGGGAACTTACACTAGTGAAAGTATTAACCCTAGGCCTTATTTCCACGCATTGCAATACCATTTACGCTCACTTTTATCATTAGTTACCTTGCTGTTTTTATAATTTCAGATTACAAATACCTTTATCTACTATCCATATACCACTTGTATCACCATCTCTTCGCCGAACTAGTGCACCTATACAATTTACCATTGTATTGGGTGTGTTGGGGACACAAGAGACTCTTTGTTATTTGGTTGCAGGGTTGCTTGAGAGAGACCATCTTCATCCTACGCCTCCTACGGATTGATAAACCTTAGGTCATCCACTTGAGGGAAATTTGCTACTGTCCTACAAACCTCCGCACTTGGAGGCCCAACAACGTCTACAAGAAGAAGGTTGTGTAGTAGACATCAGAGAGCCGCGGTGAAGAGAATGGTTTAAAAAGGTGATAGTTATGAGAAGATCAAGGAGAGACATCCTTCAATCAGCGAGATGACTACCTAGAGTTCAAGATCAAGTGCGAGAGCGACGCAACCATGGAATCAAGTCAGTGGGGGAAAGAGATGCGGGACTTGAACTCAGGGGGTCCACAAACTCGGTCCCGGCGGTTACAGAGTGGCGGAACCTATATGGGACAAGGAGGATGCGGAGCGTGCCGAGCAAGGCATACCGCACCTCTTCGAGAAATACCGTGACAAGCAGACCAGGAACTATGTCAGGGTCCGGTACAAGGTGGACCCGGTAACCAAGGAGCTTACCACGGATCCGAAGACCAAGGCGCTTGAGCGTGTTCTGGTAAGGAATACACCCCCGCGTAATTAGCTACATATGGTTGCATTCTAATTAATGAAGGCAATTTTCTAAATGGTTCACGTTCCTTCCGCATGACACTGAAAGCAGTAGTGCGGGGTCGTCTTAGAGCTCCCCTTTCGACACCCCTTTAAATAGGGCGTTGAACGTAATACACCCGGGTGTGGGAAGAATACGCCGGCCGGCACCTCGGTAGCAAGCGGCCCCTCCGTCACTTGCACGCCCGCCGTTGGCGGTGCCTCGACATTAGCCGAGCTCGACGCCATCACGGTAACTAATTAAGCCTCTCGGCCGATGACTTCATCTCCTTGCCTTTGACTGGGCATCCCTGACGCCCTACATGTTTTCGCAGGGCGCCGCCGACGTTCCGTGCACTCTCCTGCACTTTGTGAACGACGAGTTGGTCGATGTTGCCAAGGGCAGAATTATTCAACCGGGCAGCCGCGTGTTCCACGGTAATTAGATGCCACCCACAGTTTATAGGGTTCAACTGGTTCGGGTGCTGCCGGGCTTCGATGACATGTTACCTCCGTATCGACCCCATGGGGCCGACAAAGATGATGTGATGACCCTCAGGGCATGCATAAGCTGGCCCATGCTTTGACCGAAGAGCCAGATTCGTTTGGGGGTGGGGGACACCACCCCACAGACAACACCGCCAGTCGTGCCGGCGCCAAGCCATGGCAAGACCCCCGCAACGCTACCGGACATGCCGGACATGGATATGGCACATGATCCAGACATGCATATGGCACAGGATCCGGACGATGACGACGACGACAACGACGGTACATTTACCAACGTCGATAAGTACTTCAACGAACATGGGTACGGTGACGAATTCTTGGGGCCTCCTTTTCAAGAACCCAACCCTGCAAAAGATGATCTAGCTGGTACCGTGGAGAAACCCAGTTGCAACAGGCGTCGTCTGGCGTTTAGTTCTCAGGAGATGCCTCCAGCTGCCGCCTTCACCGAGCCTCAGATAGCCGAGGTGCGAAATATTATCAGCCCCAACACACTCAAGAAGGCTATCTGTGAGCAGAACACGATCCCATTACAACAGAAGAAGAAGGGACAGAAAAGAAAGAGTAACAAGGGTGCGAGCCAGCCGGCACCGAGTACGATCCGTGCTCAGGACGGGCCACCTTCACCTAAGGATATCTCGAGGAGGGTGCATGTGGCGGGTAGGCCGATGCTACCGACTAATCTGCTCAATGCTGCAACTGGTGCTATGCGGAGTCTGCACGAAAGTGTTCTTTCTTTGGAGAAGCGGCGTCTCCGAGAGAATGATGTGGCATACCCGGTTTTCGTGGCCAAGGTGCCAAAGGGCAAGGGCTTTGTGGATAGCACCATCGGAGGTATGATCGTCCTGCGGTTTGATGACATCTTTGCTATGTTTGACCTTCATCCGCTGCACTACACCTTCATTCGGCTATTTTCGCTGAGTATGGAGATGCGGATCATTAGAGACAAGACCGCGGACATCATGAGAGTCGACCCCTTCTACATACGTGCCAAGATCTTGGCCAGCGCTGGGGACCGACAAGTCGCGAGTTCATACCTCGAAGGCGTCATTCTGGCAAACCCAGATAAGGATAACTTCCTCGTGCCTTACTTTCCCGAGTATGTCATCCCCTCACCGCCCTGTAACATATGATTTCTTAGATTTTGATTGTTCTTTTTTTTTCTAACATTCCGTGTTTTGTGCAGTGACACACATTGCACACTCATCCTCTTAAACCCGAAATATTCCATGGCCACGTATTTCGACTCAGCCCGTCAGTCAAAGAAAGACTACACAAATATCAAGAAAGTTCTTGATGATGTTCTCCCCGGCTACGCCAGATCTGGAGGCACTTTCAGGAGGCCAATTCGTAGGTACGGCAAGCACGTGTTCAGCCACAATACGACGTTCCCCTGCGTCAAGTAGCTGCCTGGCGGTCAGAAGGATGCCTACTACGCCCTCCATCACATGCGAGCGATCGTACGGGACCATAATCACCTTCTACTACCAAATAATCTCAAAGATTGGGCCGCAAGCTTGTCGGCAATCCAGGACGCGGACATCAGACAAGAATTCTTTCGCATCCAGTCGGAGTTTGCGGAAATCATCCATCAAGATGTCCTTTGTACCTCGGGGCAGTTCTACCTCAGATATCAACCGTCCAACAGTGAGATAGAAACAACGCTACAAATGTAGGCTGACAACGCCCGCGATTTCATGACCATCACGATAGACGGCGGCTTCATCCACGCTCCGGTCCCTAAGTCAAGTCCAAAGTAGTGATGCTATGTGTAGTTCTAAAATATCGATTAGCTCATGTTGTAATTAAACTTTAAAGAACTTGTATGTCTCTTTTGTTTGGACAGTCGTTCAGCTTATATGTAATCGATGCTATTTATTAGTAGGACCATGAATCGTGCTATTAATTTCTTGATTTTCTCTTCTGATCCTTTTGTTGCATACTTATATATTGCTTATGTATTGTCTGTGAATTGCTACTAACGTTTTGTTTGGCTAGTGCATAGAGATGCCGTTGTATGTCGTGTACAAGGGCAAGGTTCCCGGAGTCTACGACGACTGGGAGGAGTGTCGGAGACAGGTTAACCGTTTCAGCGGTAACAGTTACAAAGGGTACATCACTAGGGCGGAGGCGGAAGCTAGATACGCGCGCTATCTAGCGGGAGAGAGGAGGGAGCGGAGGAGGAACCGGATGAAGACCAGTTTCATCGCGATGATGCTCATCATGGTGACCGCAGCTCTCTTCTTTGTGATGGTAGTTTAGATGATCGATATCGACTTGTAATGTGAAGCCAAACTCGCTACTCGCGGTCTCGAGACTTGTAGTGTTCTAACTTTGTTCGGTCTTTTGAATCCGGAGACTAATATGATCAATTGTATTCGGAGACTAATCTTCTATTGTATTCGATGAATCTGCTGTTTATATGTTGTGCTGTCTATATTCTGTGTAGTAATATATTTTGTAACATGTGCAAATATCAGAAAAGGAAAAAAATCCTAATATTCATACTAGTGGCGCACCACACTGCACTTTAGTGACACACTGCAATAAACACACTAGTGGCGCACTACCTGGAAGTGCACCATTAGTAACCCCGAGCACAAGGTAAATATGGCCCCCTGGGAGGCATAGTAATGGCGCACCATTTGACATACTAATGGCGCACTCCCTGGTGCGCCACTATTGTCTGGTATACTAATGGCGCACCAGGGATGCACCATTAGTATTAGTTACTAGTGGCGTGATGATAGTGGCGCACCTGTAGTGCGCCATTAATGGCCAAAACAGGTGCGCCACTAATTAGTCTTTTCCTAGTAGTGCCTTCACCAGCGTGTAGTACCCTCCATACAACTACTCGCAGCCCGCCTACGCGTCCTCCCCGACGCCCCCTCTCAGCCGTGGCGCGCTGCCCTTCTCGCACCTCGGCGACACCAACGAGACCGAGGCCGACATGGATGACATCATCGCGACAGGCTTGGCCGCGGCCGCCGCGTCTCCCGGGTTCGCCACCCTAGACGACACCGTGGATCTGAGCGGCGGCATGGAAGGCGAGCTCGGCTGCGTCTACGGCGAGGAGGAGTAGGAGGAGCAGGACAAAGAGGAGGAGGACAAAGAGGAGGAGGACGAAGAGGAGGAGGAGGAGGAGCCGGCGACTGTTCCGGCGAGGAGGAGCAAGAAGAAGAAGCGGGCGGCCAGGTCTGGCGAGTCGCGCATCAAGTGGGCGTCCAAGGACGAGGAATGCCTCGCCGAAGCATGGAAATTCATCTGCCTCGACCCGACCACCGGCACGAACCAGAGCATCGAGACGTACTGGGAGCGCATCAAGGCCGAGTTCGACGAGCGCAAGCTCGTCGACCCCTACTTCAAAGGCGTCTACATGCAGCGCGGGTCGAAGGCGATGGTGAACCATTGGGGGCGTATCTAGGGGGCATGCAACAAATGGCATGGGATCGTCGAGGAGGTCGCGGCTCGCCCGCAGAGCGGCGCCAGCGTTGAGGATTAGGTATGCCACGCCGGTCTCCGCCTCTCCTCGCCGTGTGCGCCCACCAACTGTTTGTTCCTCCGCGTAGTTGCTGCGCATGTTTGCCTTGTATCGGCAGGGCAACAACGACGTCGAATTCAAGTACCTCCACGTCTACAAGCGCATAGACATGTGCGAGAAGTGGGCGGAAGTCCGGCGCACCCTCGACAAGGCCAAGGAGACCTACAAGCCGGACGTGCCGACTGTGGGCGTGTCAGAAGGGCGGCCGAACGGTAACAAAGGTGCCAAGAAGGAGAAACACGCCGACGCGGCCACCGCTCCAGTGCAGGAGTCCATCGAGCACTGCCTCGCCGACGCGCAAGCCCGGGCCGTCCTTTGTGAAGAGAAGACTGAGGCGCGGTGGTCGGCGTTGATGTCGAGCAGCGCCATCAAGCTCGACCTACTCCGGACCAACGTCGACACGAAGAAGAGAAACACTGACCTGGCTTTCCTGCTGGGCAGGGCGGACATGCTCCAGAGCACCAATGAGGCGGTCAAGGCGTGGTACTTGTCCTGAACCAGCTTCCATCGACGACGATGCCCAATCCGACGCCCATGCCGACGCCCACGCCAAGCCCGACTGATGAGGTCGCCGAGAACACCCGCAGCACAGAAGCCATGCCGACGCCGTCCAGCACAGAGACCCCGCCAAGCCCGCGCACGCCGACTCCGCCGATGCCGGAGGCCGACCTCGCCGTCTGATGCGCACGCGCGTCCTTTCTGTTTTTTGTACGCCGAACTTGTGACCGCGTGATCGCCGGATTTGTGGCGTCAAATTTGTGAGCGGGAATGATCTATGTTTGAATTTTCCGCGGCTCGGGGACGGTGCCTGGGGGCGTGGCTGGGAGCTAGGTTGCCCCTAGGCTGCTCAATTTCGACGTCCTGGGGGGCTGAACGGCTGGAGATGCTCTAACACTCACTGCTGGTCTGCGAATGCATATAGGGTACTGCAATCAATGTTTAGTAAAGTATGGCAATCCCATAGGGAACAATCGGGCAGATAACTACCAACCCTGCACCTATTTCGTCACTCAAACAGCTACGTTCACACCTTGAGAATTATCTAAAAATAGTCTATTTCCTCGGTCGCTAGCGAAAACGATAATAAGGGCAATTTGATCTAAACAACTAAGCGAAGGTAAAAACATAAATAAAAAGAGGAATAAATAGAGGGGTGGCACTTGAGTAATAAAGGTGTTCTCGAGGTGTTTGGAATCTCCACTGCTCGTATGATCCATGGATACTTAAGCCACGTCTCATGTTTCTTTATGTGGGCGAAGCCGGGTAGAGGTATGTGCATATATGGAGCAACCATGTATTACATACGCCACCACCGTTCATCACCACTCTGGTTACGAAATGATAATTAAGGCTTTCCCATGGATGCGGCCGAAGGCGGTCTCCGTATATCCTCTATTGTAATGATCTGGGAAGAAGGGAGATAAGCCGGCCCTATCACAACCTACCTCCTCAACCGACCTTCATGCCAATATTAATGACCATTTGTCAAAACCCGGCAAATATTTGATGGCTGACTTCACCTAATCAAAAAGATAATTAACATAAACATGTAAAAGATGATCTCATACCTTGCATAGACAACCGGTTCTAATACATACTAGATTCATCTTATTCCTCAAGAGCAAAATAAATTACTCAAACATGAAGATGAAATACATAGAGGTTAGGGACAAGTTACAAGCCAACATGATGTTGGAGATGGAAAGAAATATGGCAGTGTTGATGAAGATGGCCTGGACGGCATTCTATTCGCTATTTAAACGAGGCTAAAACCAGCACAAAAACCGCACCACACCACTGTTTCGCTTCGCATCCTCCACTGTGCAAAGGGGCAGGGG
>NC_041384.1:740819346-740824935 GCF_002162155.2 Triticum dicoccoides
ATTATGACATAAATTTGAATTTCTATAACTTCTGAATTTATGACAAAAAATAGGAAAACTATAAGAAAGAGAGAAAATGAAAAAAAGAAACAAAACGAAAAACAATTGGGTGGCCTTGCACGTATACAAGTGGGCTGGCTCACTCCGTTGTCCATGGTGGCGCGTGGCAAAATAGCATATTCCCAATTTGTCGGAATTCCCTATTTGGCGTTTCAGGCGCCCATATAGTGCATTTTTCCAACGGGCGCACACCCCTCCTGCAAGCTGGGCCCGACCATCTATCTTTTTTTCGGTTTTTGGCATAAAATTAAAATTCTGAAAACATTGAATTTATGAAAAAAAAAGAAACAGAAAAACGGGAAGAAGAAAAAAATAAATGAAACAAAAAACCAATGGGTGGCCTTGCACGTATGACAAGTGGGCCGACCGAATCCATTGTCCCTGGTGGTGCGTGGCAATATGGCAGATTCCCACTTTGTCGGCATTCCTTATTTGGCGCATCACGCACCCGATATAGTTCTTTTTCTCAACGGGCGCATACCCCTCGTCCAAGCTGGGCCGGCCAATCTTTATTTATTTTTTTAACCCCCGACCTCCTGATTGAATCCACACTGCACTAACCAACCAGCCAGCTCACATTATCTGATTCATCACATCGTTTTACACCATTTGCTCTTTCCTTTTCTTTTTTTCCTTTTTTCCTTTTTTTCTTTCTCATTTTTTCTTTTTCAATTTTCCATTATTATATTTTCTTCTTCCTAGTTTGATGGTTTTTTAATTCGTGAACCTTTTTATTCAAAATTGATAAACTTTTTACAAATCCATGATTTTTTTATTCGAAGCCGATGAACTTTTTCTAAATTGATTAATTTTTTTCGAAATCGGTGAAGATTTTTCAAATCGACATTTTTTAAAACTCGGTAATTTTTTCCCAAAATTTGTGAACTTTTTTTCAAATTCATTGACTTTTTTAAGTTTTTGAACTTTTTTCAAAATCCATCAATATTTTTGAAATTTTCTAATTTTTTATATTTTTTGGACTTCTAAAAACAATTGATAGTCAATGGTTGACCAGTCCATGCTTGACTAGTCCAAAGACCCAACGGTGACTCAGTAGCAAACGAGCGAAGGAAGTTTTTTTTCTTTAGCAAACGAGCGAGCCAACTGTTGTTGGGCCAGCCCATATGTGGCTGCATGAGCACCCCTTCGCGAGCGGGCGCCTGAAGTGCCGTATAGGAGCTCCCAAGTTTGTCCTCGTTGCCCACGAAGCCGCATAATCGATCTAAGATGTGAGGCTTTTCACCGCATACTCGTATGACTGAGTCCTCGCCCGCTGCTACCGATTGATCACATGTGTTGCGCAACTACAACAGTCGCAGGGGATGTAGAATACACGGACACTGTTGGCTGGCGACAGCCGCGGTGCTATTATGTACGATGCTAGGCATGGCTGAGGGAGTCCTGGATTAAGGGGTCCTCAAGCGTCCGACCTGTTATCTATTGGGTCGGACTGATGGGCTGTGAAGATATGAAAGCCGAAGACTATACCTGAGTCCGGATTGGACTCTCCTTGGAGTGGAAGGCAAGCTTGGCGACTAACTATGAAGATTCCTTCTTATGTAACCGACTCTATGTAAACCCTAGATCCTCCGGTGTCTATGTAAACTCTAGAGTCTCCTAGCGGCTAGCTCCTAGGTCTAGGATAAGTGCCGAAGTCGGCTGAGGTGCTCGGCCCCTAGGCTAGGCTAACTACCAACTCCTTTGTTAGTGGGCTGATATGAACTACGGGTTTCTGATGCGGCTTGAACTACGTCGGTATTTTCCCAAAGAGGAAGGGATGATACAACACATCTACGGTATGTATTTTCCTCAGTGCTGAGACCAAGGTTATCAAACCAGTAGGAGAACCACACAGCACCACGTAAATAGCTTTTGTACACAAAGAACAAATACTTACAACCCGACGTAAGAGAGGGGTTGTCTATACCTCACGGGTAAAAAGATAGGTAACATTGTAGTAGATTGGATAAATAGATCTCGCGGGAACGCGAGATAAAATAAATAATAATAAATTGCAGCAAGGTATTTTGGAATTTTTGGATTAATAGGTCAGAAAATAAAATAAAATAAAAATAGATCGCGAAGGAAAATATAATAAAGAAGAGACTCGAGGGCCGTAGATTTCACTAGTGGCTTCTCTTGAGAAAAATAGATACGACGGGTAAACAAATTACTGTTGGGCAATTGATAGGACTTCAAATAATCATGACGATATTCAGGCAATGATCATTATATAGGCATCACGTCCAAGATTGGTAGACCGACTCCTGCCTGCATCTACTACTATTACTCCACACATCGACCGCTATCCAGCATATATCTAGTGTATTAAGTTCATGGAGGAACAGAGTAATGCAATAAGAGCGATGACATGATGTAGAGAAGATCTATTTATGCAGAAATAGACACCATCTTGTTATCGTTAATAGCAACGATACATACATGTCGGTTTCCCTTCTGTCACTGGGATCAAGCACCGTAAGATCGAACCCATCATAAAGCACCTCTTCCAATGGCAAGAAAAATTGATCTAGTTGGCCTAACTAAACCAAAGATTCGAAGAAGAAATATGAGCCTATAAGTAATTATGCATATAAGAGATCAAAGAAACTCAAATAACTTTCATGGATGAAAACATAGATCTGATCATAAACTCAAAGTTCATCGGATCCCAACAAACACACCGCAAAAAGAGTTACATCAAATAGATCCCCAAGAGACCATTGTATTGAGAATCAAAAAAGAGAGATGAAGTCATCTCACTACTAACTACAGACCTGTAGGTCTACAATGAATTACTCACGCATCATCGGAGAGGCACCAATAAGGATGATGAACCCCTCTGTGATGGTGTCTAGATTGGATCTGGTGGTTCTGGAACTTGCGGCGGCTGAAATTGATTTTCGTCGACTCCCTTAGGATTTCTGAAATATTGAAGTATTTATAGAGCAAAAAGGGGATGCGGGAGGCCACCGAGGTGGGCACAACCCATGCTGCCCCCGGAGCTCCTCTCTGCTACTTCTTTGGCCCAAGAGGTGTCTTCTGGTCCAGAAAAAATCTCCAAAAAGTTTCGCTACGTTTGAACTCTTTTTGGTATTGATTTTCTGTGAAGTAAAAAATAAGCAAAAAACATCAACTTGCACTGCGCACTATGTCAATAGTTTAGTCTCAAAAAATGATATAAGGTTGCTATAAAATGATTGTAAAACATTCAAGATTGATAATATAAAAGCATGGAACAATCAAAAATTATAGATACATTGATGACGTAGCATTCTCATGTCAAACTTTTGAAAATTTGGGAGCTAAACGAATTAGCTCATGAAACTCGCTTCCTTACTTATTAAACTCATTAATCCTAACAAGCAAAAAACACTGTTCTACTTGGTTCATTAACTAACGAGCATGAGCGGAAACGAGCCGAACTATCAAGCTTCGAGCTTTTCGTCCAGCCCCACTTGATTCTCTCAAGAGGCGTCCTTATACGGATGAGGGTTCGAGCAGGACTAACAAGGGGCTCAAAATTTCCTTTTTTTTAGTAAAAGCTCAAAAAAAAAAGAAACTCATGAGTGGAGGTGCAGCAACACTAACAATCAATGGGCCAAGGTTGCACACGCCATAAGCGCCAAAGGTATGTTTAGTGCGATTTGCGATATGTATTTGCCTCATTACTTTTCGATGCATGTGATTCACTGATTATTTTTTACGAGAAACTGTCGATCTATTTATCTTCAACCATGGCAATACAATGAACACTAGAAATAATGAAATTTACATGCAGATTCATAAACCACCTAGCGACGACTACGAGCACTGAAGCGAGCCGAAGGCGAGCCACCGTCATTGCCCCTCCCTCGTCGGAGCTGGGCACAACTTCTTCTAGTGGACAGTCAAGAATTCGTTGTGCTAAGACCCCATAGGACCAACTCACGACAACAGCAACCGCCGCCGATGAAGAGAAACTTAGATCGGAAGGATCCAACCTAAAGACACATGAACAAAGACGAATAAAGACCAGATCCGAGCGGATCTACCAAAGACAACAACCGACCGTATCCCGCGAGATCCGCCGAAGACACACCTCCACACACCCTTCGACGATGTTAGGCACACCATCGAGACGAGGGCTAGATGGGAAGAACTTTATTCCATCTTCAAGAAGCCGCCGCCGTCTCGTCTTCTTGAAAAGGACGCAAACCCTAACAAAACTTGAGGAAGCACCTGAAAACGGAGCCCTCCCACTGGCAAGGACTGGGATCCACCGCGCACCCTTGGCCCTAAGGCCACAGGAGACGTGGGAGATCAGCGGCACCGCTGACGGGAGGCAGGAACCCTAGCCGCCTTTTCTTGGATTAGATGTAGGATCATAATGCTGCTATAGAGCAGAAAATGCCGAGGCTTGGGAAGGCAGTGTAACATGAATTGATCGAGCTGGATGAGTGACCAGTTCTTCTGCTCTACCTGGAGGTCATGTCAAGTGAATTTTATCGAGGATTTTTGGGAGACCAGTCTGTTATCGGAGTACTTGATTTCATATCCTTGAAAAATTACATGATGCTTTTTCAGGTACTATGTAAAGGAATGCGTAGATAATTTTCATGGCAAAAAAGGATGCATGAAAAGTTACATGATGGTTTTTCTTGGAATCGCCATAATTCAAGTGGCATTTATCTAATTAACCCTAGATATTTCAGATATGCTCCTGCCTCTCTAGATATTTTACTCGCTTTCCTGAATTCATGTTGGCCTTAACTATCAAACATGTTCTCAGCAAGTTCTCCACATTTACCATGGGATGACAACCACGCTTACACAAGGGAGATTATTAAGTTGTATTGTAAGGTCAGTTTACGGCTTTACGCACTCTGAATTTTACATAGAATGAACCTCTAAGACTGTACCTTCTGCAAAGGACTAGCACCTACAGCTGATCCGAATTTTCTTCCTCTAAATGTCATGAGGCATGAGCCAGAACCTCTCTTTTTTGCAAGAAACCTTCTGATCTATTCACCATGCCATGAAATAGAATTCCCCAATTCAAACTCCAAACCCTAGATTGAGTGTGTAGCTTACACGTTACCTCCGTTATGTGCCTGCATGTGTTTGCTCGGTACCTATAGCTGGTTGATCGGTCCTCCACCTTGTGCACATCACAGAGCTCAAAAGTTTCAAACTTGCCTCACACTAGCGCAGAACCGGGCAATAGCACCAGTTGGTAAGGCCCTTTAGTGCCGGTTCGATAACCGGCACTAAAGTGTGGGCACTAAAGGCCCCCCTCCTTTAGTACCGCTTCAGCACGAACCGGTGCTAAAGGGCAACCACGTGGCACGAGCCAGCTCCAGGGGCAGCGAGCCCTTTAGTACCGGTTGGTGACACCAACCGGTATTAAAAGGTTGGGGGGTTTTGGGTTTATGATTTCTTTTTCATTTAATTTGTGTTTTCCATTTAATTTTTTTTCGTTTGCTGGTATTTTACGATACTACATATTATACACGTTATGCATATATATAAATAGAATTTCTAGTAGAA
>NC_041384.1:740825340-740833864 GCF_002162155.2 Triticum dicoccoides
TAATTAGCTAGCTATATACAATTTCTCCTAATTGGTGCATTCGGAGCCGGTGGCATTAGCCTAATTGTGCCTTCGGAGCACGATGACAATTAGAAGTCGTTCATGGGGCGGTAGCGGATAATAGTATTCTCCTTTGAGATCTATGACATGGTCGAGCAAAAATCCCGCTATTTCCTCTTGAATTGCTTTTATGCGCTCCTCTGTTAGGAGCTTCTCCCGCACCTCTCTGAACTGTTAAGAAGGAGATCAATATGCATGTGTATTAATTGTGTGACTAGATATTGATAATGGTGTAAAAATTGTGAATAGTATTCTGACAAACGTACCCAGTCCTGTCTTTGAGATCTGCTCCTTTCGGACGCCATCATGCGAATCTTGACGCAAATGTAGTATGCACACAGATTATTCCCCGGCGCCTGCTTCAGGGCCTTTACGAGAATGGAATTTGATCAGATAATAATTAATTAAGCATGATAATTAAAGAGATGGCAGCTAGCTAGCTAGTACTACTTAATTACTTACCTTGGGTCGATACCATTTCAGATTTTGTTTCCATTAACCTGGAGTGACGCTGATGAACTTTGCCCAAGCCCTGCCCGCCGACAAAAAAAATGAATAAAGGGGTTATTAAATAGTTCATATCAGGAAATGACGAACTAAATAGGCCGAGATATAGTTAATAATGATTGAAATTACCTGTTGACTATCCCAAACAAGATGGTGTAGTCACTTGCTTTTTTAAGTAGTGAGTTCAGTATTTCATCTGTTCCTTCATCAACTTTAATGATTAACAAGATCCAGTGAAATCTGCATGCACACACGTTTGCATGTCTTAATTAAGTGGGCATATGTAAGCAAAAACATGTAGCTATCTAGTAGGCAAAAACAGAATTTGTAGTACAAGACAGTGTGACTCACTCAAAGTTGTAAGGAAGTAGTATATCTTCATTGGTATTGAGGCGCTTGAAGAACTCTAGCATGCTTTCCTCTACACTTTTTTCATAATATGCATATAATTTCCATGTGTATTCATTAATGGTATTTGGGTCAATGAACCCAATGCCATAGCGTCCACCTTTTTTTCATTTCATACATCTTCATCCTGCATAATACCACAAAAAAGAATATAGTGAGGATAATTACAGGTAATGATTGATCAAAATGATCACTACAGCTAGCTTGAGACTTAAATTACAGGAAGAAATCACTTACATACAATAGCAACTGACGATAGATTTGTTGAGTGCGTCTTGATTGTATAACTGAAATAGTTTTGAATACTCAACAGACACAGCTTTCTCATGGAAGTAATGATCCTTCTTGACATTCACCATGAGGGACTCTCGATTGGAAATCTTGGTAATGTCCATGTACCATTGATGCAATTCATACATTCTCGTTGGGAGCTTCTTGACCTCGTCTGGCTCGACCAAAGGTTGGCCCCGGACATATTTCCGTTTTATTTCCTCCTCTCTAATTAGAGACATGGGCTCGATATCGAGGAGTTGTCCAACAGTGATCATGAGCCTTTCAACCTGCTCAATATGCTCCTCGGTTATTACCACATCGCCCAGCCCGGGAACGTTAACGGTTTGCGCACAATAATATTGGGCGCGCGTACTCTCATGTGTTGTTGGCACAACAAGCGGGGGGATTGATTGCGCTGCCTGTTCTCCCAGCTGGGGAACGGTTTTACCGCTCCTTTTGCCAGCTGATTTGCTCGAGCTCGAGCTCGCCTCTTTCTGTAGACGTGCTCAATTTAACTTCCTGAGGTGGCGCTCATAGTCTGTGTCAACAGGCTTGGGAGCTGGTGCTCTAGCCATATGAATGAAGTGGTCAATCTTTTTCTCAGGCACTTTCTCCCTTGGCGGCGGTGGCGGTTTCGGTGCAAAATGGGCTTCCACCTCGGCCTTCGATATGGCTGCGATTTCCTCCTCGGACTTGTCGTAAGGTCTCTGTGGAAGAGGCGCGAGGCTGCTTGGACCATATTGAAATCGCTTGCCTCCGCCTGTACCTCCAATACTACCTCAACTTGTACCGCTACGCACCATAGTTGAGGCGGCTCTCTTCCGTGATTGCTGAGGCGGCGGAGATGGCTGACGTGGCTGAGTTGGAGGAGGAGGAGTGGCCTGAAGCTGTGCCGGACTTGGAGGAGGAGTGGCCTGACGCTTTGCCGGACTTGGAGGAGGAGGAGTGGCTTGAAGCTGTGCTGGACTTGGAGGAGGAGTGGCCTCATGCTTTGCCGGACTTGGAGGAGGAGGAGTGGCCTGACGCGTTGGTGGACTTGGAGGAATGTCAAGCTCTAGCCCCGAATATTGGTCCTCCACCTCATCAACCAAGACACGAGCATAGCCCGCTGGAATCGGGTTGCAATGGAAGGTTGCCTCGGGGGGATTTGTAAAAGCAACGGCGTCCGCCACCTTCATGGATATGTTCTTCATTTTGAAGTGTAGCTCGCAGTTAGTGTTCTCCATGATGTCATCCACTGGGTAGCTATCCAGCAATGCGTCGCCCGGGGCGGAATCCACGCTGCTTCTCGGCATGGATGGGACGGTGCTATCCAATGCTGGATCATCCGCTAGCTGCAGCAGCTGCTAAGACCCCCTTTGCTGGCTAAGTGAGTCGATCTGCTCCTGCCGCCGCTGGAATTTGACTGCCAAGTCCGCGTGCGCTGATTCTAGGCCTTGAAGGCGTTCATAGTCCAGCTTCCTCTGCTCCTCCTCCATCTTCCTCTTCTTCTCCTGCGCAATCTTCTTTTTCACACAGGTTCTGTAGTCGGCGTTCCAGTCCGAAAACCCCTCATACCACGGAATAGCGCCCTTGCCTCGTGTTCTTCCCGGGTGTTCAGGATTTCCTAGGGCACGCGTAAGCTCGTCGTTCTCTCTGTTGGGCTCGAACACCCCTGATCGAGCCTCTTCTATTGCAACAAGTAGCTTATCTTCAGCTCCGTCTAGACATGCCTTCTTCGAAACTTTGCCTGTCTTCGGGTCCAACTCCCCCCATGCGCATAGAACCAAGTCCTGCACATGGGGGGCCAGCTCAATGTTTCAGGAGTGTCACCTGCATCCTCCATCTCTTTCTCAGACTTATCCCACTTAGGCATTGCCACCGCGTAGCCACCTGGCCCCAGCTTATGGAACTTATCCTTTTTTGCGGCATTGGCCTTGTTTATTCTCGACCGTTCCTTAGATAATTTTGATTCCTTGAATTTCACGAAATCGTCCCAATGAGCACTTTGGTTCTCTAGTGTTCCCTTGAATACTGGAGTCTTCTTTCCTCCCTTGACGTACTGGTCCCATACACGATTCTTGTGGTTGTTGAATGCAACCGTGATACGTCTCCAACGTAACTGTAATTTTTGATTGCTCCATACTATATTATCTACTGTTTTGGACTATATTGGGCTTTATTTTTGGGACTAACCTATTAACCGGAGGCCCAGCCCAGAATTGCTATTTTTTGCCTATTTCAGTGTTTCGAAGAAATAGAATATCAAACGGAGTCCAAACGGAATAAGACCTTCGGGTACGTGATTTTCTCACCGAACGTGATCCAGGAGACTTGGACCCTACTCCAAGGAGTCAAAGAGGTGGTCACGAGGGTGGGGGCGTGCCCACCCCCCTAGGGCGCGCCCCCTGCCTCGTGGGCCACTCGGTGCTCCACCGACGTACTCCTTCCTCCTATACATACCTACGTACCCCAAACGATCAGAAGAAGAGCCAAAAACCTAATTCCACCGCCGCAACTTTGTGTATCCACGAGATCCCATCTTGGGGCCTATTCCGGAGCTCTGCCGGAGAGGGCTGTCATCACGGAGGGCTTCTACATCATCATAGCCCCTCCGATGAAGTGTGAGTAGTTTACCTCAGACCTTCGGGTCCATAGTAGCTAGATGGCTTCTTCTCTCTTTTTGGATCTGAATACAAAGTTCTCCCCCTCTCTTGTGGAGATCTATTCGATGTAATCTTCTTTTTGCGGTGTGTTTGTTGAGACCGATGAATTGTGGGTTTATGATCAAGTCTATCTATGAATAATATTTGAATCTTCTCTGAATTCTTTTATGTATAATTGGTTATCTTTGCAAGTCTCTTCGAATTATCCGTTTGGTTTGGCCAACTAGATTGGTAGTTCTTGCCATGGGAGAAGTGCTTAGCTTTGGGTTCGATCTTGCGGTGTCCTTTCCCAGTGACAGAAGGGGCAACAAGGCACGTATTGCATCGTTGCCATCGAGGATAACAATATGGGGTTTATTTCATATTGCATGAATTTATCTCTCTACATCATGTCATCTTGCTTAAAGTGTTACTCTATTTTTAACTTAATACCCTAGATGCATGCTGGATAGCGGTCGATGAGTGGAGTAATAGTAGTAGATGCAGAATCGTTTCGGTATACTTGTCACGGACGTGATGCCTATATACATGATCATGCCTAGATATTCTCATAACTATGCTCAATTCTGTCAATTGCTCAATAGTAATTTGTTCACCCACCGTAGAATACTTATGCTCTTGAGAGAAGCCACTAGTGAAACCTATGGCCCCCGGGTCTATTCTCATCATATCAATCTCCATCACTTTAATCTTGCTTTGCTTTTTTACTTTGCCTTGTACTTTTCACTTTGCATCTCTATACCAAAAATACCAAAAATATTATATCTATCAGATCACACTCTCTTAAGTGATCGTGAAGGGATTGACAACCCCTAATCGCGTTGGTTGCGAGTAGGTATCATTTTGTGCAGGTACAAGGGACTTGAGCGTGGCCTCCTACTGGATTGATACCTTGGTTCTCAAAAACTGAGGGAAATACTTACGCTACTCTACTGCATCATCCTTTCCTCTTTGGGGAAATCCAACGTAAGCTCAAGAGGTAGCAAGAAGAATTTCTGGCGCCGTTGTCGGGGAGTCTACGCAAAAAGTCAACATACCAAGTACCCATCACAATCCCTATCTCTCGCATTACATTATTTGCCATTTGCCTCTCGTTTTCCTCTCCCCCACTTCACCCTTGCCATTCTATTCGCCCTCTCTTTCCCAATCTCCTTCTCCTTCTCCTTCTCTTTCTTTTCTCCGTTTGCCTCTTTTGCCCGTTTTCTCTTGTTTGCTCATGTGCTAGTTTGTTTGCTTGTCGTCATGGCTAGTCTCATATCTTCTCCGTTGTCTCCCGAGAATGAAGTTCTAAATTTTAAACAAAGGGAGGGAGAAAATCTAAAAGATGCTTGGTATAGAATTTGCAATGCTCAAAATAGATCTACCAGGAAGCAATCTACTTCAGTTCTTCTCCGCAATTTTTATGTAGGTGTGATTCCTTGGTATAGACATATCCTCGATACCATTACCAGAGGGAACTTCTTGGGTAGCCATACTTTTGATTCTTATAATGCTATGTTAGATTTATTTGGCTCACCACCTCTTTTGGTTAATGGAACCATGTTAACTTTGGAGCATGTTATGCAAAGACTTGAAATTATTGAAAATAAAGTTGCTACTATTGAATTAATTGAAAATCTAGATAAAAAGATCCACAATCAAATTCATCAATATGGATCTAAGGTAGGAATGACTTTGAAAAATATTAAGGAAAAGGAACCCATAGCTAATGAGAAGATAAACTTAGATTCTACTAGAATTGATAAACTTGAGGGTATCATTACAAACTTGGGAACCGCTTTTTCTTCCGTAAAGAGTACTCCAAGTCCTCCTACTAAAATTGCCAAGCTTATATATGTTCCTAAAAATAAGAGTGAATCATCTAGTAAGGAAACTGCGGATCTTAAATCTATAAGTATTCATCCCAATCTTTTTGCTATCATTAAGGAACCAATTGCTACAAATGAATTTTTCGATCTTGTGCCTAAAAGTTTGATAATCACTAGAAAGAAAGAAATTCCTAAGGGAAATATATGCCTCATTGAAGAATTGCCTACCAAAGATGGCAATACCTAGATCTATCCTCGCTTTTATGCCTAGCTAGGGGCATTAAACGTTAGCGCTTGTTGGGAGGCAACCCAATTTTATTTTTATTCCTTGCTTTTTGCTCCTGTTTAGTAATAAATAAATTATTTACCCTCTGTTTTGGTTGTGTTTTTTGTGTTTAATTAGTATTTTTTCCAAGTAGAACAGTTGGGGAGACTTGGGGAAAGTCTTGTTGAACTTGCTGTAAAAACAGAAACTTTAGCGGTCACGAGAACTGCTGTCATTTTTATTTGGAGAGTGATATTTAGTTAATTATTTTTGCATATGATTAATAGATAAATTCCTCACGTCCAGCAACTTATTTTAGAATTTTTGGGGTTCCATATATTGCGCTAGCTACAGATTACTACAGACTGTTCTGTTTTTGACAGATTCTGTTTTTCGTGTGTTGTTTGCTTATTTTGATGAATCTATGGTTAGTAAAATAGTTTATAATCCATATAGAAGTTGCAATACAGTAGGTTTAACACAAATATAAATAAATAATGAGTTCATCACAGTACCTTGAAGTGGTTTTTTGTTTTCTTTCACTAACGGAGCTCACGAGTTTTCTACTTTAAGTTTTGTGTTGTGAAGTTTTCAAGTTTTGGGTGAATTCTTGTGATGGATTATGGAACAAGGAGTGGCAAGAGCCTAACTTGGGGATGCCCATGGCACCCCCAAGATAATCCAAGGACACCAAAAAGTCAAAGCTTGGGGATGCCCCGGAAGGCATCCCCTCTTTCGTCCACTTCCATCGGTAATTTACTTGGAGCTATATTTTTATTCACCAACATGATACGTGTTTTGCTTGGAGCGTCTTGTATTATTTGTGTCTTTGGTTGTTAGTGTGTCACAATCATCCTTGCTGTACACACCTTTTGAGAGAGCCATACATGAATTAAAATTTGATAGAATACTCTATGTGCTTCACTTATATCTTTTGAGCATTATAATTTTGCTCTATGTGCTTCACTTATATCTTTTGAGCTATGTAGTTTTGCTCTGTGTGCTTCACTTATATCTTTTGAGCGTTATAATTTTGCTCTATGTGCTTCACTTAGATCTTTTAAGAGCACGATGGTGGATTTGTTTTAAAGAAACTATTGATCTCTCATGCTTCACTTAAATTATTTTGAGAGTCTTAATAGCATGGTAATTTGCTTAATAATAACATGCTTGGTATTCAAGATGTGTGAAACTTTCTTTTGAGTGCATTGAATACTAAGAAAAGATTGAAGCATGATAATTGTTTTGAGATATGGAGGTGATAATATTAGAGTCATGCTAGTTGATAGTTGTGAATTTAAAGAATACTTGTGTTAAATTTTGTGATTCCCGTAGCATGCACGTATGGTGAACCGTTATGTGATGAAGTCAGAGCATGATTTATTTATTGATTGTCTTCCTTATGAGTGGCGGTCGGGGACGAGCGATGGTCTTTTCCTATCAATCTATCCCCCTAGGAGCATGCGCGTAATACTTTGCTTTGATAACTTCTAAATTTTTGCAATAAGTATATGAGTTCTTTATGACTAATGTTGAGTCCATGGATTATATGCACTTTTTCCCATCCTTCCACCATTTCTAGCCTCTCTAATACCGCGCACTTTTCACCGGTATCATACACCTACCATATACCTTCCTCAAAATAACCACCATACCTACCTATTATGGTATTTCCATAGCCATTCCGAGATATATTGCCATGCAACTTTCCATCGTTCCGTTTATTATGACACACTCCATCATTGTCATATTGCATATCCCGGTACACCGCCGGAGGCATTCATATAGAGTCATATTTTGTTCTAAGTATCGAGTTGTAATTGTTGAGTTGTAAGAAAAATAAAAGTGTGATGATCATCATTATTAGAGCATTGTCCCAGTGAGAAAAGGATGATGGAGACAATGATTCCCCCACAAGTCAGGATGAGACTCCGGACAAAAAATAAATAAAAGAGGCCAAAGAAGCCCAAAAAAAGAGAAAGAAAAGAGGCCATAAAAAGGAAAAGTCCCAAATAAAAAAATAAAAAAATGAGAGAAAAAGAGAGAAGGGAAAATGTTACTATCCTTTTACCACACTTGTGCTTCGAAGTATGTGACGCCCGGATAATTAGGCTACAGTAATCCCATGTTAATGATGCCACGTCATCACAGTTACTGTTGTTAATCTCAGGTTAATTCAAAACCGTTTCAAATTTAAATCCTAAATAAGTCAAACGACAAAAGTTTTCAAATATTAAAATAAAATGTTCGGGCTATGTCTATTATTGCATCGGTAATTATGGTGAAGTAAACACATTTTTATAAAATGCCTAAATACTTTTAAATGAATTAAACAGAAAAGAAAAGTAAATAAAAGTAAACGATCAAAACAAAAAAAAGGATTGAAAAGGCCCCCCCCCCTCCACTGGGCCATTCGGCCCAGCTGGCCGGCCTAGTCGCCCCTGGCCTATATGGCCCTCCCCACTCCCGAAACCCTAGCTATCACACCCCATTCCTCCCCCACACCCACGTCTCCTCCCCCACTCCTCTCGATCCCCATCTGGATCGGGGAGGGGTTC
>NC_041384.1:740834525-740843578 GCF_002162155.2 Triticum dicoccoides
GGCTTCGTCGCGCCTGCTCCGCGGACCTTGCGCCGCACCGGCCACCTCCGGCGCCAGCGCTAGCGCCGCGCCGGCGCCCAGGAGCCCGTTCCGGCCGCCCCTTGTTATCGGGCAGGGGTGTGGCTTTGCCCGCACCCGCCTGCCCGTATGCCCGTTTGGCCCCCTGGCCCAATGACAGCTGGGGCCCACGCCCTGAGAACGAAAAAAAATAATAAAAAAATATATGTTTTTTATGATTATAAGAAATAAAAATATTAATTAATTAATTAATTGATTACATTAATTAACTTAATTAATTGTGTTTAATTAACCTAGTTAACTAACTAACCTCATTAACTCTGTTTAATTAAACCTGTTAGTTAATAGTCAATGACAGTGGGGCCCTACCTTTTAAACCCCCCTTTTTAAAATATGTGACACTGACAGATGGGCCCCATTGGCCCTGTTGACTGGTCAACTTTGACCCAGTCAACGCTGACTGTACCGCTGACTAGGCACTGACCGGCCCCACACATCAGGTTGACCAGTCAACCCCTGTTGACTGCTGACGTCAGCATGACATCATGCTGATGTCATATATCCATTTTTGAATTAAATTAAATAAATTATTAAATCTAAAAAATGATTTAAATCTTTAGAAAATCATATCTTTTAATCCGTAACTCGGATGAAAATACTTTGTACATGAAAGTTGCTCAGAACGACGAGACGAATTCGAATACGCAGACCGTTCATCCGCCACGCATCCCTAGCATAGCAAACACGCAACTTTCCCCCTCCGGTTCGTCTGTCCAAAAACGTGAAACACCAGGGATAATTTCCCGGATGTTTCCCCCCCATCACCGGTACCACCTTGTACCGCGTTAGGGCACACCTAGCATCATGCTTTGTCATGTCATGCATCGTCATGCATTTGTTTGCATTATATTTATTGTTTCTTCCCCCTCTTCTCCCGCTAGACACCGAGACCGACGCCGCTGCTACCCAGTACGACTACGGTGTTGACGACCACTCTCTCTTGCCAGAGCAACCAGGCAAGCCCCCCCTTTTGATCACCAGATATCGCCTACTCTTCTCTATACTGCTTGCATTAGAGTAGTGTAGTATGTTACTGCTTTCCGTTATTCCTATCCTGATGCATAGCCTATCCTTGCTACTACTGTTGATACCATTACCTGATATCCTACTGCTTAGTATAGGATGCTAGTGTTCCATCAGTGGCCTTACACTCTTGTCCGTCTGCCATGCTATACTACTGGGCCGTGATCACTTCGGGAGGTGATCACGGGCATATACAATATACTTTACACAGTTACCTTACCAGTGATACTGTTCGGAGATGGGGGCTGAAGGGGCAGGTGGCTCCATCCAGGTAGTGGTGGGCCTAGGTTCCCGACGGCCCCCCGACTGTTACTTTGAGGCGGAGCGACAGGGCAGGTTGAGACCACCTAGGAGAGAGGTGGGCCTGGCCCTGGTCGGCGTTCGCAGATACTTAACACGTTTAACGAGATCTTGGTATTTGATCTGAGTCTGGCTACTGGCCTATACGCACTAACCATCTACGCGGGGACAGTTATGGGCACTCGACGTCGTGGTATCAGCCGAAGCCTTCGTGACGTCAGCGACTGACTGGCGCGTGCCGGATTGGACCGTAAGCCTGCTCTTGTATTAAGGGGGCTAGTTCTGCTTCCGGCCGCGTTCGCAACGTGCAGGTGTGCAAAGGGCGATGGGACCAGACCCCTGCGCCATAGGATTTAGACCGGCGTGCTGACCTCTCTGTTGTGCCTAGGTAGCGCTGCGACGTGTTGATCTTCCGAGGCTGGGCATGACCCAGGAAAGTGTGTCCGGCCAAATGGGATCGAGCGTGTTGGGTTATGTGGTGCACCCCTGCAGGGAAGTTAAACTATTCGAATAGCCGTGATCTTCACTAACAGGACGACTTGGAGTTGTACCTTGACCTTATGACAACTAGAACCGGATACTTACTAAAACACACCCTTCCAAGTGCCAGATACAACCGATGATCGCTCTCTCACAGGGCGACGAGGGGAGGATCATCGGTTAGGATTATGCTATACGATGCTACTTGGAGGACTTCAGTCTACTCTCTTCTACATGCTGCAAGACGGAGGCTGCCAGAAGCGTAGTCTTTGGAAGGACTAGCTATCCCCCTCTTATCCCGGCATTCTGCAGTTCAGTCCACATATGATACCCTTATTCCATTTGATACCAATGCATACATATGTAGTATAGCTCCTTGCTTGTGAGTACTTTGGATGAGTACTCACGGTTTCTTTCTCCCTCTTTCCCCCTATCCCTTCTACCTGGTTGTCGCAACCAGATGTTGGAGCCCAGGAGCCAGACGCCACCTTCGACGACGACTCCTACTACACCGGAGGTGCCTACTACTACGTGCTGCCCGCTGACGACGACCAGGAGTAGTTAGGAGGATCCCAGGCAGGAGGCCTGCGCCTCTTTCGATCTGTATCCCAGTTTGTGCTAGCCTTCTTAAGGCAAACTTGTTTAACTTATGTCTGTACTCAGATATTGTTGCTTCCCCTGACTCGTCTATGATCGAGCTCTTGTATTCGAGCCTTCGAGGCCCCTCGCTTGTAATATGATGCTTGTATGACTTATTTTATTTGTAGAGTTGTGTTGTGATATCTTCCCGTGAGTCCCTAATCTTGATCGTACACGTTTGCGTGTATGATTAGTGTATGGTCAAATCGGGGGCGTCACAAAGTAGCACCATGATCTTCATAGTAGAGAGTCCCTCATGTTATCACTTTCATATACTAGTGGGAATCTTTCATTATAGAACTTGGCTTGTATATTCCAATGATGGGCTTCCTCAAATTGCCCTAGGTCTTCATGAGCAAGCAAGTTGGATGCACACCCACTTAGTTTCCTTTGATGAGCTTTCATATACTTATAGCTCTAGTGCATCCGTTGCATGGAAATCCCTACTCACTCACATTGATATCTATTGATGGGCATCTCCATAGACCGCTGATACTCCTAGTTGATGTGAGACTATCTTCCCCTCTTTTTGCCTTCTCCACAACCACTATTCTATTCCACATATAATGCTATATCCATGGCTCATGCTCATGTATTGCGTGAAGATTGAAAAAGTTTTGAAGAAGTTAGAGTGTGAAACAATTGCTTGGCTTGTCATCGGGGTTGTGCATGATTTAAATACTTTGTGTGGTGAAGATAGAGCATAGCTAGACTATATGATTTTGTAGGGATAACTTTCTTTGGCCATGTTATTTTGAGAAGACATAATTGCTTTGTTAGTATGCTTGAAGTATTATTATTTTTATGTCAATATAAACTTTTGTCTTGAATCTTTCGAATCTAAATATTCATATCACAATTAAGAAGATTTGCATTGAAACTATGCCAAGTAGCACTCCGCATCAAAAATTCTCTTTTTATCATTTGCCTACTCGAGGACGAGCAGGAATTAAGCTTGGGGATGCCTGATACGTCTCCAGCGTATCTATAATTTTTGATTGCTCCATGCTATATTATCTACTGTTTTGGACTATATTGGGCTTTATTTTCCACTTTTATATTATTATTGGGACTAACCTATTAACCGGAGGGCCAGCCTAGAATTGATATTTTTTTGCCTATTTCAGTGTTTCGAAGAAACAGAATATCAAACGGAATCCAAACGGAATAAGACCTTCGGGAACGTGATTTTCTCACCGAACGTGATCCAGGAGACTTGGACCCTACTCGAAGGAGTCAAAGAGGCGGTCACGAGGGTGGGGGCGCGCCCCCCTGCCTCGTGGGCCCCTCGGTGCTCCACCGACGTACTCCTTCCTCCTATATATACCTATGTACCCCCAAACGATCAGAAGAAGAGCCAAAAACCTAATTCCACCACCGCAACTTTCTGTATCCACGAGATCCCATCTTGGGGCCTGTTCCGGAACTCCGCTGGAGAGGGCCGTCATCACGGAGGGCTTGTACATCATCATAGCCCCTCCGATGAAGTGTGCGTAGTTTACCTCAGACCTTCGGGTCCATAGTTAGTAGCTAGATGGCTTCTTCTCTCTTTTTGGACCTCAATACAAAGTTCTCCCCCTCTCTCGTGGAGATCTATTCGATGTAATGTTCTTTTTGCGGTGTGTTTGTTGAGACCGATGAATTGTGGGTTTATGATCAAGTCTATCTATGAATAATATTTGAATCTTCTCTGAATTCTTTTATGTATGATTGGTTATCTTTTCAAGTCTCTTCAAATTATCCATTTGGTTTGGCCAACTAGATTGGTAGTTCTTGCCATGGGAGAAGTGCTTAGCTTTGGGTTCGATCTTGCGGTGTCCTTTCCCAGTGACAGAAGGGGCAGCAAGGCACGTATTGCATCGCTGCCATCGAGGATAACAAGATGGGGTTTATTTCATATTGCATGAATTTATCTCTCTACATAATGTCATCTTGCTTAAAGCGTTACTCTATTTTTAACTTAATACTCTAGATGCATGCTGGATAGCGGTCGATGAGTGGAGTAATAGTAGTAGATGCAGAATCGTTTCGGTCTACTTGTCACAGAAGTGATGCCTATATACATGATCATGCCTAGATATTCTCATAACTATGCTCAATTCTGTCAATTGCACAACAGTAATTTGTTCACCTACCGTAGAATACTTATGCTCTTGAGAGAAGCCACTAGTGAAACCTATGCCCCCCGGGTCTATTCTCATCATATCAATCTCCATGACTTTAATCTTGCTTTGATTTTTACTTTGCCTTGTACTTTTCACTTTGCATCTCTATACCAAAAATACCAAAAATATTATATCTATCAGATCTCACTTTCGTAAGTGACCGTGAAGGGATTGAAAACCCCTAATCGCGTTGGTTGCGAGTAGCTATCGTTTTGTGCAGGTACGAGGGACTTGAGCGTGGCCTGAAGGAAATATGCCCTAGAGGCAACAATAAAGTTATTATTTATTTCCTTATATCATGATAAATGTTTATTATTCATGCTAGAATTGTATTAACCGGAAACATAATACTTGTGTGAATACATAGACAAACAAAGTGTCACTAGTATGCCTCTACTTGACTAGCTCGTTAATTGAAGATGGTTATGTTTCCTAACCATAAACAAAAGAGTTGTTATTTGATTAACGGGATCACATCATTAGGAGAATGATGTGATTGACATGACCCATTCCATTAGCTTAGCACCCGATCGTTTAGTATGTTGCTATTGCTTTCTTCATGACTTATACATGTTCCTATGACTATGAGATTATGCAACTCCCGTTTGCCGGAGGAACAATTTGTGTGCTACCAAACATCACAACGTAACTGGGTGATTATAAAGGAGCTCTACAGGTGTCTCCAAAGGTACATGTTGGGTTGGCGTATTTCGAGATTAGGATTTGTCACTCCGATTGTCGGAGAGGTATCTCTAAGCCCTCTCAGTAATGCACATCACTTAAGCCTTGCAAGCATTGTAACTAATGAGTTAGTTGCGGGATGATGTATTACAGAACGAGTAAAGATACTTGCCGGTAACGAGATTGAACTAGGTATTGGATACCGACGATCAAATCTCGGGCAAGTAACATACCAATGACAAAGGGAACAACGTATGTTGTTATGCGGTCTGACCGATAAAGATCTTCGTAGAATATGTAGGAGCCAATATGGGCATCCAGGTCCCGCTATTGGTTATTGATCGGAGACGTGTCTCGATCATGTCTACATTGTTCACGAACCCGTAGGGTCCGCACGCTTAAGGTTTCGATGACAGTTATATTATGAGTTTATGAGTTTTGATGTACCGAAGGAGTTCGGAGTCCCGGATGTGACGAGGAGTCTCGAAATGGTCGAGACGTAAAGATCGATATATTGGACGACTATATTTGGACATCGGAAAGGTTCCGAGTGATTCGGGTATTTTTCGGAGTACAGGGTAGTTACGGGAGAAGCAATGGGCCTTGATGGGCTTTAGTGGGAAGAGGAGAAAGCGCCAAGGGGCTGCTGCGCCCCTCCTCCCCTCTAGTCCGAATTGGACTAGGGAAAAGGGGGCCGACCACCTCTCCTTCTCCTCCACTTCCTTCTCCTTTCCTCCCCTCTTGGTGGACTCCTACTAGGACTTGGAGTCCTAGTAGGACTCCACATCCTGGCCGCACCAATTGCCTTGGCCGGCCTCCTCCTCCTTCATCCTTTATATACTGAGGAAAGGGGCACCCCATAGACACAAGTTAATCTTCGTGATCGTTCCTTAGCCGTGTGCGGTGCCCCCTCCACCACATGCCACCTCGGCCATATTGTAGCGGTGCTTAGGCGAAGCCCTGCGACAGTAGTACATCAAGATCGTCACCACGCCGTCGTGCTGACGGAACTCTTCCCCGACACTTTGCTGGATCGGAGTCCGGGGATCATCATCGAGCTGAACGTGTGCTAGAACTCGGAGGTGCCATAGTTTCGGTGCTTGATCGGTCGGACCGTGGAGACGTACGACTACATCAACCAAACGCTTCCGTTGTCGATCTACAAGGTACGTAGATCATACTCTCCCCTCTCGTTGTTATGCATCACCATGATCTTGCATGTGCGTAGGAATTTTTTTTAAATTACTATGTTCCCCAACAGTGGCATCCGAGCCTAGGTTTTATGTGTTGATGTTATATGCACGAGTAGAGCACAAGTGAGTTGTGGGCGATATAAGTCATACTGCTTACCAGCATGTCATACTTTGGTTCGGCGGTATTGTTGGACGAAGCGGCCCGGCCCGACATTACGCGTACGCTTACGGGAGACCGGTTCTCCCGATGTGCTTTGCACGAAGGTGGCTAGCGGGTGACAGTTTCTGCAACTTTAGTTGAACCAAGTGTGGCTACGCCCGGTCCTTGCGAAGGTTAAAACAGCACCAACTTGACGAACTATCGTTGTGGTTTTGATGCGTAGGTAAGATTGGTTCTTGCTTAAGCCCGTAGCAGCCACGTAAAACTTGCAACAACAAAGTAGAGGACGTCTAACTTGTTTTTGCAGGGCATGTTGTGATGTGATATGGTCAAAACGTGATGAGATATAAGTTGTTGTATGAGATGATCATGTTTTGTTAAAGTTATCGGCAACTGGCAAAAGCCTTATGTTGTCTCTTTATTGCATAAGATGCAAGCGCCAAATAATTGCTTTACTTTATCGCTATGCGATAGCAATAGTTGCAAGAGCAATTGTTGGCGAGACGACCACGTGACGACACATTGATATAGATCAAGATGATGGAGATCATGGTGTCATGCCGGTGACGATATAGATCATGACAGTACTTTGGAGATGGAGATCAAAGAAGCAAGATGATGATGGCCATATCATGTCACATATTTTGATTGCATATGATGTTTATCTTTTATACATCTTATGTTTGCTTAGTTTGACGGTAGCATTTTAAGATGATCTCTCACTAATTATCAAGAAGTGTTCTCCCTGAGTATGCACCATTGCGAAAGTTCTTCGTGCTGAGACACCACGTGATGATTGGGTGTGATAGGCTCTACGTTCAAATACAACGGGTGCAAAATAGTTGCACACGCGGAATACTCAGGTTATACTTGACGAGCCAAGCATATACAGATATGGCCTCGGAACATGGAGACCGAAAGGTCGAGCGTGAATCATATAGTAGATATGATCAACATAGTGATGTTCACCAATGAAACTGCTCCATCTCACGTGATGATCGGACATGGTTTAGTTGATTTGGATCACGTGATCACTTAGAGGATTAGAGGGATGTCTATCTAGGTGGGAGTTCTTAAGTAATATGATTAATTGAACTTAAATTTATCATGAACTTAGTCCTGGTAGTATTTTGCAAATTATGTTGTAGATCAATAGCTCGCGTTATTGCTTTCATATGTTTATTTTGATATGTTCCTAGAGAAAAATTGTGTTGAAAGATGTTAGTAGCAATGATGCGGATTGGATCCGTGATCTGAGGTTTATCCTCATTGCTGCACAGAGGAATTATGTCCTTGATGCACCGCTAGGTGATAGACCTATTGCAGGAGCAGATGCTGACGTTATGAACGTTTGGCTAGCTAAATATGATGACTACTTGATAGTTTAGTGCACCATGCTTAACGGCTTAGAATCGGGACTTCAAAGACGTTTTGAACATCATGGACCATATGAGATGTTCCAGGAGTTGAAGTTAATATTTCAAGCAAATACCCGAGTTGAGAGATATGAAGTCTCCAACAAGTTCTATAGCTAAAAGATGGAGGAGAATCGCTCAACTAGTGAGCATGTGTGACGCCCCCGATTTGACCGTACACTAATCATGCACGCAAATGTGTACGATCAAGATCAGGGACTCACGGGAAGATATCACAACACAACTCTACAAATAAAATAAGTCATACAAGCATCATAATACAAGCCAGGGGCCTCGAGGGCTCGAATACAAGTGCTCGATCATAGACGAGTCAGCGGAAGCAACAATATCTGAGTACAGACATAAGTTAAACAAGTGTGCCTTAAGAAGGCTAGCACAAACTGGGATACAGATCGAAAGAGGCGCAGGCCTCCTGCCTGGGATCCTCCTAACTACTCCAGGTTGTCGTCAGCGGGGAGCACGTAGTAGTAGGCACCTCCGGTGTAGTAGGGGTCGTCGTCGACGGTGGCGTCTGGCTCCTGGACTCCAGCATCTGGTTGCGACAACCAGAAAGAAAGGAAAGGGGGAAAAGGGGGGAGAAAGCAACCGTGAGTACTCATCCAAAGTACTCGCAAGCAAGGAACTACACTACATATGCATGGGTATATGTGTAAGGAGGCCATATCAGTGGACTGAACTGCAGAATGCCAGAATAAGAGGGGGATAGCTAATCCTATCGAAGACTACGCTTCTGGCAGCCTCCGCCTCGCAGCATGTAGAAGAGAGTAGATTGAAGTCCTCCAAGTAGCATCTCCAAGTAGCATCTCCAAGTAGCATCTCCAAGTAGCATCGCATAGCATAAACCTACCCGGCGATCCTCTCCTCGTCGCCCTGCGGAAAAGCGATCACCGGGTTGTCT
>NC_041384.1:740846393-740854034 GCF_002162155.2 Triticum dicoccoides
ATTTATTCCTTTTATAAAAGTGTGGTTCCTCCACCATAATTACTTATGTATTATTTGGTTCACTCCGAACATTTAAATTTTAATATTTGAAAACTTTTATTGTTTGCTCGATTTTGAATTTGAAATTCGAACTAGGTTCCGAACTAACGCGAGTTTAACCACAGTAACCGAGGTGGCATGGCATCATTAGCGGGGATTACTGTAGCTTGATTACCCGGGCGTCACAATTCTCCTCCACTACGAGAAATCTCGTCCCGAGATTTAGGAGCGGTTACAAGGGGAAGGGATCTGGTTACGAAATTCTAAAGATTCTTCTCGGTCATAGTTGCTCTTCTCGAAGAGGTCGATCCAATACATTGATGTCTTCATTTTTCTGCTTCAGGTCATTAAGATGAAGTCGGCATCCTTTCTTCGGAAACTCCATCGTACTTACGAACAGGTAAGGGGCAACTCTACAATGATAGGATGTTATAAGGGAGATTCATCTGGGGTATCCCAGGAATAAACATATGAGTAGCTCTCGAGTTGAACAAATGACACACATCGAAAGCAAAGTAAGACGGTGTAATAAGAGGTTTCAAGCGGATAGGCAATCGTTCATTGCCTGAAGCAGAGTGCGAAAGGGGTTCAGAGCAACGAGAATAAGTATTGTGTCCGATACCAGAATAGATCAACAGGCAAGTGGCCCATGAATTACATACAAAGTCAAGCACGAGGGATAACGCTGACAACAGGGTGTACAGGAGAGTCAGGTTTCGATCCAGTGGACCTGTGGGTTATGGGCCCACCATGTGGGTTAGAAGTAGGAAGGGCGGAGACGTCTTGCGTGATCATGCAAGCTAGGCATGTCAGGGGGGGGGTAGCCTGTCAATTATGTCGGCGACAACGTCGATACCAAGGGCGAGGGACGAAGAGAACTACTTTCCTGCTCGTTGAACGAGGCGGACCAATAGGCAAAGTTCTCATCCATCGGTGGTTACCGGAATGTCATCAACAATAAAAACAGGGTCTTACTGACAGAGTTGTACATCGGGGTGTTTGCACAAGCAGTGGATTATTACTGCTTATATCATATAGATCATAGCAAAGGTCTAAACAAACCAATGGAAGGAAAATATGATCATCAGATTAAACAGAACAATGGAAAGGAAAATGTGTTTAAACACATATTTCAGGGGTATATCCTTCCTAATGACAAGCAGAGCATGATATCCATGACAGGATATAAAGTAGAAAACCATTTAGGTAAGGGGGAAGGAATCTCATGATATTACCCATACAACGGTGTTAGGATAAGTGATAAATAGAATTTAGCATCGTGCTTCAAATGTTCCTGTTGAAAATCGGAGTACCATTGACATGCTTCGAGATAGCATTGACATGGTCTTCAGGTGAAGATCAAACTTTGGAAACACGAAGGATCCATCAAGAATAACTTGTAGAATAAGTCTTACAATTTCCTCATGGATGAATGGATAACCTTGCTGAAAAGGAATCTATAATGATAGGTCCTCCAGCCGGGGGGGTGCTAGGCATGACATCATGTTACCGGGTCATCAGAGGATCAACATTATAACTCTTGGAAAGTTGTCCCAACCATCATATCTGACCGAGATTCATATCCAGTTGGTGTCATGAAACCTCAGACTCGGGGGGGTCCGAGAGGGAAAAGGTGCAACACAAATTGTCGAAATGACATTGCAAGATCCTCGAGAAATGAACTATGGGAGCGGGTTTCTAAAGCAATAGTTCATCATTAAACCAAGGAGAGGACAAGGAGGTGTCTGGTGAACTCAACGGCAATTCACCGAGATTACCAAAAGATGGATTTCCACCATTAAGTGAACAAGGAGATAACATTTGTCAGATCAAATGATATAAGGAAGTATGCTCGAGGAAAACATACACAATTAAACATTGGTTGATATGTGCGCCCAAAATATGGGTTGGGTTGCACGACCAATGTCAGAATGGTGATTCAATTAGCGAAGGACTTAGAATGAACTATCGCCCATTCACTTCAAAGCAATAGGGTTGTTAGAAGTTTTGAATTCACACGTCATAGCTCCATTGTCGGTATTCCGGTTGAAAACAATACGGGGACCAAGGAATGAACGAAGATGGCAAGAAATATTATGTTATGAAGAATTATTAAGAGGTGGTGAAATTCTCACCACATTCTTGACAAAAAGAGATGGTAATACTACCGAGGTAAGGAAGATCGACTGCTGGTTAGCAGTGATCTCAAGGTTTACACCAAACACGAACAAGTTGTGTTGAACGGAAGGCAATAAAGTGGTCGATGAGAACAGGAATCATCGAGGGGCAAGGATGGTATTACCCATCATGAATTCAACTGAATTCCTGGAAGAGCTCATAAGGTTGATGATGATCATGACACAAGTGTCGAGAGTTTCCATGCCGATGTGATCAATCAGCGACGACATCAAGTCAAAGTAATGATGAAGCAAGAGGTTAATGGAACCACGGTTATGGCATAAACTCGAACTCAAGCTTGTTGTTTAAGGTGAAAGGGAATGACGAGGAAAATCGACGTAAGCTTAATTCATCGTCGAAAATTGTGCTCCGAGAAGAAGGACCGGGTAGCACAGTTAAAATCATCACGACAATGATATAGCCAAACAGGCTAGGAATGACATGATCGGGTACAAACTCGTACTTATAGAAGCTTACTGAAGAGTGGTTGAACCGTAGAGCGGACTCGGTTCAGTTATCGATGTCTTTGAGTGTTCAATAACTCAGAGCCCATGAAAAATTGTAATCAGTGAGTATGTAGTACTTGATGAAGAACTCATAGGAAGTTATGCAGTTCCAAGATAATCTCGAGATACCAGGGGGTAATACTCGACGACAGATCAAAATAGAGGTTGGACTGGGGTATTGCTCTGCAGAAGACAATTGCTTACACTTGCATCAAAAATGGTATTTAAAGGAGAACATGGTCGGAACCACGATTGTAAAAGGCCATACCCCAGATATAAGATGAACTTATATCAAGGGAATAATTAATTTTAAAAGAAGCTTCGATGAGAAGATGTACATCGGGTCCATGGGCATGAACACAAAGTTCAAGGTCGACTCCCACTTCTCCAATGCATAACCTTTCATCCACTTCTCGCGTTCGATTAAGTTGCAGGGTTGAAATTTTATCTGGCGAAGCACCAGAAGAGTATGACTCGTGAAAACTTTCGAGTTCTCACCCATTAAGGAGGGCATAGGTTCAACCCATCGGAGCATCTTATAATCATATACCAGAATCTTTAGAAGTAATTAACTCAAGCTCGAAGACAGAGCATGGTTAAGAAAGCAGAGGATACAATTTACCAAAGGCATTATGTATCAGAGGAAAGGCTCACAAGGTTATTGAATATGAAGGGCGTTGTCAGATAAAATCCAACAAAGGATCGGGCAATCCACAACGGAGTTGAGGTGAGTATCGGTATTCCAGAAAGAATGCACGGGCATCATATTATAGAACATCGGAATAATCCGATGCTTAGATAACAAAGGAATTATGATTTCCAAAACAAAATTTCAGAAGCAGTCGCTCTGACCAAGGATGGATAAGTTGGATAAACCAGAGGCACAATTGGCGACAATTAGTTTGGTCGAGAACCAGCTCATGTTCAAAAACGATGTCTCATTCGGAAAGATAAGTTAGAAGGGCTGATAGATGATTGTGTGCATTCGCACACATGTCGAATCAATAGGATCAAAATGACGGTGTCAAAAGATACTAGTGAATATTGCCAGATATATGGGAAGCATCCATAATGCTAGTAGACAAGTATTTGCAGAGCAATAAAGCTGCTAAAGATTTTCGGAGGATTGAATAGTATTTCAAAGTCTTTTGTGAAACACATGAACAACTGGGGATGAGCGGATACTCGGCAAGCGCGAGTAATTATCCGTAGGGGTATTCATGCAGCAAGGAACTGCAGGGCAGTAAGCGTAAAGAATTCTCGGAATAACGAAGAGTATTTCAGGACATCTTGTAATAACAAGAGCAACTGGGGATGAGGGTAAGAATAACAATTGCAAGTAGTTGTCCATAAGGGTTTACGGTGGAAGGGGAATTGCAAACGCGATGAACACAAGTTCTCGAGTTAACAGCGGAGAGTATCTTCAGGGTCTTCTGGTGTAGCAGACGATCATCAGTAATAAGGGGCTCTCCGGGTGAAAGTGATAACGAGATCCTAATGTTAGATTTAGTAAATTTTGTTTAACCCGAATAGAAGAGAGATCAGAGTCCCAGAGTAAAGGTCGAGGAGTAAAAGATCCTAGTACCACCCTATGGCGACGTGGGCCCGTAAGGCACACAGCCAAGTTAGTAAAAGTTTTGCAATGTCTAGACTCGACTTTGGCCAAGGAGTTGGAAAGGGGGATTCCTACAGGCAGTCGGCTCTGATACCAACTTGTGACGCCCCCGATTTGACCGTACACTAATCATGCACGTAAATGTGTACGATCAAGATCAGGGACTCACGGGAAGATATCACAACACAACTCTACAAATAAAATAAGTCATACAAGCATCATAATACAAGCCAGGGGCCTCGAGGGCTCGAATACAAGTGCTCGATCATAGACGAGTCAGCGGAAGCAACAATATCTGAGTACAGACATAAGTTAAACAAGTGTGCCTTAAGAAGGCTAGCACACACTGGGATACAGATCGAAAGAGGCGCAGGCCTCCTGCCTGGGATCCTCCTAACTACTCCAGGTCGTCGTCAGCGGGCAGCACGTAGTAGTAGGCACCTCCGGTGTAGTAGGGGTCGTCGTCGACGGTGGCGTCTGGCTCCTGGACTCCAGCATCTGGTTGCGACAACCAGAAAGAAAGGAAAGGGGGAAAAGGGGGGAGAAAGCAACCGTGAGTACTCATCCAAAGTACTCGCAAGCAAGGAACTACACTACATATGCATGGGTATATGTGTAAGGAGGCCATATCAGTGGACTGAACTGCAGAATGCCAGAATAAGAGGGGGATAGCTAATCCTATCGAAGACTACGCTTCTGGCAGCCTCCGCCTCGCAGCATGTAGAAGAGAGTAGATTGAAGTCCTCCAAGTAGCATCTCCAAGTAGCATCGCATAGCATAAACCTACCCGGCGATCCTCTCCTCGTCGCCCTGCGGAAAAGCGATCACCGGGTTGTCTGTGGAACTTTGAAGGGTGTGTTTTATTAAGTATCCGGTTCTAGTTGTCATAAGGTCAAGGTACAACTCCAAGTCGTCCTGTTACCGAAGATCACGGCTATTCGAATAGATTAACTTCCCTGCAGGGGTGCACCACATAGCCCAACACGCTCGATCCCATTTGGCCGGACACACTTTCCTGGGTCATGCCCGGCCTCAGAAGATCAACATGTCGCAGCCCCACCTAGGCTCAACAGAGAGGCCAGCACGCCGGTCTAAACCTAAGCGCACAGGGGTCTGGGCCCATCGCCCATAGCACACCTGCACGTTGCGAGGGCGGCCGGAAGCAGAACTAGCCCCCTTAATACAAGAGCAGGCTTACGTTCCAATCCGGCGCGCGCCGCTCCGTCGCTGACGTCTGAAGTGCTTCGGCTAATACCACGACGCCGGGATACCCATAACTACTCCCACGTAGATGGTTAGTGCGAATAGGCTCATAGCCAGACTCAGATCAAATACCAAGATCTCGTTAAGCGTGTTAAGTATCCGCGAACGCCGAACAGGGCCAGGCCCACCTGTCTCCTAGGTGGTCTCAACCTGCCCTGTCGCTCCGCCACAAAGTAACAGTCGAGGGCCGTCGGGAACCCAGGCCCACCTCTACCGGGATGGAGCCACCTGTCCTTTCAGCCCCCTCGTCAGAATCACTTGCGGGTACTCAATGAGCTGACCCGACTTTAGTCACCATCTGTATAGTATGTATGTATGTATAGTATATACCCGTGATCACCTCCCAAGTGATCACGGCCCGATAGTATAGCAAGGCAGACTGACAAGAATGTAGGGCCAATGATGATAAACTAGCATCCTATACTAAGCATTTAGGATTGCAGGTAAGGTATCAACAGATGTAGCGACAATGTCAGGCTATGCATCAGAATAGGATTAACGAAAGCAGTAACATGCTACACTACTCTAATGCAAGCAGTATAGAGGAGAATAGGCGATATCTGGTGATCAAGGGGGGGGCTTGCCTGGTTGCTCTGGCAAGAGAGAGGGTCGTCAACTCTGTAGTCGAACTGGTCAACAGCAGCGTCGGTCTCGTAGTCTACCGGAGAGAAGAGGGGGGAGAAACACTAAATACATAGCAAGCAAGTGCATAACAGGATAACAAGCAGAGCTAGACGTGTTCTAACGCGGTATGAGGTGGTACTGGTTAAGGGGGGAATCATCCGGGAAAGTATTCCCGGTGTTTCGTGTTTCCGGGCAGAGGAGCCGGAGGGGGAAAGTTGCGAGTTCATTAGGTTAGGGGTGTGTGGCGGACGAACGGACTGCGTATCCGGATTCGTCTCGTCGTTCTGAGCAACTTTCATGTTGAAAATATTTTAATCCGAGTTACGGATTAAAAGATATGATTTTCTAAAGATTTTATTAAATTTTAGAATTTATTTAACTATTTAATTAATTCGAAAAATGGATTTATGACGTCAGCATGATGTCATGCTGACGTCAGCAGTCAACTTTGGCCGTTGACCTGGGTCAAACTGTCATGTGGGTCCCCTGGGACCCACCTGTCATACACTGTTAGGTTCATTAGGGTTTAGGTTAATCCAATTACAGTTTAATTAACTTAATTAATTAATTAATATTTTAATTATTTTAATTATTTATTTATTTATTTATTTGACACTTTTTATTTATTATTATTATTATTATTATTATTATTATTATTGTCGTTCTGGGGGCGGGCCCCCCATGTCATATGCCCAGGGGGCCTAACGGGCGCAAGGGTAAGCGGGTGCTGGGCGCGTGCGCTGCCCAGATCGCACGGGCGCACGCCCAGGGCCGCGGCACCGGCCACTGCAGGGTCGGGCACGCGCCGGCCGGCGAGCAAGGGGCCGCAGGCGTGGAGCAGCAGCGCCGAGGAAAATGGGGCGCGACCGGGTGGCCGAGTATGGCAGAGCAACGTGGTAGGGGACGGACGGCACGGCGGGACGAAGGCGGTGGCCGGAGCCAGCAACCGAAGGCTCGCCGGGGCGGGCTCGCCAACGCGAGGCTCGGCTGGCTGCAGGCAGCAGAGTACGCGAGGGGGGGAGCGTGGGGCAAGGGGAACCGGAGCGGGGCGAGGCGCCAGTGGGGTGTCGGACCAGGCGCGGCACGCGGTGACTGAGCGGGGCAGAGGGAGTGCAAGGAGATGGAGAAGCTCACGAGGGCTGTAGGGTTCGGGGGCAGCGGTGGTTTAGGAGGTCGACGAAGACGACGCGTTGTGGAGGAGGCAGACCGGCGAGGAGGAGGAGGCAGGCCGGCGAGGTGGTCCGGCAAGGTCCTCGGGCGGCGGCCCGGGCTCCAGGCGGCGTCGGCGAGGCGATGAAGCGATGGGGTCGGGGCAGCGATGAGGCGTGGTCCGGCGACGGAGACGAGGTGGCGGGGCGTCGAAGACGAAGATGGTGGCATCGGGCGGCAGCGAGGCGATGACGTCGGGGAGGGGGC
>NC_041384.1:740854512-740862083 GCF_002162155.2 Triticum dicoccoides
GGGGGGTTGGCCCTTCTCCCTTTTTTTTTGCTTTGCCTTTTCTTTTTACTTTTCTTTTTTGTTTTATGTGTAGTTTTCTTTTATTTTAGTTTTGAAAATTACACCAATGGTTCCTAAATTGGTATTGCTTATACATACTACTGCCACATTAATTTGGGTAACTAAATAAAATAGTTTAATATTTTATTTATTGTAAAAGGAATTCAACTAATTGTTTTTGCTACTATTCAAAACATTTTAGAGTATTTATTCCTTTTATAAAAGTGTGGTTCCTCCACCATAATTACTTATGTATTATTTGATTCACTCCGAACATTTAAATTTTAATATTTGAAAACTTTTATTGTTTGCTCGATTTTGAATTTGAAATTCGAACTAGGTTCCGAACTAACGCGAGTTTAACCACAGTAACCGAGGTGGCATGGCATCATTAGCGGGGATTACTGTAGCTTGATTACCCGGGCGTCACAGCATGTGCCCAGATTGTCTGAGTACAACAATCGCTTGAATCAAGTGGGAGTTAATCTTCCAGATAAGATAGTGATTGACAGAATTCTCTAGTCACCATCACCAAGTTAGTAGAACTTTGTGATGAACTATGATATGCAAGGGATAACGGAAACGATTCCCAAGATCTTCGTAATGCGGAAATTGACGAAGGTAGAAATCGAGAAAAACATCAAGTGTTGATGGTAGACAAGACCACTAGTTTCAAGAAAAGGGCAGAGGGAAGAAGGGGAACTTCAAGAAGAACAGCAAGCAAGTTGCTGCTCAAGTGAAGAAGCCCAAGTCTGGTCCTAAGCTTGAGACTAAGTGTTTCTACTGCAAAGGGACTGGTCACTGGAAGAGGAACTACCCCAAGTGATTGGCAGATAAGAAGGATGGCAAAGTGAACATAAGTATATTTGATATACATGTTACTGATGTGTACTTTACTAGTGTTTATAGCAACCCCTCAGTATTTGATACTAGTTCAGTTGCTAAGATTAGTAACTCAAAACGGGAGTTGCAGAATAAACAGAGACTAGTTAAGGGTAAAGTGATGATGTGTGTTGGAAGTGGTTCCAAGATTGATATGATCATCATCGCACACTCCCTATACTTTCGGGATTAGTGTTGAACCTGAAAAAGTGTTATTTGATGTTTGCGTTAAGCATGAATATGATTTGATCATGTTTATTGTAATACAGTTATTCATTTAAGTAAGAGAATAAATTGTTGTTCTGTTTACATGAATAAAACCTTATATGGTTACACACCCAATGAAAATAGTTCGTTGGATCTCGATCGTAGTGATACACATAATCATAATATTGAAACCAAAAGATGCAAAGTTAATAATGATAGTGCAACTTATTTGTAGCACTACCGTTTAGGTCATATTGGTGTAAAGCGCATGAAGAAACTCCATGCTGATGGGATTTTGGAATCACTTGATTATGAATCACTTGATGCTTGCGAACCATGCCTCATGGGCAAGATGACTAAGACTCCGTTCTCCGGAGCGAGCAACTGACTTATTGGAAATAATACATACTGATGTATGCGGTTCGATGAGTGTTAAGGCTCACGGCAAGTATCGTTATTTTCTGAACTTCACAGATGATTTGAGCATATATGGGTATATCTACTTGATGAAACATAAGTCTGAAACATTTGAAAAGTTCAAAGAATTTCAGAGTGAAGTGGAAAATCATCGTGACAAGAAAATAAAGTTTCTACGAAATGATCGCGGAGACAAATATTTGAGTTACGAGTTTGGTCTTCAATTAAAACAATGTGGAATAGTTTCACAAACTCATGCCACATGGAACACCACAGCATAATGGTGTGTCCGAATGTCATAACCGTACTTTATTGGATATAGTGCAATCTATGATGTCTCTTACCGATCTACCACTATCGTTTTGGGGTTATGCATTAGAGACAGCTGCATTCACGTTAAATAGGGCACCATCTAAGTCCGTTGAGACGACACAATCTGAACTATGGTTTGGCAAGAAACCAAAGTTGTCATTTCTTAAAGTTTGGGGTTGTGATGCTTATATGAAAAACTTTCATCCTAATAAGCTCAAACCCAAATCGGAGAAATATGTCTTCATAGGATACCCAAAGGAGACTGTTGGGTACACCTTCTATCACAAATCCGAAGGCAAGACATTTGTTGCTAAATTCGGAGTTTTTCTAGAGAAGGAGTTTCTCTCGAAAGAAGTGAGTGGGAGGAAAGTAGAACTTGATGAGGTAACTGTACCTGCTCCCTTATTGGAAAGTAGTTCATCACAGAAATCTGTTCCTGTGACTACTACACCAATTAGTGAGGAAGCTAATGATGATGATCATGTAACTTCAGATCAAGTTACTACCAAATCTCGTAGGTAAACCAGAGTGAGATCCGCACCAGAGTGGTACGGTAATCCTGTTCTGGAAGTCATGTTACTAGACCATGACGAACTTGCGAACTATGAGGAAGCGATGATGAGCCCAGATTCCGCGAAATGGTTTGAGGCCATGAAATCTGAGATATGATCCATGTATGAGAACAAAGTATGGACATTGGTTAACTCGCCCGATGATCGGCAAGCCATAGAAAATAAATGGATCTTCAAGAGGAAGACGGACGCTGATAGTAGTGTTACTATCTACAAAGCTAGAATTGTCGCAAAAGGTTTTCGACAAGTTCAAGGTGTTGACTACGATGAGATTTTCTCACTCGTATCTATGCTTAAGTCTGTCCGAATCATGTTAGCAATTGCCGCATTTTATGAAATCTGGCAAATGGATAAACAAAACTGCATTCCTTAATGGATTTACTAAAGAAGAGTTGTATACGATGCAACTAGAAGGTTTTGTCGATCCTAAAGGTGTTAACTAAATATGCAAGCTCCAGCGATCCATCTATGGGCTGGTGCAAGAATCTCGGAGTTGGAATATACGCTTTGATAAGTTGATCAAAGCATATAGTTTTATACAGACTTGCGGTGAAGCCTGTATTTACAAGAAAAGTGAGTGGGAGCACTACAACATTTCTGATAAGTATATGTGAATGACATATTGTTGATCGGAAATAATGTAGAATTATTCTGCAAAGCATAAAGGAGTGTTTGAAAGGAGTTTTTCAAAGAAAGACCTCGGTGAAGCTGCTTACATATTGAGTATCAAGATCTATAGAGATAGATCAAGACACTTGATAAGTTTTTTCAATGAGTACATACCTTGACAAGATTTTGAAGTAGTTCAAATGGAACAGTCAAAGAAAAGGTTTCTTGCCTGTGTTACAAGGTGTGAAATTGAGTTAGACTCAAAGCCCGACCACAGCAGAAGATAGAAATAGAATGAAAGTCATTCCCTATGCCTCAGCCATAGGTTCTATAAAGTATGCCATGCTGTGTACCAGATCTATTGTATACCCTACACTGTGTTAAGATAGGGAGTACAATAGTGATCTAAGAGTAGATCACTAGACAACGGTCAAAAATTATCCTCAGTGGAATAAGGAAATATTTCTCAATTATGGATGTGACAAAAAGGTTCGTCATAAAAAGTTACGTCGATGCAAGTTTTGACACAGATCTGGATGACTCTAAGTCTCGATCTAGATACATATTGAAAGTGGGAGCAATAAGCTAGAGTAGCTCCGTGCAGAGCATTGTTGACATTGAAATTCGCAAAATACTTACGGATCTGAATGTGGCAGACCCGTTGACTAAAATTATCTCACAAGCAAAACATGATCACACCTTAGTACTCTTTGGGTGTTAATCACATAGCGATGTGAACTAGATTACTGACTCTAGTAAACCCTTTTGGGTGTTGATCACATATCGATGTGAACTATGGGTGTTAATCACATGGTGATGTGAACTATTGCTGTTAAATCACATGGCGATGTGAACTAGATTATTGACTCTAGTACAAGTGGGAGACTGAAGGAAATATGCCCTAGAGGCAATAATAAAGTTATTATTTATTTCCTTATATCATGATAAGTGTTTATTATTCATGCTAGAATTGTATTAACCGGAAACATAATACTTGTGTGAATACATAGACAAACAAAGTGTCACTAGTATGCCTCTACTTGACTAGCTCATTAATCGAAGATGGTTATGTTTCCTAACCATAAACAAAAGAGTTGTTATTTGATTAACGGGATCACATCATTAGGAGAATGATGTGATTGACATGACCCATTCCATTAGCTTAGCACCCGATCGTTTAGTATGTTGCTATTGCTTTCTTCATGACTTATACATGTTCCTATGACTATGAGATTATGCAACTCCCGTTTGCCGGAGGAACACTTTGTGTGCTACCAAACGTCACAACGTAACTGGGTGATTATAAAGGAGCTCTACAGGTGTCTCCAAAGGTACATGTTGGGTTGGCTTATTTCGAGATTAGGATTTGTCACTCCGATTGTCGGAGAGGTATCTCTGAGCCCTCTCGGTAATGCACATCACTTAAGCCTTGCAAGCATTGTAACTAATGAGTTAGTTGCGGGATGATGTATTACAGAATGAGTAAAGAGACTTGCCGGTAACGAGATTGAACTAGGTATTGGATACCGACGATCGTATCTCGGGCAAGTAACATACCGATGACAAAGGGAACAACGTATGTTGTTATGCGGTCTGACCGATAAAGATCTTCGTAGAATATGTAGGAGCCAATATGGGCATCCAGGACCCGCTATTGGTTATTGACCGGAGATGTGTCTCGGTCATGTCTACATTGTTCTCGAACCCGTAGGGTCCGCACGCTTAAGGTTTCGATGACAGTTATATTATGAGTTTATGAGTTTTGATGTACCGAATGAGTTCAGAGTCCCGGATGAGATCGGGGACATGACGAGGAGTCTCGAAATGTTTGAGACGTAAAGATCGATATATTGGACGACTATATTCGGACATCGGAAAGGTTCCGTGTGATTCGGGTATTTTTCGGAGTACCGGGTAGTTACGGGAGAAGCAATGGGCCTTGATGGGCTTTAGTGGGAAGAGGAGAAAGGGCCAAGGGGCTGCTGCGCCCGCCCTCCCCTCTGGTCCGAATTGGACTAGGGAAAAGGGGGCCGGCCACCTCTCCTTCTCCTCCACTTCCTTCTCCCTTCCTCCCCTCTTGGTGGACTCCTACTAGGACTTGGAGTCCTAGTAGGACTCCACATCCTGGCCGCACCAATTGCCTTGGCCGGCCTCCTCCTCCTCCATCCTTTATATACTGAAGCAAGGGGCACCCCATAGACACAAGTTGATCTTCGTGATCGTTCCTTAGCCGTGTGCGGTGCCCCCCTCCACCATATTCCACCTCGGTCATATTGTAGCGGTGCTTAGGCGAAGCCATGCGATAGTAGTACATCAAGATCGTCACCACGCCGTCGTGTTGACGGAACTCTTCCCCGACACTTTGCTGGATCGGAGTCCGGGGATCGTCATCGAGCTGAACGTGTGCTAGAACTCGGTGGTGCCGTAGTTTCGGTGCTTGATCGGTCGGACCGTGGAGACGTACGACTACATCAACCAAACGCTTCCATTGTCGATCTACAAGGTACGTAGATCATACTCTCCCCTCTCGTTGCTATGCATCACCATGATCTTGCATGTGCGTAGGAATTTTTTTCGAAATTACTACGTTCCCCAACGTGGCCTCCTACTGGATTGATACCTTGGTTCTCAAAAACTGAGGGAAATACTTACGCTACTCTGCTGCATCATTCTTTCCTCTTCGGGGAAATCCAACGCAAGCTCAAGAGGTAGGAAACCTCCATCTTCCTAAGAGCAGCGTCCTTGAATTTCTCCACATCTGCATCTATGAAGTGATCTGGTAGGGTGAAATGTTCCATGCGCGTTTCCCAAAGAAGAAGTTTTTGTCTGCCGTCGACAAAAGTAAGATCTGGACGTGGCTTTGCTGGCTCTCTCCATTCTTGAAGGGAGATTGGGAGTTGGTCCTTCACAAGAACTACGCACTGACGAATGAACTTGTCCGCAATCTTCTTAGGCGCTAATGGTTCGCCATTAGGTTTGATGGCCTCGATATTGTACTTTACGCCCTCCTTCAACTTTTTGTTCGGGCCTCGTACTGTCCTGCTGCCTGAAGATTTGCTCGATCCGGATGGCTGAAAGAAGAAAGATCGATTCGTTAATATATATCTTCAAGTCATTTAAAACATGTGATGATCACCAGATGCCTGCTTATATAAATATACATCGCCGGTCTTTGTTGTTTCAAGATCAACATTTTGTTCGTCATGTTCATAGTTCATGACTTCATCAATTCGGTCGTCGCGATCGAATATCATATCACCCTCCCCGATGTTGTTTAGATATTCGGAGCCGTCATAATCTTCTTCATTCTGATCATCATCTGGCCCACGAGGATTGCGTATGATATTGAACAGGGCCTCTTCTCCCTGTCTGCCGGTATTGTCCGCCATAGGTTTTATTTAACTAATCCAAAAGAAATATATTCAAATTACAATGCATGGATGCAATCAATTAATAAGGAAAAATTGAATCAATCATAGTACATAATAAGCATCATCGAATGTAATCTCGAATACACCATCTCGAATAATAGATATAATCTCAAATACATCGTCTCGAATAATATATATAATCTCGAATAAATCATCTCGAATATTATATATCGAATACATCACTAGCTAGTTAATAAAGATCGAATATTAGAGAGTAATCTAGGCCACTCGCGGTTCCTGAGGCGCGGGCGGTGGACAACCAAAGTGAAGGAACCATCACTGGATCATAGCTCCGGTGAACTCCCGAAAGAACCTGCCAGGTATTGGAGAACCTGACGTCCATAGCAGCCATGTAGCGATGGACGTGCTCCTCCTCCTTCCCGACACGGCGACGTACCACCTCCGGCGGGGCCGGCTCCCTCCGCACCGAAAGTGGCCCATGCGAACGCCACCAAAGGAGATCAAGGTCGACGACGGGATCCGGGGCCGGGTTCCTCATCAAGCGTCGCGCCCCTGAAGGTAGCACCTCCCAGTGCCAGCCCGGCGGAGCCCAGTCCCGGACATGGGTCCTCTGAAGCAGGACGTCGTCGCGAACTGGTCGACGGCGAGGGTGCGGGCCGGGCATCATCGACAACAAATACGATATGCCGCAAAAGTAAAGTAATTTTTTTTAAATGATGGATTGTGATTTCATATATGCAAATTCTAAATTTTATAACTAAAACTAACATTTCTAATATTTCTATAACTAAAACTAACATTTCTATTATTTCTATAACTAAAAAACATTTCTATATAACTAACATTTCTAATATAACTAACATTTCTATTTAACTAACATTTCTAGTATTTCTATATGACTAACATTTCTAATATTTCTATAACTAAAAAACATTTCGATAGAACTAACATTTCTAATATTTCTATAACTAAAAAACATTTCTATATAACTAACATTTCTAATATTTCTATAACTAAAAAATAGAAAAATTGCTAACATTTCTATAACAATGTGTGTGTGTGTGTGTGTGTGTGTGTGTGTGTGTGTGTGTGTGTGTGTGGTACATGGCGGTCGGGGCAGGAGCTCACCGGCGAGGCGCGA
>NC_041384.1:740862386-740885153 GCF_002162155.2 Triticum dicoccoides
TATGGGGCGACGGGGACGGGGACGATGACGGGCGGCGACGGGGGAGGCGGCGAGGGGCGGCGGCGATGGGGCAGAGGAGAAAGAAGCAGAGGGAGAGATGAGAAACTGACAATATTTTTGAAGTGTTTTCTTATATAGAACAACCTTTAGTACCGGTTGGAGTCACCAACCGGTACTAAAGGTCTGTTTTGGCCAGGCCAAGCGGCGGGAACGGCACCCCTTTAGTACCGGGTTGTGGCTCCAACCGGTACTAAAGACCCCCCCCCCCCCTTACTACCGGTTTGAGCCACCACCCAGTACTAAAGGGGGTGCGCTGGCGCAGGTGCGGTGCGAAATGTTTAGTCTCACCTCGCTAGCCAAGGGGCGTCCGCACTGGTTTATAAGCCCCAGTGAGGTAGCTCTCTCGAGCTCCTCTCCAAAGCAGGCCTACTGGGGCTAAATGTTCTGTGCTATCCTGTGGGCCTACTGGGCCTTTGCGGGCCTGCATCCTGGCCCAACAACAGTTTGGGTTTCTAGTCGTATGCAGGCCGCTGTGGCGCAGTAGGCGGGCTTTTTTATTTTCTTATTTTTTTGCTTTTTTTGTTTATATTTTTTTGAGTTGTTTGTTGCTGTATTTAGAGTTTCTTTGTGAATATTTTTGCTTTAGGTACAAAAAATTACAAACTTTCTGTTAGTGCCGGTAGTTTACAAATTTGAATAGTTTAAATTTTGAATTATTTGAAATTTGTGTGAATCACTAGTTTGTGAATAACTTAACTTTGAAAATAGATTTTTCAGTGATTCTTTTTTCTTATGTTTAATATTAGTGTGTTTTATCATTATATTCAATTTGGTAATGCTTAGGTTATTTAAAAAATGAAATGCCTTTGTAACGGATGAGTTTTCGTCCGAAACCCTGATACTTCGAAAGAGATTGTCCATTTGTACACGAAGTGCATCCAGTTTTTGTGGTAACCCTCTCTACTTTTTTGCACATGCTATGTGGGTGAAATTATGATACCATGCCAACTTTCAACCTTTTCTGAGTTCATTTGAAATTCTTTTCAATTTCAGGGTCATTTAGCTGAAAAAATCAGTAAATGCATGAAAGAATTTGTTTGCACATAAAATTTTTTCGCGTTTCAAATGCCAAAACACATAACTACCCTAACTATTACAGAGATTCCCTTCTGGGTGTGAAACACAGAAGAAAGTGATGATAGTGAAGCCGATCACATCCCAGATCTTTGGGTGTGAAACTTTTTCTTCGTGTGTGTCCCTTTGCACCGTAGCCATGGAAAATCTTCATCATTTAACTGGATGCTCGGGTCAATATTCACTGTGAATGGAGCAATTTCATCAAACTTTTCATAATCTTCTGACATGTCTGTCTTGTCATCCACTCCCATGATGTTTCTCTTCCCATAAAGAACTATGTGACGCTTTGGCTCATCGTATGATGCATTCGCTTCCTTATCTTTTCTTTTTCTCGGCTTGGTAGACATATTCTTCACATAGAAAGCCTGTGCCACATCATTAGCTAGGACGAATGGTTTGTCTGCATACGCAAGATTGTTGAGATCCACTGTTGTCATTCCATACTGCCGGTCTTCCGTTACCCCGCCTCGTGTCATATTGACCCATTTGCACCAAAACAAAGGGACCTTCAAACCACGTCCATAGTCAAGTTCCCATATCTCCTCTATGTAACCATAATATGTTTCATTTCCCGTCTTGGTTGTTGCATCAAAGCGGACACCACTGTTTTGGTTGGTGCTCTTCTTAAATTGGGCGATCGTGTAAAATGCATTACCATTTATCTCGTACCCTTTGAAAGTCATTATATTCGAAGATGGTAACTGGGACAGTGAGTACATGTCATCTTCAATAGAGGCGTCATGCATGGTACGTGTCTGCAACCAGCCGGCGAAACTCCTGGTTTTTTCACATGTAATCCAGTCATCAGACCGCTCCGGGTGTTTGGAGCGTAGAGAATTCTTCTGTTCGTCCATATACGGAGCCACCGAGGCGGAATTCTATAGAACTGTGTAGTGTGCTTCAGTTATAGAATGTCCGTCCATACATATTATTTGATCCCCTCCTAGCGTGCCTTTTTCATTCAGTCTGCCCTTATGCCGCATTCAGGAACACCAATCGGCTTAAGGTCAGGAATAAAGTCAATACAAAACTCAGTGACCTCCTCATTTTCATGGCCCTTGGAGATACTTCCTTCTGGCCTAGCACGGTTATGAACATATTTCTTTAAGACTCCCATGAACCTCTCAAAGGGGAACATATTGTGTAGAAATACAGGACCCAAAATATTAATCTCTTCGCATAGGTGAATTAGGACGTGCGTCATGATGTTGAAGAATGATGGTGGGAACACCAACTCGAAACTGACAAGACATTGCACCAAATCATTCTCTAACCTTGGTATGATTTCTGGATCGATTACCTTCTGAGATATTGCATTGAGGAATGCACATAGCTTCACAATGGTTAATCGAACGTTTTCTGGTAGAAGCCCCCTCAATGCAACCGGAAGCAGTTGCGTCATAATCACGTGGCAGTCATGAGACTTTAGGTTCTGGAACTTTTTCTCTGCCATGTTTATTATTCCCTTTATATTCGACGAGAAGCCAGACGGTACCTTAATACTGAGCAGGCATTCAAAAAAGATTTCCTTCTCTTCTTTGGTAAGAGCGTAGCTGGCATGACCCTGATGTATGCCGTCTTTTCCGTGTATATGTTGCTGGTCCTCCCGTGCCTCAGGTGTATCTTTTTTTCTTCCCATACATGCCCAAGAAGCCAAGCAGGGTCACGGAAAGATTCTTGGCCATGTGCATCACGTTGATTGTGGAGCGGACCTCTAGATCTTTCCAATAGGACAGGTCCCAAAATATAGATTTCTTCTTCCACATGGGTGCGCGTCCATCAGTGTCATTCGGAACAGGTTGTCCGCCAGGACCCTTTCCAAAGACTATCTTCAAATCCTTGACCATATCATGTACATCAGCACCAGTACGGTGGCGAGGCTTCGTCCGGTGATCCGTCTCACCTTTGAAATGCTTGCCTTTCTTTCTTACGGCATGCCTGCTCGGAAGAAATCGACGATGTCCCAGGTACACATTCTTTTTACAATTAGCCAAATATATATTGTCGGTATCGTCCAAACAATGCGTGCATGCGTGGTATCCCTTGTTTGTCTGTCCTAAAAGGTTAATGAGAGCAGGCCAATCATTGATGGTCACGAACAGCAACGCCTTTTGGTCAAATTCTTCCCCCGTGTGCTCATCCCACGCACGTACACCTGTTCCATTCCACAACTGTAAGAGTTCTTCAACTAATGGCCTTAGGTACACATCAATATCGTTGCCGGGTTGCTTAGGGCCTTGGATGAGCACTGGCATCATAATGAACTTCCACTTCATGCACAACCAAGGAGGAAGGTTATACAAACATAGAGTCACAGTCCAGGTGCTATGGTTGCTGCTCTACTCCCCAAAAGGATTAATGCCATCTGTGCTTAGACCAAACCATACGTTCCTTGCGTCATCTGCAAACTCCTTCCCGTACTTTCTCTCGATTTTTCTCCACTGCTACCCGTCAGCGGGTACTCTCAACTTTCCGTCTTTCTTACGGTCTTCTCTGTGCCATCGCATCGCCTTGGCATGCTCTTTGTTTTGGAACAAACGTTTCAACCATGGTATTATAGGAGCATACCACATCACCTTGGCAGGAATCTTCTTCCTGGGGCGCTCGCCCTCGACATCACCAGGGTCATCGTGGCTGATCTTATAGCGCAATGCACCACATACCGGGCAAGCGTTCAAATCCTCGTACTCACCCCGGTACATGATGCAATCATTAGGGCATGCATGTATCTTCTGCACCTCTAACCCTAGAGGGCAGACAGCCTTCTTTGCTTCGTACGTAATCTCGGGCAATTCGTTGTCCTTTGGAATCATATTCTTTATCTTTACCAGCAACTTTTCAAATCCCTTGTCAGATACACCATTCTCTGCCTTCCATTGCAGCAATTCTAGTGTGGTGCCCAACTTTTTCTTGTCACCTACGCAATTCGAGTACAACAATTTTTTGTGATCCTCTAACATGCGCTGCAACTTCTTCTTCTCCAAATCACTTGCGCAGTTTCTCTTTGCATCGGCAATGGCCCGACCTAGATCATCAACAGGCTCATCCGATGCCTCTTCTTCAGCTTCTTCCCGCATTGCCGGCTTAGCTTCTTCCCGCATTACCGGCTCAGTTTCTTCCTTCATTGTTGTATCATCGTATTCAGGGAACCCATGGCCAGGATAGCTGTCGTCGTCCTCTTCTTCTTCATTGTCCATCATAACCCCTCTTTCTCCGTGCTTGGTCCAAACATTATAGTGGGGCATGAAATCGAACTCAAACAGGTGGACGTGAATGGTTCTTGACGTAGAGTAATTGTGACCTTTCTTACATCCAGCACATGGACAAGGCATAAAACCATCTGCCTGCTTGTTTGCCTCAGCCGCAAGCAGAACAGTATGCACACCATTAATGAACTCGGGAGAGCATCGGTCATCGTACATCCATTGCCGGCTCATCTTCAATACACAGCACCGAAAACACCAAATTAATACAATACATAAAGTTCATACAACACTTAAATGCAACAAACAAATAACTCTCTAGCTAAAGAATTTAAATGCAACAACAAATGCGATCAAGATCGCAACTAAGGTAACAATTGATCCAACAACATAATGATACCAAGCCTCACTATGAATGGCATATTTTCTAATCTTTCTAATCTTCAAGCGCATTTTCTCCATCTTAATCTTGTGATCATCGACGACATCGGCAACATGCAACTCCAATTCCATCTTCTCCCCCTCAATTCTTTTCAATTTTCCTTCAAATCCTCATTTTCTCTTTCAACTAAATTTAGCCTCTCGACAATAGGGTCGGTTGGAATTTCTGGTTCAACTACCTCCTACATACAAATATCTATGTCAACTTGATGGGCATAATTTGTCATAAACACGAAATGCAACAAATAGTTTTAAAAGAGAATATACCACATCCGAATCATAACCCGGACGAGGGCCGACAGGGACGGATATCAAAACCATGGCACTATGTATAACAAATAACGTATGGGTAAGATAATTATACGAGTAACTATATATCCAAATCACACAAACATCAATTTTTTATATAAAACATTCATGAACAAGAGGCTCACCACAAGGTGGTGCCGGCGACGGTACGTTGCGGGCGATCGACTGTGGTTACGATGGAGATTTAGAAGGCACTAAGTAAACCACACATACGTATGCAAACTAAGTGTTATTTTTGAACTCAAATTGCATGTAAATCAAATACTAGCACATATATATAATTCCTCCCAAATTACTAAACTCAAAAAACAACGACTATATAAAGCATTGCACGAGCTAATCTAGCAATGAGAGATGAAAGGACAAAGTTGCTAACCTTTTGTTGGGGATCGTAGCATAAATTTAAAATTTTCTACGCATCACCAAGATCAATCTATGGAGTAATCTAGCAACAAGTGGAAGGGGATTGCATCCACATACCCTTGTAGATCGCTAAGCGGAAGCGTTGCAAGAATGCGGATGAAGGAGTCGTACTCGTAGCGATTCAGATCGCGGTTGATTCCGATCTAAGCGCCGAACAACGGCGCCTCCGCGTTCAACACACATGCAGCCCGGTGACGTCTCCCATGCCTTGATCTAGCAAGGCGAGAAGGAGAGGTTGGGGAAGACTCCGTCCAGCAGCAGCACGACGGCGTGGTGGTGGTGGAGGAGCGCGGAACTCCAGCAGGGCTTCGCCAAGCACTACGAGAGACGAGGAGGGAGAGAGGTAGGGCTGCGCCAAGAGGGAGATGATCTCGTGTATGTTGCAGCCCCCAATACCTCAAGTATATATAGGGGAAGGGGAGGGGCTGCGCCCCCATCTAGGGTTCCCTCCCTAGGGGTGGCGGCAGCCCCAAAACCCATCTAGGGTTGCGGCCAAGGGGGGAGAGCGAGGGGGCGCACCTAGGGTGGGCCTGAAGGCCCATCTGCCCTAGGGTTTTCCCCCTCCCCTCTAGGAGGCGCCTTGGGCCTCGGTGGGAGGTGCCACAGCCCACCTAGGGGCTGGTCCCTTCCCACTATTGGCCCATGTAGGCCTCCGGGGCTGGTGGCCCCACCTGGTGGACCCTTGGACCCCTCCGGTGGTCCCGGTACACTACCGGTGATGCCCGGAGCACTTCCGGTGGCCAAAACCATACTTCCTATATATCAATCTTTACCTCCAGACCATTCTAGAACTCCTCGTGACCTCCGGGATCTCATCCAGGACTCTGAACAACATTCGGTAACCGCATACATACTTTCCCTATAACCCTAGCGTCATCGAACCTTAAGTGTGTAGACCCTACGGGTCGGGAGTCATGCAGACATGGCCGAGACAACTCTCTGGTCAATAACCAACAGCGGGATCTGGATACCCATATTGGCTCCCACATGCTCCATGATGATCTCATCGGATGAACCACGATGTCAAGGATTCAATCAATCCCGTATACATTTCCCTTTGTCTATCGGTACGATACTTGCCCGAGATTCGATCGTCGGTATCCCGATACCTTGTTCAATCTCGTTACCGGCAAGTCTCTTTACTCATTCCATAACACATCATCCCGTGATCAACTCCTTGATCACATTGTGCACATTATGATGATGTCCTATCGAGTGGGCCCAGAGATACCTCTCCGTTTACACGGAGTGACAAATCCCAGTCTCGATTCGTGCCAACCCAACAGACACTTTCGGAGATACCTATAGTGTACCTTTATAGCCACCCAGTTACGTTGTGACGTTTGGCACACCCAAAGCACTCCTACGGTATCCGGGAGTTGCACAATCTCATGGTCTAAGGAAATGATACTTGACATTAGAAAAGCATTAGCATACGAACTACACGATCTTGTGCTAGGCTTAGGATTGGGTCTTGTCCATCACATCATTCTCCTAATGATGTGATCCCGTTATCAACCACATCCAATGTCCATGGTCAGGAAACTGTAACCATCTATTGATCAACGAGCTAGTCAACTAGAGGCTTACTAGGGACATGGTGTTGTCTATGTATCCACACATGTATCTGAGTTTCCTATCAATACAATTCTAGCATGGATAATAAACGATTATCATGAACAATAAAATATAATAATAATAACTAATTTATTATTGCCTCTAGGGCATATTTCCAACAGTGTCCCACTTGCACTAGAGTCAATAATCTAGTTCACATGGCCATGTGATTAACACTCACAGGTCACATCGCCATGTGACCAACATCCAAGAGTCTACTAGACTCAATGATCTAGTTCACATCACTATGTGATAAACACTCAAAGAGTTCTGGGTTTGATCATGTTATGCTTGTGAGAGAGGTTGTAGTGAACTGGTCTTGCCATATTCAGATCCCTATGTATTTCGCAAAACTTTATGTCATATCGTAGATGCTGCTACCACGTTCCACTTGGAGCTATTCCAAATTGTTGCTCCATTATATGTATCCGGTATCTCTACTCAGAGCTATCCGGATAGGTGTTAAGCTTGCATCGACGTAACTCTTTACGTCGAACTCTTTATCACCTCCATAACCGAGAAACATTTCATTATTCCTTTAAGGATAATTTTGACTGCTATCTGGTGATCCACTCCTAGATCACCTTTGTACCCTCTTGCCAGACATGTGGCAAGGTACACATCAGGTGCGGTACTCAGCATGGCATACCATATAGAGCCTATGACAAAAGCATAGGGGACGACCTTCGTCCTACCTCTTTCTTCTGCTGTGGTCAATCTTTGAGTCTTACTCAACTTCACACCTTACAACTCAGGTAAGAACCCCTTCTTTGACTGATCTATTTTGAACATGTCAAGGTGTGCGTTCTTTGAAAGTATCATCAGGCGTCTTGATCTATCTCTATAGATCTTGATGCCCAATATGTAAGCAGCTTTATCCAGGTCTTCCTTTGAAAATAACTCTTCAAACAACCGTTTATGCTTTCTAGAAATTCTACATCATTTCGAATCAACAATATGTCATCCACATATACTTATCAGAAATGTTGTAGTGCTCCCACTCACTTTCTTGTAAATACAAGTTTCTAGCAAACATTGTATAAACCTAAAAGCTTTGATCACTCCATCAAAGCATATATTCCGACTCTGAGACGCTTGCTCTAGTCCATAGAAGGATTGTTGGAGCCAGCATACCTTTTTAGCATCCTTAGGATCGACAAAACCTTTTATTGTATCACATACAACTTTTCTTACAAAAACTGGTAAGAAAACTTGTTTTGACATCCATCTGTCAAATTTCATAATCGAAAAATACAGCTAATGCTAACATGATTCCGACGGACTTAAGCATCGCTACGGGTGAGAAATTCTCATCGTAGTCAACTCCTTGAACTTGTGAAAGGACTCTTTCCCACAAGTCGAGCTTCATAGACGGTAACATTACCGCCCACATCCGTCTTCTTCTTAAAGATCCATTTGTCTCAATGGCTTGCCGATCATCGGGCAAGTCCACCAAAGTCCATACTTTGTTCTGATACATGGATCCTATCTCGGATTTCATGGCTTCTAACCATTTGTCGGAATACGAGCCCACCATCGCTTCTCCATAGCTCGTAGGTTCATTGTTGTCTAACAACATGATATCTAAGACAGGATTACCGTACCACTCAGGAGTAGAACATATCCTTGTCGACCTATGAGGTTCGATAGCAACTTGATCTGAAGCTTCATGATCACTATCATTAACTTCCTATTCAACAGATGTAGGCGCCACAGAAAACATCTTTCTGTGTTGCATCACTCTCTGGTTGAAGTAAAGGTTCGACAACCTCATCAAGTTCTATCTTCCTCCCACTCAATTCTTTCGAGAGAAACTCCTTCTCGAGAAAGGACCCGTTCTTAGCGACAAACAATTTGCCCTCGGATCTGAGATAGAAGGTGTACCCAACTGTCACCTTTGGGTATCCTATGAAGATGTGTTTGTCCGCTTTGGGTTCGAGATTCTCCGGCTGAAGCCTTAAGCATCACAGCCCCAAACATTAAGAAACGACAACTTTGGTTTCTTGCCAAACCAATGTTCATACGACGTTGTCTCAACAGACTTATATGGTGTCCTATCTAAAGTGAATGCAGCTGTCTCTAATGCATAACCTCAAAATAATAGCGGTAGATCGGTAAGAGACATCATAGATCGCACCATATCTCATAAGGTTCGATTACGATGTCCGGACACACCATTACGTTGTGGTGTTCCAGGTGGCTTCAACTGCGAAACAATTCCACAATGTCTTAAGTGATTGCCAAACTCATAACTCAGAAAATCCCCTTTGATCAGATCGTAGGAACATGATCTTCTTGTTATGATGATTCTTAACTTCACTCTGAAATCGCTTGAACTTTTCAAACGTTTCAGACTTGTGCTTCATTAAGTAAATATACCTATATCTACCCAAATCGCCAGTGAAGATGAGAAAATAGCGATATGCACCGCACGCTTCAATTCTCACTGGAGCACACGCATCAGCATGTATGATTTCCAACAAGTTACTTGCCCGTTTTCATTGTATCTGAAAACGGGGTCTTAGTCAGCCTGCCCATGAGGCATGGCTCGCATGTGTCAAGCAATTCAAAATAAAGTGACTCCAAACATCCATCGACATGGAGTTTCTTCATGCATCTTACGCCAATATGACCTAAGCGGCAGTGCCACAAGAAAGTGGTACTATCATTATTAACTCTACATCTTTTGGCGTGAACATGTGTATTACCACGACCGAGATTCAATGAACCATTCACATCGGGTGCATGACCATGAAAGGTATTATTCATGTAAACAGAATAACCAGTATTCTCTAACTTAAATGAATAACCGTATTGCAATGAACATGATCTAATCATATTCATGCTCAACGTAGACACCTGATAACATTTATCTAGGTTCAATACTAATCCCGAAGGCAGATGGAGCGTGCGATGGTGACCTCATCAACTTTGGAAACACTTCCAACACACATCGTCACCTCGCCCTTAGCCAGTCTCCGTTTAGTCTGTAGATTTTGCTTCAAGTCACCAATAATAGCAACTGAACCGGTATCCAATACCCAGGTGCTACCAGGAGTACTAGTGAGGTACACAATAATAACATGTATATACTTTGTTGAAGTTGCCAGCCTTCTTATCTACCATGCATTTGGGGTAATTCCGCTACCAGTGACCGTTCCCCTTACAATAGAAGCACTTAGTCTCGGGTTTGGGTTCAACCTTGGGTTCCTTCACTGGAGCGGCAACTGGTTTTCCATCCATGAAGTTTCTCTCCTAGCCCTTGCCCTTCTTGAAACCAGTGGTCTTGTTAAACCATCAACACTTGATGCTCCTTCTTGATTTCTACCTTTTGCGGTCTTAAGCACCGCGAACAGCTCCGGGATCAACTCCATCCCTTGCATGGCATAGCTCATCACGAAGATCTAGTAGCTTAGTGATAGTGTCTAGAGAACTCTATCAATCACTATCTTATCTGGAAGTTTAACTCCCACTTGATTTAAGTGATTGTAGCACCCAGACATTCTGAGCACATGCTCACTAGCTGAGCTATTCTCCTCCATCTTGTTGGCAAAAGAACTTGTCAGAGGTCTCACACCTCTCAACACGGGCATGAGCCTGAAATCCCAATTTCAGCTCTTGGAACATCTCATATGTTCTATGGCGTTCAAAACGTCATTGGAATCCCGATTCTAAGCCGTAAAGTATGGTGCACTAAACTATCAAGTAGTCATCGGGATGTGTCTGTCAGGTGTTCACAACATCCACGGACGACGTTGTAGGGGTTTGCACATCGAGCGGTGCATCAAAGACATAAGCCTTCTGTGTAGCAGTGAGGACACTCCTTGGACTACGGACCTAGTCCACATCATTGCTTACAATATCTTTCAACTTAATCTTTCTCTAGGAACATATTGAATCAGGGAGCTACAATGTGAGCTATTTATCTACAACATATTTGCAAAGACAATTTAGAATATGTTCATGATAATTGAGTTCATCTAATCAAATTATTTGATGAACTCCCACTCAGATAGACATCCCTCTAGTCATCTAAGTGAAACATGATCCGAATCGACTAGGACGTGTCCGATCATCACGTGAGATGGACTAGTCATCAACGGTGAACATCTCATGTTGATAATATCTTCTATATGACTCATGTTCGACCTTTCGGTCTTCCGTGTTCTGAGGCCATGTCTGTACATGCTAGGCTCGTCAAGTCAACCTAAGTGTTTCGCATGTGTCCCGAGGCCATGTATGTACATGCTAGGCTCATCAACACCCGTTGTATTCGAACGTTAGAATCTATCACACCCGATCATCACGTGGTGCTTCGAAACAACGAACCTTCGCAACGGTGCACAGTTAGGGGGAACACTTTTCTTGAAATTTTAGTGAGGGATCATCTTATTTAAGCTACCGTCGTTCTAAGCAAATAAGATGTAAAACATGATAAACATCACATGCAATCAAATAGTGACATGATATGGCCAATATCATTTTGCTCCTTTTGATCTCCATCCTCGGGGCTCCATGATCATCGTTGTCACCGGCATGACACCATGATCTCCATCATCATGATCTCCATCATCGTGTCTTCTTGAAGTTGTCTCGTCATCTATTACTTCTACTACTATGGCTAACGCTTTAGCAATAAAGTAAAGTAATTACATGACGTTTATGTTGACATGCAGGTCATAAATAAATTAAGACAACTCCTATGGCTCCTGCCGGTTGTCATACTCATCGACATGCAAGTCATGATTCCTATTACAAGAACATGATCAATCTCATACATCACATATATCATTCGTCACATCCTTTTGGCCATATCACATCACACGGCACATGCTGCAAAAACAAGTTAGACGTCCTCTAATTGTTGTTGCAAGTTTTTACGTGGCTGCTATAGGTTTCTAGCAAGAACGTTTCTTACCTACGCCAAAACCACAACGTGATATGCCAATTTGTATTTACCCTTCATAAGGACCCTTTTCATCGAATCCGATCCGACTAAAGTGGGAGAGACAGACACCCGCTAGCCACCTTATGCAACTAGTGCATCTCAGTCGGTGGAACCTGTCTCACGTAAGAGTACGTGTAAGGTCGGTCCGGACCGCTTCATCCCACGATGCTGCCGAATCAAGATAAGACTAGTAACGACAAGTAAATTGACAATATCGACGCCCACAACTGCTTTGTGTTCTACTCGTGCATAGAAACTACGCATAGACCTAGCTCATGATGCCACTGTTGGGGATCGTAGCAGAAATTTAAAATTTTCTACGCATCACCAAGATCAATCTATGGAGTAATCTAGCAACAAGTGGAAGGGGATTGCATCCACATACCCTTGTAGATCGCTAAGCGGAAGCGTTGCAAGAACACGGATGAAGGAGTCATACTCGTAGCGATTCAGATCGCGGTTGATTCCGATATAAGCGCCGAACAACGGCGCCTCCGTGTCCAACACACGTGCAGCCCGGTGACGTCTCCCATGCCTTGATCCAGCAAGGGGAGAAGGAGAGGTTGGGGAAGACTCCGTCCAGCAGCAGCACGACGGCGTGGTGGTGGTGGAGGAGCGCGGAACTCCAGCAGGGCTTCGCCAAGCACTATGAGAGACGAGGAGGGAGACAGGTAGGGCTGCGCCAAGATGGAGATGATCTCGTCTATGTTGCAGCCCCCAATACCTCAAGTATATATAAGGGAAGGGGAGGGGTTGCGCCCCCATCTAGGGTTCCCTCCCTAGGGGTGGCGGCAGCCCCAAAACCCATCTAGGGTTGCGGCCAAGGGGGGAGAGAGAGGGGGCGCACCTAGGGTGGGCCTTAAGGCCCATCTGCCCAAGGGTTTTCCCCCTCCCCTCTAGGAGGCGCCTTGGGCCTTGGTGGGAGGCGCCCCTAGGGGCTGGTCCCTTCCCACTATTGGCCCATGTAGGCCTCCGGGGCTGGTGGACCCTCGGACCCCTCCAGTGCTCCCGGTACACTACCGGTGATGCCCGGAACACTTCCGGTGGCCAAAACCATACTTCCTATATATCAATCTTTACCTCCGAACCATTCCAGAACTCCTCGTGACCTCCGGGATCTCATCCGGGACTCTGAACAACATTCGGTAACCGCGTACATACTTTCCCTATAACCCTAGCGTCATCGAACCTTAAGTGCGTAGACCCTACGGGTTCGGGAGTCATGCAGACATGGCCGAGACAACTCTCTGGTCAATAACCAACAGCGGGATCTGGATACCCATATTGGCTCCCACATGCTCCACGATGATCTCATCGGATGAACCATGATGTCAAGGATTCAATCAATCCCGTATACAATTCCCTTTGTCTATCGGTACGATACTTGCCCGAGATTCGATCGTCGGTATCCCGATACCTTGTTCAATCTCGTTACCTGTAAGTCTCTTTACTCGTTCCGTAACACATCATCCCGTGGTCAAGTCCTTGATCACATTGTGCACATTATGATGATGTCCTACCAAGTGGGCCTAGAGATACCTCTCCGTTTACACGGAGTGACAAATCCCAGTCTCGGTTCGTGCCAACCCAACAGACACTTTCGGAGATACCTGTAGTGTACCTTTATAGCCACCCAGTTACGTTGTGACGTTTGGCACACCCAAAGCACTCCTACGGTATCCGGGAGTTGCACAATCTCATGGTCTAAGGAAATGATACTTGACCTTAGAAAAGCATTAGCGTACGAACTACATGATCTTGTGCTAGGCTTAGGATTGGGTCTTGTCCATCACATCATTCTCCTAATGATGTGATCCCGTTATCAACGACATCCAATGTCCATGGTCAGGAAACTGTAACCATCTATTGATCAACGAGTTAGTCAACTAGAGGCTTACTAGGGACATGGTGTTGTCTATGTATTCACACATGTATCTGAGTTTCCTATCAATACAATTCTAGCATGGATAATAAACGATTACCATGAACAACGAAATATAATAATAATAACTAATTTATTATTGCCTCTAGGGCATATTTCCAACACCTTTGTGATCATTTGAATGGATGGGGGTCTTCAAATCTTGACAAATTTTGGGCAAAATGTGTGATGAGCTTGAGAGGAAGAGGGAAAAACAGAGAAGAGAGGAGAAAGGGGAAAAACAGAGCGAGCTCGGGTGGACGAAGGGTGTATGTAGGACGACCTTTAGTACCGGTTCGTGATACGACCCGGTACTAAAGGTGCTGGAGGGGCCCCGGACTGACAACATCCTGCCATCACTCACTTTAGTACCGGTTCGTGGCACAAACCGGTACTAATGATGTCTGCCGGCTCAAATTCAAACCGGCACTAATGTGCTTCATATTTGACCCTTTTTCTACTAGTGTCATGATGTCATGCCTGCATCCATATAGCGAGTAGATCGATCTTAGACTTGGCTCATGTACACAGCTCAAACCTAGGTACTGTCACTGTCACATGACTGGTATGGCTTTTTTTTTACTTTTCTGTCTATTTCTGCGTATTACAACATAAAATCCCTTGATAATAGGTAAAGAGAAGAAGATATATGCCAGAATCAACAATTCAACATGTATAGTTACAAAATGAATACTTTATAACACTGATAAAAAACATATCAAACATGCGGAAGAGTTTGCGAACAGAAGGAAAATACTTAATACTACAAAGTACTAGTGCAGTTTAAATCAAATAGTGCCACAAGTAAAAAGTGATATTTACATTTTTTTTACGATGGATTCCACTAAAATGCATAATCAATCACTATATGATCAGATTGGAATAATATGGCACTTTGTTCCTGGGAGCTGTACGGTTTCAATTTAAATCGAAATAATTCATCAAAGCTCACAGAAAAGAAAATACATCAAAATCCCAACCAGAATATATAGTGCATTAAAAAGAAAAGACCACAACTGGAATAGTGCGAAAAGACCACAACCGGTCATAAAAGGAGATTACATGACTCAGCCACAACTGTGTAATATTTTAAACACCAAAATACATCCATATGTGAATGTTTTGCTAACATTTAATTTAGGATATGATGGATTTGCACCAAGTTTTCCTAGTTATGAGCATGATGAGTATTTTCTACACGGTGTCTTGAAGTTAAGGGGGAGGTGGAGGAAAAAGACAATTTAATGGTAAAAAGAAGTCGACGGTGCCGTTCTAATGTGCATGGAGGTCCTAAAGATATGTCACAGATTATTGATACTAATTAATTCATATAATATATAGGTCCTGTTGCAACGCACGGGTCTTTTTACTAGTTACACCAGTAGGCGGTTTTTTGCACAACAAACCTATTCGGTAGGTGCTCTACGCAAAACTAATCTGATAATTGATGGTTTCCGTAATTTTCTCATCTCAAACACACCAAATGTGTATACATTTTTCACAGAAAACCGGCACCGATATGGCATATATTTGTTCGGCTACCTAGTATACAATACAGTGTAATAATTGAAGAAATAACATGAAGAGTAAACATAGCTAGAAGGGGATGCGGACTATCCGCTTCCGAGCTGAAATGCTCTCGGATGAACAGTAAAATAAAAAATAGTAAAAAATATGGGAATTTCGGCTAGAAGGGAACTTTTAGCTTCCTGCCCAGTGCAACGTGCTAAGTGGAAGTAGCAACGCTCTGTTCAAATTGGTGAAAAACAATAAACCAGATCATTAGGGGATTTTTGGCAACAAAAAAAGAAGATCATTAGACAACCACGTCTGTCTACGGATAGGGATGGCAACGACCGCTCACTACGGTGCCCGACGCCGGGCGCGGTGACGCGGCGGGCAGCGACAGCGCCAGGCCCACGTGTGCAGCCACCCGAGCCGCACGTGTGGCCCTAACCGACAGCGCGGCACGCGCTCACTCCTCCCTCAGTCTTTGTCCCCAGCATGGAACTCTCAACCAAATCCATCTCCAGTTCCACCCACACCCCTCTCCTTGCTCCACGACAACGCCGGTGTGCGTGGCAGTGGTTATCTCTTTCGCGAGAGTAGCCGGCTAGCTAGGTAGGGGAGAGTGGCAGTCTGGCAGAGAATGGTGGCGCCCGACTTGACCTGAGCAGAGCTGAGATCCTCCTTCGCGCATGCTTTCTTCTCCTTGCTCCGTCGCGGCGTGCGGCGCTCGTTCGCTCAGGCACCTGGCCGTGGCCGCCGTCAGTCTCCCGATGCTCCTGTTCTGCGACGCCATGGTGTGGGCCGTCACCTTCCTCACCTTCCCCGTGCGCCTCCTCGCCGCCGCCGACAGGGAGCGCAAGGTCCGCCGGACTCCGCCTTGGATCACTAGATCGTTCCGATTGAATAATTAATCGGATGTGCTTCTTGTGATTTCTTGTCTTGGTCAGCTGGAGCGGTTGGTGGGGGAGATGCAGGGGCAGATGGAGCGGGTGGTGTGGGAGAACAGGGACCTGGAGCAGCGGCTGCGGACGACGCTCAAGGAGAACGCGACCATGGAGGGCATCCTCGACGAGATGGAGGAGGAGAACGAGGACGCCTTCGCCAGGATCGACCTCCTCGAGAGCCAGGTACGAGCAGAGCCGCATCCATCGATTCGCCATTGCGGGGATGCAGAGCAGAGCAGAGCACGGGTATGGTACACTAATTTTGTGCTTGGCGTTGGTTCCTGCTCGTTCGGCATGCAGCTCAAGGCGGTCAAGAAGGAGAACATGCGGCTCAAGGAGCAGAGGGGCAAGTCCGTGTGGGACAAGGCGGCGGCGACGGTGGCGGTGGCTGGAAATGGCGGGGGCAAGAAGAAGGCTGGCGAACCGAGGCCATGGGAAGGCAAAGAAGAAGAGGAAGAAGAGGCGACAGCGCAGAAGGATCGGCCCGTCGTCTTCAGACCCGGCGACCTCGACGCCTTCCCACCGTCGGAGGCGCGGGATCAACTGTTGCGGGCGACGGCGCGGCGCCGGAGCCTGTTCAGCCTGGGCATGTCGCTGGCGGTGGGCGGGATCGCGTGGTCGGCGGACAAGCCGTGCCTGCCGCTCCTCGCGGGGCTCGTCGCCGTGGTGGCCATGTCCATGTGCAGCGTGTCGCGCCTCTTCCACGCGCCCGCGGGCCGCCGTGGCCTGCCTCCCGCGTCCGCCGCCTCCGACGGCGCCGTGGCGCTGCTGAGCCTCAACTGGTTCCTGCTGGGCGTGCTCACCTACCCCATGCTCCCGGGGGTGGCGCGGGCCGTCGTCCCGCGCGCCGCTCGCCTCGCCGGCCCCGCTATCGCGTGGCTCGCTGCCGCAGTGCCCGTTTGACGGCGTGAGGTGGCACCGCAGAGTGGCCTCCGTCTGTGTATCCGCGGCTCTGGTTCTCGAGCCTGTAAAAAGAGTGATCCAGCCGCCTTTCTGTTTTCTGAAGCTGTGTGAGTCGTTATAGTAAAAAGAAAAACTTCATTCGCCTAAACTTGAGCATGTGAAAACGTAGGATCTACCCACGAATATGTGTATTGTACTCCTTAGATTCAAATAACACACTAACGTCGTGGCTTTCAATAATGTTATTGTGTTTTTTTTTCAAATACTCCCTCTGGTCTGTTTTGCTCTGTATATTAGAATTCTCTGAAGTCAAACTTCACAACTTCACAAAGTTTGACCGTATTTATATGAAAAAAATATCAACATCTGCCATGCTATAAAACTTTAAGTCATGACACATATATTGATATTGATTTTAGATCGTGAATGTTGATACTTTCTTCTATAAAGTTGGTCAAATTTTACGAGCCTTCACTTCAGTCAAAACTATAATGTTAGGATGCCGATAACTGCCACATGTGTGGTGTATCGGTTGATTGTGCCACACGCCTGTGTGGCACCGAGACAACCCCGCAAGCACGACCGCGTCCGGGCGCGCAGCCACGGCCCACACGTCCAGGCAAACGACCGCGCTGCCTGCACGACCCAGCACGCCAGTCGTCCCGGCCTCATTTCGATCCCTGGTTCGACCTGCCGCCGCCGTCTTCTACCTCTTGACCCGTATCTTCATCGCCTTCCTTCTCTAGTTGTCATGGCAACCAGAGAAGATCCATAACGCCTTCCCACCGCTAACCACCCCCACCAACCCCGTCCTTCCAAAACGATGAGCAAAAAGCAGGTTGATCTCCGATCTCCTTCTGTTTCTCGTCCTTTTTCTATCCAGAAATTTGAAATTGCAAAATTTGCCCATGAAAATGGCGACTGGATCCACGCTATTAGGGGAAACAACCCACGGATTTGTGTGCATTCGCATTTGCCCATCAATATACGCCAGATTTGTCATATACTATGCTAGATTTGAGCTAAGCTTTTAGGTTGGCTTGATGCGAGTAGTTGGTAATGAAGGATGCGCATGAATCACTGAAAATAGGGAGAGAAAGGAGAAATTTGGCATAGGAAGGGAGAAAAAAATAATTGCCACTTGTATCTAACATCAGTTGCCACCTATTGTTGTCGTTACCTGCCATCATGTTTTCTTGTTGCTTGCCATCCTATTTTATTGGCCGTTGTCATCGGTTCAAAATGATAGCTGGCATCCAGATTTCAGAAAAGAGAATGAATGTGCACGTCCTACTTGCCATGATGTGTTGGTTGCCTACGCAGGAAATGTGATAAGATTGTCGTGTTATCTTGTACGTGCAAACAACAAGAATGCATTTTGCGGATTGTTGATGCATTCTTGTTCATGCAGTGACTGAAAACACATTGGCAGAAAAAAAAGCGGAAGAATGAATCACGAAGACGGCAATGATCCTTGATTTTCTCAAAGGCCGGAAACGCCCCCATGGGATGCAACAGAGTACAATCAACTCATTTTTACGGGGCCTTTGCTGCCACTACTAGAGTAGTACGTGGGCATCGGTACGATGCATGATAAACAAAACAAAAAGTAGTTGCCATGTTCGTGACGATGAAGATGTCATTCTACTTATGTCCTACAATCTCATTTTTCGCAGGTTCTTATGACCAAACCACAGTCAGGGGGGCACCATGGCAAGTTCAGTTACAGGGCGCTAACATTGACAAATGTACGGGCAACCAACTTAAATAGCTAATGTGGCAAATCATGGTAACGCCTATGAAAAAGAAACTTACCGTTGTGGACATGAAATTAAACTTGCAAGGATGGCAAAAGACTCACCAGTTACATCGGAAAAATGTAGGACAATCATGCAGCACGTGGCATCAGGCGGCAACCATGTACCTGCCATCAACGTAGTACACAGGTGAGTATATGAAGTGAAGTTGTGGACAGTGAATTAGGAGAAAGGAACATAGCTAACAGCTGCAGTTGTCATGCCTGTACAGCTACAGTTGCCATGTACGGACAGCTGCAGTTGCCATTGTAACACCCTCGATGCGACTATAGCTCCCACGTGTCGAGGCACGACTTAGAGACATAATCGCATTGAAGGCATATATCGCAAGTTAGGCAATCTTCACAACATCCCATGTAATATGAATAATAAAGGGGAGAACATAGTTGGCTTACACTCACCACGTCACATCAGAGTACATACATCATCCAAACACTCATGGCCCGACTACGGCGCCAAATAGAAGAAAACCCAACATGCGACAACGGTCCCAATCACCCCCAACTGGGCACCACTACTGATCATCAGGAAAAGACACGTAGTAACGCTGAGAGTCCTCGTCGAACTCCCACTTGAGCTCGTACTCGTCACCTGGAGCGGAATCACCTGGACCTGCATCTCGAGTTATAGTATCTGTGAGCCACAGGGACTCAACAATCTCGCACCCTCGCGATCAAGACTATTTAAGCTTATAGGAAGGAAAAGGCAAATATATGTGGAGCTGCAGCAAGCGACTAGCATATATGGTGGCTAACTTATACGCAAAAGAGAGCGAGAAGAGGAGGCAAAGCGCGAGCGAGAAACTAGGGAGCAACCTGCGCAAACATTACTCCAACACCGTGTCCACTTCCCGGACTCCGCCGAGAAGAGGCCATCACCGCAACACACTCAGTTGATTCATTTTAATTAAATTAAGGTTCAAGTTATCTACAACTGGACATTAACAAATTCCCATCTGCCCATAACTGCGGGCACGGCTTTCGAAAGTTTAATCCCTGCAGGGGAGTTCCAACTTAGCCCATGACAAGCTCTCACGGTCAACAAAGGAATAGACCTCCTCCCAAGACGTTCCGATCAGACTCGGTATCTCGGTAACTCAAGACACTTCGACAGGTTAAAACAAGACCAGCAACACCGCCCGAATGTGCCGACAAATCCCGATAGGAGCTGCACATATCTCTTTCTCAGGGCACACTCAGATGAGCAAGACATCGGGTAGACCAGCCCAGAGTTGCCCCTGGTAGCCCCGGACATCGCTCGGTTGCACCAACACTCAGAGGAGCACTGGCCCGGGAGGGGGGGGGTTAAAATAAGATGACCCTTGAGTCTGCAGAACCCAAGGGAAAGAAAAGGGCTAGGTGGCGAACGGTAAAACCTATGTTGGGCATTGCTGGAAAAGCTTCAATGAAGGCAAAATATCAAGGGGTTCCCATTATAACCCAACCGTGTAAGGAACGCAAAAATCCGGGAACATAACACCGATATGACGGAAACTAGAGCGGCAAGAGTGGAACAAAACACTAGGCGAGAGGCCGAGCCTTCCACCCTTTACCAATTATATAGATGCATTAAGATAACATAGCAATATAGTGATATCCCAACAAGTAAATAAATGTTCCAACGAGGAACGGCCTCCAGTCTTCACCTGCAACTAGCAACGCTATAAGAGGGGCTGAGCAAAGCGGTAACATAGCCAATCAACGGTTTGCTAGGACATGGTGGGTTAGAGGTTTGACATGGCAATTGGGAGGCTGACAAGCAAATGGTAGGAATCATAGCATTGGCATAGCAAGAGCGAGCAAACTAGCATAGCAAAGATAGTAGTGATTTCGAGGGTATGATCATCTTGCCTGCACAGTTGTCAGAGTTGACTGGATCCTCACAAGCAAACTCAACGGGCTCCTCGGTAGCGAACTCGTCTCCCGGCTCTACCCAAACAAGACAAATAAGCAACAAGGATACAATCAACCACATGCAAGACCAAGCAATATGATGAAATGATGATATGCTATGCGGGATGCGATGCGGGATGTAAAATACAAGATATGACAGGAAATGCCTGCACCTGGCCTCAACTTGGAATTCCAAGGGTGCCACTAGAAAGATGAGATGAAATCGCTTGAAAACGTTATAAAGAACGCCGGAATCGGAGTTACGGTTTGGAAATGGCAAGCGTTTCAAAATTGACACCGGTCTGCGATTTACAGCAAGTAGGCATCTAAATGCAACGAAATGAACATGCTACAGCCACCTAACATGACAACAAAATACATGGCAGGGATACAAACAAGATGCTTAACAAAATACTAGCACTGAGCCACGGCCAACTCATCCATTATGAGGTTCAAACAAGCATGGCAAAAACGCAAATGCAAAACAGATTCCAGACTCAGTGAAATTAACACTTGTCTGAAATTTCAGATCACGAAGCCCTCTTCGGAGCAGCAAAACAACATGATACATGACCTGATTAGGACAAGTAAAAACATGGCATGGAGCTACTCAACAAGCTTAACAAAAGTCCCAAAGTGACCTGAGGCCAAAAGGGATCACAAAATATGCTAACGGGCACACGAACATAGCTAAAACACAATCAGTTTTCAGACTTAGTGAAAACTGAGACATGCTGAAATATAACTCACGAAGGCATGTTAACGAGCTCGATGCACTCACTACGGTGCAAGTCATGGCAAGACAAGCATACATCCATAAAGAAGGCACAAAATACAAGCTAGACATGGCAAGAACAATGGCATGGCATGCACGGATCAACTACAATAACATCGGCAAAATCGCAAACGAGTTGACGATCTGCCCAGATTCACCATGAAGCAAAAGTAGAGCTCGATTGGCTCAAGATAGGGTGCTTCAAAATTGCAAACAAAGACATGGATGGATAGAGAATAACATGATTAAAAAAACTCCTTTACTGATCATCCTCAAAAGAGGCACGGGTCACTAGGAAACAAGCTGAACATATGGCATCATGAACTAAATAATCCCAGACTTAGTGAAAACTACTAAGTCCCTGAAAACAGAGTTACCGGGTGCCTCACTTTGCAAGCTTGCACAAGTCACCACACATATCCTAAAAATTCATGGGTTGCACCTCTGGAAAGAAGACAAAATGCTTAACAAAACATATGAAGGACTCACAGGCATATCATGCACACAATAATCATGGCAAAAAATGACAAAAGTCTAAGATGAACTAGCAGATCTGACAATTAACTCACGAAGCCTCCTTCTAACAGCATTTTGGGCAACAAGATGAACTCAAATGAAAATGATGCAATGGAATGAAATGATGTATTCGTCGAGGCGAACATTTTGATATACTATATGTCCAAAACGGGGTTACGGATGCAAAGTTACAGCAGGTCAAAGATCGCATAAAAATTAGGGGGAGAGGAGAAAAAGTCAACCCTTAGGGTTTCTCAGATCCAGATCTGGATCATGCATGCTTTACGAGGAACGCCGGAACACTGTTCACCACCGGAGCACGGAAGTCGAGGCTCGCCGGCCGGAGACGGGGGAAGTCGCCGGCGAGGGAGAGGATGGCCGGGGCGGCGCGGGGCGGCACGGCGCCCGGGCG
>NC_041384.1:740885403-740894657 GCF_002162155.2 Triticum dicoccoides
TATTTATAGGCATAAGTGGAGCTAGGAGAGTCCAAATGAGGTGCGGTTTTCGGCCACGCGATCGTGATCGAACGCTCTAGAACATGAAGCAGAGTTTGGTGGGTTTTGGGCCAAATTAGAGGGGTGTTGGGCTGCAACACACACGAGGCCTTTTCGGTCCCTCGGTTAACCGTTGGAGTATCAAACGAAGTCCAAATGATATGAAACTTGATAGGCGGTCTACCGGTAGTAAACCAAGGCCGCTTGGCAAGTCCAGGTCCAATCCGGAAATGTTTAATCCCCACACACGAAAGAAAGCTAGAATTGCCACCGGAGGAGAACGACGCGCCGGAATGCAAAACGGACAACGGGGAAAATGCTTGAATGTATGAGACGAACACGTATGCAAATGCAATGCACATGATGACATGATATGAGATGCATGACTACGAAAACAACACACGAAGACAAAAACCCGAACCCGAGAAATAAATATAACTTAACGCTGGAAATGGCAAGAATTGGAGTACAAATTGGGAAAGTTACATCCGGGGTGTTACAACACTCCACCACTACGAAAAGATCTCATCCCGAGATCTAGGACTGAAAGAACTCCGGGTACTCAGAACGGAGGTGATCCTCGCGTTCCCAGGTAGCTTCACGGTCGGAATGGTGTGACCACTTGACTTTGAGAAATTTGATTGACTTGTTGCGAGTCTTGCGTTCAGTCTCTTCAAGAATAGCAACTAGGTGCTCACGATAGGAGAGATCTTCTTGGAGCTCAATGTCCTCAAAGTTGACTGTGCGGTCAGGAGTCTTGAAGCACTTTCGAAGCTGAGAGACATGAAACACATCATGAACATTTGCAAAGTTTGAAGGAAGCTCGAGTTTATAGGCGAGGTCGCCTCTCTTGCTGACAATCTTGAAAGGTCCCACGTATCTAGGGGCAAGCTTCCCTTTGATACCGAAGCGACAAGTACCTTTCATAGGAGAGATACGGAGGTAAACATGATCTGCGATCTCGAAAGCCAAATCACGGTGCTTACTATCATAGTAGCTCTTCTGGCGGGATTAGGCTTCTTTGAGGTTATCACGAATGAGTTTGCACATTTCTTCTGCCTCTGTGATTAAGTCATTACCCAAAAGTTGACGTTCACCGGTTTCAGACCAGTTGAGAGGGGTACGGCACTTCCTGCCATACAAAATTTCAAAAGGGGCCTTGCCCGAACTTGCTTGAAAACTATTGTTGTAGGAGAATTCAGCATAAGGAAGACAATCCTCCCACTTCATGCCGAAGGAGATCACACAAGCCCTGAGCATATCTTCAAGAATCTGGTTGACACGCTCGACTTGACCGCTTGTTTGAGGATGGAAAGCTGTGCTGAAGCGGATGTTAGTGCCCATGGCCTTCTGAAAAGAATCCCAAAACTTGGAGGTAAAGATGCTACCACGGTCTGAAGAGATCACTTGAGAAATACCGTGCAGAGAGACAATTCGAGAGGTATAGAGTTCCGCCAATTGAGCTGCAGTGATCGACTCTTTGATAGGCAGAAAGTGAGCCACTTTGGTGAGTTTGTCGATGACAACAAATATAGCATCATTGCCACGCTTGGACTTGGGAAACCCAGTCACGAAGTCCATTTCAATGTGGTCAAACTTCCATTCTGGAATGGCAAGAGGTTGGAGGAGACCCGCTGGCCTTTGGTGTTCTACCTTCACTCTTCTGCAGACATCACATTCATTCACGAATTGAGCGATCTCGCGCTTCATTCGAGTCCACCAATAAGCTTGCTTAAGGTCCTGATACATCTTCGTGCTCCCAGGGTGGATGGAGAGGAGAGAATTGTGAGCCTCGTTCATGATCACTTTACGGAGGTCACCTTTGGGCACAACAATATGATCCTCAAAGAAGAGAGTGTCCTTGTCATCAAGGCGGTAGCACTTGTACTTGGACTGACTCTTGGCAATCCCAATCTTCACCTTTTTCACCATAGCATCAAGAAGCTGGGCTTGGCGAATCTGGTCTTCTAAGGTAGGAGAGACGTGAAGGTTGGCGAGGAAACCTTGAGGAACAACTTGCAGATTAAGTTTGCGGAAAGCTTCACAAAGCTCGGGTTGATAAGGCTTGAGAATCAGACTGTTGCAGTAGGCCTTTCTGCTCAAAGCGTCAGCAATCACATTGACCTTGCCTGGAGTATACTCAATACTCGGATTATACTCTTGAATCATTTTGACCCATCGAGTTTGCCTGAGGTTGAGATTAGGCTGAGTGAAGATGTACTTGAGACTCTTGTGATCAGTGAAAATGTCCACTTTTCTTTCCAATAGAAGATGTCTCCAAGTCAAAAGAGCATGCACAACTGCCGCCAACTCGAGATCATGAGTGGGGTAGTTCTTCTCATTAGGCTTCAACTGGCGAGATGTATAAGCAACAACTTTCTTCTCTTGCATCAAAACTGCGCCAAGACCTTGGAGAGAGGCATCACAAAAGACCTCATACGGTTTGGATTCATCAGGTGGAGTCAAAACTGGAGAAGTGATCAATTTCTCTTTCAAAGTGTTGAAAGCAATATCACACTCCGGAGACCAAACATACTTGATGTGCTTCTGAAGAAGATTAGAGAGAGGCTTCGCGATCTTAGAAAAGTTTTCAACGAATCTTCGACAATAGCTTGCGAGACCGAGAAAACTGCGGAGTTGCTTCACGTTCTAAGGAGGTTCCCAATTCACAATTGCAGACACCTTCTCGGGATTCACGGCAATGCCCCTGGCAGAGATGATATGACCAAGATAAAGAACCTCATCAAGCCAAAATTCACACTTGGAGAACTTGGCGTAGAACTGATGTTCTCTGAGCTTATCAAGAACCAAACGCAAGTGCTTGGCATGATCTTCCTTGTTCTTCGACAAAACCAGAATGTCGTCAAGATAGACCAAAACGAAGTCATTGGTGTAGGCGTTGAAGATGAAGTTCATCATGCGAGAGAACGTCGGAGGAGCGTTGGCGAGGCCAAAAGACATGACAGTGTATTCATATGAACCAAAGCTTGTTCTGAATGCTGTCTTGGGAATATCTTCTTCACGAATGCGAATCTGGTGATAACCCATACGGAGATCAAGCTTGGAGAATACTTGGGCACCTTTGAGTTGTTCGAACAGCTCATTGATGTTGGGAAGTAGGTATTTGTTCTTGATGGTCTTCTTGTTCACTGGGCGGTAATCAACACAAAGTCGGTCCGTTTCATCCTTCTTCTTCACAAAAAGAACACCACAACCCCACGGAGAGGAACTAGGCCGGATAAGACCCATTCTTTCTTGCTCATCGAGTTGCTTCTTCAGCTCCTTCAACTCTTCAGGTCCGAGCTTGTAAGGACGTTTGCACACAGGTTCCGTGCCAGGCTCAAGTTCAATAACGAATTCAACTGGCCGGTGCGGAGGCATTCCTGGGAGCTCTTCTGGAAAGACGTCTCGATATTCGCAAACGACAGGAATTTGAGCGATAGCATCCAATTCACCCTTCTCATTGAGAGAAAACAGACGGATAGTATCATCCCGAGCGGCAAAGACAATTACATCCTCAGACGAATGAGTCAATTGAATCTGTCTGGCTGCACAATCAAGCTGAGCCTTGTGCTTAGAAAGCCAATCCATCCCGAGAATAAGATCAATATCCGAGTTACCAAGCACCATAGGAGAAGAAAGGAACTTGTAGTCGCCCAATGTGATAGTAACATCCGGAGCCATCATTTTGGTCTTCATGAACAAACCCGGAGAAGAAACCGCTATCGGCTTAGGCAAATCAATAGTATGCACATCATGCATGGATGCAAAAGGCTTCGACAAAAATGATAAAGATGCACCAGTGTCAAAAAGAACTCTTGCGGGAATGTCATTAACAGGAAGGTTACCCATGATCACATCTGGTGATTCCTCTGCCTGAGCTGCATTCAGCAAGTTGACCTTGGCGGACTTGGGGTTATGCTTGACCACAGCTGTACTTACCGATCTCACAGGAGGAGGAGGAGGAAGGCGCCTCTGGTTGAGACACTTGTTGGCATAGTGACCCTTCTGCTGGCACTTGTTGCACGTGACCTCTAAAAGCGGACGGTGATACGGAGCACTCGATCTTGGAGCTTGAGACGAAGTCTTGTTCTGAAAGCCAGGGTTGGGTGGGTGGGAAGAACCACTGCCACCTTTGCTCTTTTGCTGATACGGTTGACGGAACGGAGGAGGAGGAAGCCAAAACTTCTGCTGCTTGGCCACTTGAGTAGAGGAAGAAGGAGTAACATCTCTGACTCGCTTCTTGGAAGCATCGCACCTCAACTGAGAAGCCTCTTGCTTCAGTGCCATCTTGTAGAACTCATCGTACCTCAAGGGCTCGAAGAGAACAAGAGCGAGCTGAATATCTTCTCTGAGACCACCCCTGAACTGATATATCATGCTCTTCTCATTAGGAACATCCTGCTTGGCAAAGCGGGCGAGCTTCTGGAACAACTTGTTGTAGTCATAGACAGACAAAGAGCCTTGCTTCAGATTGCGGAATTCCTCACGCTTGCTTTCAACCACGCTCCGCGGAATATGATGAGCTCAGAAATCTCGACGGAAATCATCCCAAGTGATAACACGTCCACCTCTGGAATCCTTGTACTGCTGGAACCATTCTGCAGCTTGATCTTTGAGTTGGAAGGAAGCGAACTTGACAAAGTCCTCAGGCCTGACGTTACTGCACTCGAAATGCTTACACAGATCCACAAGTCAATCGTTAGCATCGGTTGCCTCAACACAATTGTTGAAAGTCTTTGGCCCGTTAGCAAGCAACTGGTTGTGTGTAGCAAAGTGACTCTGATTGCTGCCTTGATTCCCTTGACTGCCTTGATTAAGCTCTTGGAGAATTTGCATGATCAGCTGTGTGTTTGCATTGGTTGCGGCCATCACAGCTTGCCATGCCTCCGGAGGAGGTGGAGGTGGTGGCGGATCAGGATTCGGAGTCGTGCGCGTTGGAGGAGCCATCCTGAAGAGGTTGACCACCATTAGCACATTGACAGATAAATATTGAAGCTGGATCAAATGCAACATATAGTCTTCACATCCGAACAAAATGAACGAATGCATTCCTCTTCAAATGGTCACATATCCATAAATTGAGAAGCCACGAAGAATTAAGGTAGAGAAATAAATCAACAAGGTACGGATCAAGAATGAATAATCGGTAAGAAATCCCAATCTCAAACCAATTTCCATGGAAGAAGAACTAGAGCTACTAGAATTCCCACCTATGAAACTCCCGAACCTTTCCGGTTATGCAATCAGGTGTTGGGGATACAGGGGAAGCATAATATCTCACCCAAACTAGCAAATCCTACATCCAGCTGTATCCATCCTTCAACACATAACCAAGAAAACTTCGGAAACCATCTACCTCAACCTTCGAAAAGCATCCGTTATACAAGTTATGGCGATACTCCTGAACTCCCGCCCCAGTACTGGGTGGCGTCGAGGTTATCTCACCAACGAACTGCATAAAAGAGATTTTCGATGTCGACGAAAATATCTCAAGTATTCCAGAATTGCAACGATAAAATTATGATGACAACACCTCAGAGCTCAACTCCCCGGGACACTTCCACTAAACCCCTGACAGGAGGCACCAAGACAATGTTCTCATCATAAGCCATCGGAACGATTCCAAGATACTCGCGTGATCCTAAAATAATTATTTTAGTGAAATTTGAGAAGAGAAGAGTCAAAACTCTACGTCAGGATGCCTTACTAGAGCGATGAGGAGACTGGGAAGTAAAAAGAATTCCTAAGCTCTCCGATATATAATTCCTAAAGACTCAAAACATTTTTCTAGACACAACTCTGCTGCTAAAAACGATCAAGCAATGGGGCTCCTAAGGTCGGGGAAGCCTTTGATTACCAACTTGTAACACCCTCGATGCGACTATAGCTCCCCCGTGTCGAGGCACGACTTAGAGACATAATCGCATTGAAGGCATATGTCGCAAGTTAGGCAATCTTCACAACATCCCATGTAATATCAATAATAAAGGGGAGAACATAGTTGGCTTACACTCGCCACGTCACATCAGAGTACATAAATAACATACATCATCCAAACACTCATGGCCCGACTACGGCGCCAAATAGAAGAAAACCCAACATGCGACAATGGTCCCAATCACCCCCAACTGGGCACCACTACTGATCATCAGGAAAAGACACGTAGTAACGCTGAGAGTCCTCGTCGAACTCCCACTTGAGCTTGTACTCGTCACCTGGAGCGGAATCACCTGGACCTGCATCTGGAGTTATAGTATCTGTGAGCCACAGGGACTCAGCAATCTCGCACCCTCGCGATCAAGATTATTTAAGCTTATAGGAAGGAAAAGGCAAATATATGTGGAGCTGCAGCAAGCGACTAGCATATATGGTGGCTAACTTATACGCAAAAGAGAGCGAGAAGAGGAGGCAAAGCGCGAGCGAGAAACTAGGGAGCAACCTACACAAACATTACTCCAACACCGTGTCCACTTCCCGGACTCCGCCGAGAAGAGGCCATCATGGCAACACACTCAGTTGATTCATTTTAATTAAATTAAGGTTCAAGTTATCTACAACCGGACATTACCAAATTCCCATCTGCCCATAACCGCGGGCACGACTTTCGAAAGTTCAATCCCTGCAGGGGAGTTCCAACTTAGCCCATGACAAGCTCTCACGGTCAACGAAGGAATAGACCTCCTCCCAAGACGTTCCGATCAGACTCGGTATCTCGGTAACTCAAGACACTTCGACAGGTTAAAACAAGACCAGCAACACCGCCCGAATGTGCCGACAAATCCCGATAGGAGCTGCACATATCTCTTTCTCAGGGCACACTCAGATGAGCAAGACGTCGGGTAGACCAGCCCAGAGTTGCCCCTGGTAGCCCCGGACATCGCTCGGTTGCACCAACACTCAGAGGAGCACTGGCCCGGGAGGGGGGGTTAAAATAAGATGACCCTTGAGTCTGCAGAACCCAAGGGAAAGAAAAGGGCTAGGTGGTGAACGGTAAAACCAATGTTGGGCATTGCTGGAAAAGCTTCAATGAAGGCGAAATATCAAGGGGTTCCCATTATAACCCAACCGCGTAAGGAACGCAAAAATCCGGGAACATAACACCGATATGACGGAAACTAGGGCGGCAAGAGTGGAACAAAACACTAGGCGAGAGGCCGAGCCTTCCACCCTTTACCAATTATATAGATGCATTAAGATAACATAGCAATATAGTGATATCCCAACAAGTAAATAAATGTTCTAATGAGGAACGGCCTCCAGTCTTCACCTGCAACTAGCAACGCTATAAGAGGGGCTAAGCAAAGCGGTAACATAGCCAATCAACGGTTTGCTAGGACATGGTGGGTTAGAGGTTTGACATGGCAATTGGGAGGATGACAAGCAAATGGTAGGCATCATAGCATTGGCATAGCAAGAGCGAGCAAACTAGCATAGCAAAGATAGTAGTGATTTCGAGGGTATGATCATCTTGCCTGCACAGTTGTCAGAGTTGACTGGATCCTCACAAGCAAACTCAACGGGCTCCTCAGTAGCGAACTCGTCTCCCGGCTCTACCCAAACAAGACAAACAAGCAACAAGGATACAATCAACCACGTGCAAGACCAAGCAATATGATGAAATGATGATATGCTATGCGGGATGCGATGCGGGATGCAAAATGCAAGATATGACAGGAAATGCATGCACCTGGCCTCAACTTGGAATTCCAAGGGTGCCACTGGAAAGATGAGATGAAATCGCTTGAAAACGATATAAAGAACACCGGAATCGGAGTTACGGTTTGGAAATGGCAAGCGTTTCAAAATTGACACCGGTCTGCGATTTACAGCAAGTAGGCATCTAAATGCAACGAAAAGAACATGCAACAGCCACCTAACATGACAACAAAATACATGCAGGGATGCAAACAAGATGCTTAACAAAATACTAGCACTGAGCCACGGCCAACTCATCCATTATGAGGTTCAAACAAGCATGGCAAAAACGCAAATGCAAAACAGATTCCAAACTTAGTGAAATTAACACTTGTCTGAAATTTCAGATCACGAAGCCCTCTTCGGAGCAGCAAAACAACATGATACATGACCTGATTAGGACAAGTAAGAACATGGCATGGAGCTACTCAACAAGCTTAACAAAAGTCCCAAAGTGACCTGGGGCCAAAAGGGATCACAAAATATGCTAACGGGCACACGAACATAGCTAAAATACAATCAGTTTTCAGACATAGTGAAAACTGAGACATGCTGAAATATAACTCACGAAGGCATGTTAACAAGCTCGATGCACTCACTACGGTGCAAGTCATGGCAAGACAAGCATACATCCATAAAGAAGGCACAAAATACAAGTTAGACATGGCAAGAACAATAGCATGGCATGCATGGATCAACTACAATAACATCGGCAAAATTGCAAACGAGTTGACGATCTGCCCAGATTCACCATGAAGCAAAAGTAGAGCTCGATTGGCTCAAGATAGGGTGCTTCAAAATTGCAAACAAAGACATGGATGGATAGAGCATAACATGATTAACAAAACTCCTTTACTGATCATCCTCAAAAGAGGCACGGATCACTAGGAAACAAGCTGAACATATGGCATCATGAACTAAATAATCCCAGACTTAGTGAAAACTACTAAGTCCCTGAAAACAGAGTTACCGGGTGCCTCACTTTGCAAGCTTGCACAAGTCACCACACACATCCTAAAAATGCATGGGTTGCACCTCTGGAAAGAAGACAAAATGCTTAACAAAACATATGAAGGACTCACAGGCATATCATGCACACAATAATCATGGCAAAAAATGACAAAAGTCTAAGATGAACTAGCAGATCTGACAATTAACTCATGAAGCCTTCTTATAACAGCATTTTTGGCAACAAGATGAACTCAAATGAAAATGATGCAATGGAATGAAATGATGTACTCGTCAAGGCGAACATTTTGATATACTATATGTCCAAAATGGAGTTACGGATGCAAAGTTACAGCAGGTCAAAGATCGCATAAAAATTAGGGGGAGAGGAGAAAAAGTCAACCCTTAGGGTTTCTCAGATCCAGATCTGGATCGTGCACGCTTTACGAGGAACGCCAGAACACTGTTCACCACCGGAGCACAGAAGTCGAGGCTCACCGGCTGGAGACGGGGGAAGTCGCCGGCGAGGGAGAGGATGGCCGGGGCGGCGCGGGGCGGCGCGGCGCCCG
>NC_041384.1:740895054-740902250 GCF_002162155.2 Triticum dicoccoides
TGGCGTGGTAGTGGCCCATGGCGGCGCCGGCCACCGGCGCTGGAGAGGGCGGCGGCGAACGAGGTAGGAGGCGGCGGGCGGATCGGGCCGCGCGGGGGCCCGACTTGGGCTCCGCGGGCCGGCGGCTGTTGGCGGCGGAGGGCGACACGTGGCGGTGCTGGATTGGTCGTCGGCGGCGGCGCGAGTTGTCCGGCCAGGTCGGACACGTCCGGCCGGCGCGAGGGAATTTTAGGGTTTCGTGGGGGAGGAGAGATCCGAAAACGGGGGAGGGGCTATTTATAGGCATAAGTGGAGCTAGGAGAGTCCAAATGAGGTGCGGTTTTCGGCCACGCGATCATGATCGAACGCTCTAGAACATGAAGCAGAGTTTGGTGGGTTTTGGGCCAAATTAGAGGGGTGTTAGGCTGCAACACACACAAGGCCTTTTCGGTCCCTCGGTTAACCGTTGGAGTATCAAACGAAGTCCAAATGATACGAAACTTGACAGGCGGTCTACCGGTAGTAAACCAAGGCTGCTTGGCAAGTCTCGGTCCAATCCGGAAATGTTTAATCCCCACACACGAAAGAAAGCTAGAATTGACCACCGGAGGAGAACGAAGCGCCGGAATGCAAAACGGACAACGGGGAAAATGCTCGACTGTATGAGACGAACACGTATGCAAATGCAATGCACATGATGACATGATATGAGATGCATGACTACGAAAACAACACACGAAGACAAAAACCCGAACCCAAGAAATAAATATAACTTAACACCGGAAACAGCAAGAGTTGGAGTACAAATTGGGAAAGTTACATCCGGGGTGTTACAACACTCCACCACTATGAAAAGATCTCGTCCCGAGATCTAGGACTGAAAGAACTCTGGGTACTCAGAACGGAGGTGATCCTCGCGTTCCCAGGTAGCTTCACGGTCGGAATGGTGTGACCACTTGACTTTGAGAAATTTGATTGACTTGTTGCGAGTCTTGCGTTCAGTCTCTTCAAGAATAGCAACTGGGTGCTCACGATAGGAGAGATCTTCTTGGAGCTCAATGTCCTCAAAGTTGACTGTGCGGTCAGGAGTCTTGAAGCACTTTCAAAGCTGAGAGACGTGGAACACATCATGAACATTTGCAAAGTTTGAAGGAAGCTCGAGTTGATAGGCGAGGTCGCCTCTCTTGCTGACAATCTTGAAAGGTCCCACGTATCTAGGGGCAAGCTTCCCTTTGATATCGAAGCGACAAGTACCTTTCATAGGAGAGACACGGAGGTAAACATGATCTCCGATCTCGAAAGCCAAATCACGGTGCTTACTATCATAGTAGCTCTTCTGGCGGGATTGGGCTGCTTTGAGGTTATCACGAATGACTTCGCACATTTCTTCTGCCTCTGTGATTAAGTCATTACCCAAAAGCTGACGTTCACCGGTTTAAGACCAGTTGAGAGGGGTATGGCACTTCCTGCCATACAGAATTTCAAAAGGGGCCTTGCCTGAACTTGCTTGAAAACTATTGTTGTAGGAGAATTCAGCATAAGGAAGACAATCCTCCCACTTCATGCCGAAGGAGATCACACAAGCCCTGAGCATATCTTCAAGAATTTGGTTGACACGCTCGACTTGACCGCTTGTTTGAGGATGGAAAGCTGTGCTGAAGCGGATGTTAGTGCCCATGGCCTTCTGAAAAGAATCCCAAAACTTGGAGGTAAAGATGCTACCACGGTCTGAAGAGATCACTTGAGAAATACCGTGCAGAGAGACAATTCGAGAGGTATAGAGTTCCGCCAATTGAGCTGCAGTGATCGACTCTTTGATAGGCAGAAAGTGAGCCACTTTGGTGAGTTTGTCGATGACAACAAATATAGCATCATTGCCACGCTTGGACTTGGGAAACCCAGTCACGAAGTCCATTTCAATGTGGTCAAACTTCCATTCTGGAATGGCAAGAGGTTGGAGGAGACCCGCTGGCCTTTGGTGTTCTGCCTTCACTCTTCTGCAGACATCACATTCATTCACGAATTGAGCGACCTCGTGCTTCATTCGAGTCCACCAATAAGCTTGCTTAAGGTCCTGATACATCTTCGTGCTCCCAGGGTGGATGGAGAGGAGAGAATTGTGAGCCTCGTTCATGATCACTTTACGGAGGTCACCTTTGGGCACAACAATATGATCCTCAAAGAAGAGAGTGTCCTTGTCATCAAGGCGGTAGCACTTGTACTTGGACTGACTCTTGGCAATCCCAATCTTCACCTTTTTCACCATAGCATCAAGAAGCTGGGCTTGGAGAATCTGGTCTTCTAAGGTAGGAGAGACGTGAAGGTTGGCGAGGAAACCTTGAGGAACAACTTGCAGATTAAGTTTGCGGAAAGCTTCACAAAGCTCGGGTTGATAAGGCTTGAGAATCAGACTGTTGCAGTAGGCCTTTCTGCTCAAAGCGTCAGCAATCACATTGACCTTGCCTGGAGTATACTCAATACTCGGATTATACTCTTGAATCATTTCGACCCATCGAGTTTGCCTGAGGTTGAGATTAGGCTGAGTGAAGATGTACTTGAGACTCTTGTGATCAGTGAAAATGTCCACTTTTCTTTCCAATAGAAGATGTCTCCAAGTCAAAAGAGCATGCACAACTGCCTTCAACTCGAGATCATGAGTGGGGTAGTTCTTCTCATTAGGCTTCAACTGGCGAGATGTATAAGCAACAACTTTCTTCTCTTGCATCAAAACTGCACCAAGACCTTGGAGAGAGGCATCACAAAAGACCTCGTACGGTTTGAATTCATCAGGTGGAGTCAAAACTGGAGCAGTGATCAATTTCTCTTTCAAAGTGTTGAAAGCAATATCACACTCCGGAGACCAAACATACTTGACGTGCTTCTGAAGAAGATTAGAGAGAGGCTTCGCGATCTTAGAAAAGTTTTCAACGAATCTTCGACAATAGCTTGCGAGACCGAGAAAACTGCGGAGTTGCTTCACGTTCTGAGGAGGTTCCCAATTCATAATTGCAGACACCTTCTCGGGATTCACGGCAATGCCCCTGGCAGAGATGATATGACCAAGATAAAGAACCTCATCAAGCCAAAATTCACACTTGGAGAACTTGGCGTAGAACTGATGTTCTCTGAGCTTATCAAGAACCAAACGCAAGTGCTTGGCATGATCTTCCTTGTTCTTCGAGAAAACCAGAATGTCATCGAGATAGACCAAAACGAAGTCATTGGTGTAGGCGTTGAAGATGAAGTTCATCATGCGAGAGAACGTCGGAGGAGCGTTGGCGAGGCCAAAAGACATGACAGTGTATTCATATGAACCAAAGCTTGTTCTGAATGCTGTCTTGGGAATATCTTCTTCACGAATGCGAATCTGGTGATAACCCATATGGAGATCAAGCTTGGAGAATACTTGGGCACCTTTGAGTTGTTCGAACAGCTCATTGATGTTGGGAAGTGGGTATTTGTTCTTGATGGTCTTCTTGTTCACTGGGCGGTAATCAACACAAAGTCGGTCCGTTCCATCCTTATTCTTCACAAAAAGAACACCACAACCCCACGGAGAAGAACTAGGCCGGATAAGACCCATTCTTTCTTGCTCATCGAGTTGCTTCTTCAGCTCCTTCAACTCTTCAGGTCCGAGCTTGTAAGGACGTTTGCACACAGGTTCCGTGCCAGGCTCAAGTTCAATAACGAATTCAACTGGCCGGTGCGGAGGCATTCCTGGGAGCTCTTCTGGAAAGACGTTTTGATATTCGCAAACGACAGGAATTTGAGCGATAGCATCCAATTCACCCTTCTCATTGAGAGAAAACAGACGGATAGTATCATCCCGAGCGGCAAAGACAATTACATCCTCAGACGAATGATTCAATTGAATCTGCCTGGCTGCACAATCAAGCTGAGCCTTGTGCTTAGAAAGCCAATCCATCCCGAGAATAAGATCAATATCCGAGTTACCAAGCACCATAGGAGAAGAAAGGAACTTGTAGTCGCCCAATGTGATAGTAACATCCGGAGCCATCATTTTGGTGTTCATGAACAAACCCGGAGAAGAAACCGCTATCGGCTTAGGCAAATCAATAGTATGCACATCATGCATGGATGCAAAAGGCTTCGACAAAAATGATAAAGATGCACCAGTGTCAAAAAGAACTCTTGCGGGAATGTCATTAACAGGAAGGTTACCCATGATCACATCTGGTGATTCCTCTGCCTGAGCTGCATTCAGCAAGTTGACCTTGGCGGACTTGGGGTTATGCTTGACCACAGCTGTACTTGCCGATCTCACAGGAGGAGGAGGAGGAAGGCGCCTCTGGTTGAGACACTTGTTGGCATAGTGACCCTTCTGTTGGCACTTGTTGCACGTGACCTCTGAAAGCGGACGGTGATACGGAGCACTCGATCTTGGAGCTTGAGACGAAGTCTTGTTCTGAAAGCCAGGGTTGGGTGGTTGGGAAGAACCACTGCCACCTTTGCTCTTCTGCTGATACGGCTGACGGAACGGAGGAGGAGGAAGCCAAAACTTCTGCTGCTTGGCCACTTGAGTAGAGGAAGAAGGAGTAACATCTCTGACTCGCTTCTTGGAAGCATAACACCTCAACTGAGCAGCCTCTTGCTTCAGTGCCATGTTGTAGAACTCATCGTACCTCAAGGGCTCGAAGAGAACAAGAGCGAGCTGAATATCTTCTCTGAGACCACCCCTGAACTGATATATCATGCTCTTCTCATCAGGAACATCCTGCTTGGCAAAGCGGGCGAGCTTCTGGAACAACTTGTTGTAGTCATAGACAGACAAAGAGCCTTGCTTCAGATTGCGGAATTCCTCACGCTTGCTTTCAAACACGCTCTGCGGAATATGATGAGCTCGGAAATCTCGACGGAAATCATCCCAAGTGATAACACGTCCACCTCTGGAATCCTTGTACTGCTGGAACCATTCTGCAGCTTGATCTTTGAGTTGGAAGGAAGCGAACTTGACAAAGTCCTCAGGCCTGACGTTACTGCACTCGAAATTCTTACACAGATCCACAAGCCAATCGTCAGCATCGGTTGCCTCAACACAATTGCTGAAAGTCTTTGGCCCGTTAGCAAGGAACTAGTTGAGTGTAGCAAAGTGACTCTGATTGCTGCCTTGATTCCCTTGACTGCCTTGATTGCGCTCTTGGAGAATTTGCATGATCAGCTGTGTGTTTGCATTGGTTGCGGCCATCACAGCTTGCCATGCCTCCAGAGGAGGTGGAGGTGGTGGCGGATCAGGATTCGGAGTCGTGCGCATTGGAGGAGCCATCCTGAAGAGGTTGACCACCATTAGCACATTGATAGATAAATATTGAAGCTGAATCCAATGCAACATATAGTCTTCACATCCGAACAAAATGAACGAATGCATTCCTCTTCAAATGGTCACATATCCATAAATTGAGAAGCCACGAAGAATTAAGGTAGAGAAATAAATCAACAAGGTACGGATCAAGAACGAATAATCGGTAAGAAATCCCAATCTCAAACCAATTTCCGTGGAAGAAGAACTAGAGCTACTAGAATTCCCACCTATGAAACTCCTGAACCTTTCCGGTTATGCAATCAGGTGTTGGGGATACAGGGGAAGCATAATATCTCACCCAAACTAGGAAATACTACATCCAGCTGTATCCATCCTTCAACACATAACCAAGAAAACTTCGGAAACCATCTACCTCAACCTTCGAAAAGCATCCGTTATACAAGTTATGGCGATACTCCCGAACTCCCACCCCAGTACTGGGTGGCGTCGAGGTTATCTCACCAACGAACTGCATAAAAGAGATTTTCGATGTCGGCGAAAATATCTCAAGTATTCCAGAATTGCAACGATAAAATTATGATGACAACACCTCAGAGCTCAACTCCCCGGGACACTTCCACTAAACCCCTGACAGGAGGCACCAAGACAATGTTCTCATCATAAGCCATCGGAACGATTCCAAGATACTCGCTTGATCCTAAAAAAAATTTAGTGAAATTTGAGAAGAGAAGAGTCAAAACTCTACGTCAGGATGCCTTACCAGAGCGATGAGGAGACTGGGAAGTAAAAAGAATTCCTAAGCTCTCCGATATATAATTCCTAAAGACTCAAAACATTTTTCTAGACATAACTCGGCTGCTAAAAACGATCAAGCAATGGGGCTCCTAAGGTCGGGGAAGGCTCTGATTACCAACTTGTAACACCCCCGATGCGACAATAGCTCCCACGTGTCGAGGCATGACTTAGAGACATAATCGCATTGAAGGCATATGTCGCAAGTTAGGCAATCTTCACAACATCCCATGTAATATGAATAATACAGGGGAGAACATAGTTGGCTTACACTCGCCACGTCACATTAGAGTACATAAATTAGATACATCATCCAAACACTCATGGCCCGACTACGGCGCCAAATAGAAGAAAACCCAACATGCGACAGTGGTCCCAATCACCCCCAACTGGGCACCACTACTGATCATCAGGAAAAGACACGTAGTAACGCTGAGAGTCCTCGTCGAACTCCCACTTGAGCTCGTACTCGTCACCTGGAGCGGAATCACCTGAACCTGCATCTGGAGTTATAGTATCTGTGAGCCACAGGGACTCAGCAATCTCGCACCCTCGCGATCAAGAATATTTAAGCTTATAGGAAGGAAAAGGCAAATATATGTGGAGTTGCAGCAAGTGACTAGCATATATGGTGGCTAACTTATACGCAAAAGAGTGCGAGAAGAGATGGCAAAGCGCGAGCGAGAAACTAGGGAGCAACCTGCGCAAACATTACTCCAACACCGTGTCCACTTCCCGGACTCCGCCGAGAAGAGGCCATCACGGCAACACACTCAGTTGATTCATTTTAATTAAATTAAGGTTCAAGTTATCTACAACCGGACATTAACAAATTCCGATCTGCCCATAACCGCGGGCACGGCTTTCGAAAGTTCAATCCCTACAGGGGAGTCCTAACTTAGCCCATGACAAGCTCTCACGGTCAACGAAGGAATAGACCTCCTCCCAAGACGTTCCGATCAGACTCGGTATCTCGGTAACTCAAGACACTTCGACAGGTTAAAACAAGACCAGCAACACCGCCCGAATGTGCCGACAAATCCCGATAGGAGCTGCACATATCTCTTTCTCAGGGCACACTCAGATGAGCAAGACGTCGGGTAGGCCAGCCCAGAGTTGCCCCTGGTAGCCCCGGACATCGCTC
>NC_041384.1:740902402-740904394 GCF_002162155.2 Triticum dicoccoides
AAAATAAGATGACCCTTGAGTCTGCAGAACCCAAGGGAAAGAAAAGGGCTAGGTGGCGAACGGTAAAACCAATGTTGGGCATTGTTGGAAAAGCTTTAATCAAGGCGAAATATCAAGGGGTTCCCATTATAACCCAACCGCGTAAGGAACGCAAAAATCCGGGAACATAACACCGATATGACGGAAACTAGGGCGGCAAGAGTGGAACAAAACACTAGGCGAGAGGTCGAGCCTTCCACCCTTTCCCAAGTATATTGATGCATTAAGATAACATAGCAATATAGTGATATCCCAACAAGTAAATAAATGTTCCAACGAGGAATGGCCTCCAGTCTTTACCTGCAACTAGCAACGCTATAACAGGGGATGAGCAAAGCGGTAACATAGCCAATCAACGGTTTGCTAGGACATGGTGGGTTAGAGGTTTGACATGGCAATTGGGAGGCTGACAAGCAAATGGTAGGCATCGTAGCATTGGCATAGCAAGAGCGAGCAAACTAGCATAGCAAAGATAGTAGTGATTTCGAGGGTATGATCATCTTGCCTGCACAGTTGTCAGAGTTGACTGGATCCTCACAAGAAAACTCAACGGGCTCCTCGGTAGCGAACTCGTCTCCCGGATCTACCCAAACAAGACAAACAAGCAACAAGGATACAATCAACCACGTGCAAGACCAAGCAATATGATGAAATGATGATATGCTATGCGGGATGCGATGCGGGATGCAAAATGCAAGATATGACAGGAAATGCATGCACCTGGCCTCAACTTGGAATTCCAAGGGTGCCACTGGAAATATGAGATGAAATCGCTTGAAAACGATATAAAGAACGCCAGAATCGGAGTTACGGTTTGGAAATGGCAAGCGTTTCAAAATTGACACCGGTCTGCGATTTACAGCAAGTAGGCATCTAAATGCAACGAAATGAACATGCTACAGCCACCTAACATGACAACAAAATACATGGCAGGGATGCACACAAGATGCTTAACAAAAGACTAGCACTGAGCCACGGCCAACTCATCCATTATGAGGTTCAAACAAGCATGGCAAAAACGCAAATGCAAAACAGATTCTAGACTTAGTGAAATTAACACTTTTCTGAAATTTCAGAATACGAAGCCATCTTCGGAGCAGAAAAACAACATGATACATGACCTGATTAGGACAAGTAAGAACATGGCATGGAGCTACTCAACAAGCTTAACAAAAGTCCCAAAGTGACCTGGGCCAAAAGGGATCACAAAATATGCTAACGGGCACACGAACATAGCAAACAAAGACATGGATGGATAGATCATAACATGATTAACAAAACTCCTTTACTGATCATCCTCAAAAGAGGCACGGATCACTAGGAAACAAGCTAAACATATGGCATCATGAACTAAATAATCCCAGACTTAGTGAAAACTACTAAGTCCCTGAAAACAGAGTTACCGGGTGCCTCACTTTGCAAGCTTGCACAAGTCACCACACACATCCTAAAAATGCATGGGTTGCACCTATGGAAAGAAGACAAAATGCTTAACAAAACATATGAAGGACTCACAGGCATATCATGCACACAATAATCATGGCAAAAAATGACAAAAGTCTAAGATGAACTAGCAGATCTGACAATTAACTCATGAAGCCTCCTTCTAACAGCATTTTGGGCAACAAGATGAACTCAAATGAAAATGATGCAATGAAATGAAACGATGTACTCGTCGAGACAAACATTTTGATATACTATATGTCCAAAACGGAGCTACGGATGCAAAGTTACAGCAGGTCAAAGATCACATAAAAATTAGGGGGAGAGGAGAAAAAGTCAACCCTTAGGGTTTCTCAGATCCAGATCTGGATCATGCACGCTTTACGAGGAATGCCGGAACACTGTTCACCACCGGAGCACGGAAGTCGAGGCTCGCCGGCCGGAGACGGGGGAAGTCGCCGGCGAGGGAGAGATGGCCGGGGCGGCGCGGGGCGGCGCGGCGCCTGGGCG